>NC_069729.1:13670180-14031847 GCF_027358585.1 Pangasianodon hypophthalmus
TAGGTATGCTTGTCTCCTTAGAGGGCAGCATAAATTCAAGTCAGTACAAAGTTCTTCTGACTGAACGCCTTTTATTTTATGATGAAACATTTCTATCCTGATGGGAGTGGTCACTTCCAGGATGACTCCACCCCCATCCACAGGGCACAAAGGCTCACCGAATGGTTAGATCAAGATGAAAATGATGTAAATCACATCCAGTGACCTGCACACTAACCACATTTCAACTCAATTGAACACCTGTAGGAGATTTTGAAGCAACATGTTAGTGCTCTGAGGGAATATCTTTTAGAAGAAGTGTTCATGCCTCCAGTCCAGTACCAGAAACTTGTAACAATGCCAAGGCACACTAAAGATGGTTCATGGTGGCCCAACACCTTACTAAAGCACTTTACGTTGGGGTTTCCTTGAATTTGTCACTCATCCGTACTCATTAATATGTTTGAAGAATGATTTACCATGGATATGCCTATCTTTCTACTAGCCAGTTTAAACAGTAATACATCTTATTAAAAATGTTTTCATTTAAGTGCTGTTTGCTTTGTAGTGCACTTTTATCCTGCATTAAAGTGACATCTAGAAGAGAACATTCCCATTAAGGACTCAAACAGTAATAAATATGATGTTATTACTAACCATGGTTTTCCATGTAAAGTTTATGGTTTACTACTGTGTATTGGGCATTAATAATCCAAGTTAAATTTGAAAGGGTTTAGTGATGCAGATTTAAGTACTGGTTTACTGCACCAAAGAAAATAAAATGAGAGAAAGATTTACTAATGAAAACTTCTTAGTACTACTTTTTTTTTTTTTTTCCTTAGTCAGCTGCCAAACACTTTTCTATAACAGTATAAACTCTGTCTTTTATCATAGGTCATATATACATATACAAGACCTCACTTCATTAAATTAAATTTAGCTTATATATTTAAATTTAGTGTATAAACAGGGTTCATATATAAATATACACACACACACACACACACACACAGCTGTGGTATCTGGCACCAAGACATTAGCAGCAGATCCTTTAAGTTCTGTAAGTTGCGAGATGGGGCCTCCATAGATCGGACTTGTTTGTCCAGCACACCCCACAGATGCTCGATCGGATTGAGGCAATTTGGAGGCCAAGTCAACACCCTGAACTCTTTGTCATGTTCCTCAAACCATTCCTGAACAATTTTTGCAGTGTGGAATGCCGCATTATCCTGCTGAAAGAGGCCACTGCCATTAGGGAACACTGTTGCTATGAAGGGGTGTACTTGGTCTGCAACAATATTTAGGTAGGTTGCACAAAGTAAAATCCACATGAAGGCTAGGAATGGTGTTCCCTAATGGAAGTGGCCTCTTTCAGTGGGATAATGTGCCCTTCAACACTACAAACTTGTTCAGGAATGGTTTGAGGGACATGACAACAAGTTGAAGGTGTTGACTTGGCCTCCAAATTCTCCAGATCTCAATCCGATCGAGCATCTGTGGGATGTGCTGGACAAATAAGTCCAATCCATGGAGACCCCACCTCACAACTTACAGGACTTAAAGGATCTGCTGCTAATCCTTGGTGACAGATACCACAGCACACCTTCAGAGGTCTTGTGGAGTCCATGCCTCGATGGGTCAGAGCTGTTCTGACAGCACAAAGGGGACCTACACAATTATGGCTGATCGGAGTGTGTCTATCTATCTATCTATCTATCTATATATATATATATATATATATATATATATACACACACACACACACACACACACATTTATACACTCTACTGTTTTAGCAATGTGGCAAATCAGTTAAATCTCATTGAGGCTGATTTTATTCCTTAGGGACCATGAGTGTATTCTGTGTTTTGTACTCAGAACATAAAACCAGACAAAACATCCAATAACCACTTAAAAAAAAACAATGTCTTTCCATTCTCTAGTTATTATGTAAAGCCCACCACAGATAATCTATTCCCCAGTCTTCCTGTGCAGACATTCAGTCTTTAAAAAAAAAAAATTTCCAAGAGTTTCTCTGACAGAAAAAAAAAAAAAAAATCCTCACTGGTGGTCAGTCCTGTCTGCCCTGGAGCTGGAGGTGCACATTTCCTCTAGGAAAGAAAACCAGACTGTATTTCTCTTACACAGCAGAGCCGTTTGATTTGTCCAATCTTCAATAATTGTGATAAATGATAAAATTCACTCATACTATCAGTGATGCTTTTTAAAGTACTTGTTGTAAAGGCTTTCTCCTTATGGCTGGAAATTGAATATTAGAATGATTTTGATTAAACGTAGTGAACAACCGATATCCTCTATGAGTAAATGTATGCATATGTATGAATAGTGCTATAGTATAAATATTTATAACCTAAATACTTCTTACGTATTGTGTGTTATACTTGGCTGCTTTTCTTTTGATCATTTTAGCCCCTTTGTGTTGTGTATAAAGTAAGAATGTGATATATTGAGGGTTGCAAGTTAGATGAATCCAATTCAAATTTCCGTCTCCTCTCATCTGGCAAACAGTCTGATTTACAATTCTGAACATCTATGTAATATTTGCTGGAGATTGTATAAACTGCTGATGGTTCCAAACAAAACCAGGGTTGATTGCTCTCTAAATGGCATATACTGTACACAGCAAATAACCAGAGTTTGAGAAATATGTTCCAAATTCCTAACTGCAATTATCCCCCAATCATTAAAAATAATAAATAGTTGAACAACAGTAACCTTCCATTGCACTAATGATGCTATTGGCCTGAGCTCATGCGTTCAAAAACCTCCCACTTAAGCCATTAATTTAGGCATCGCTACAAAACCTGGCCATTATTCACTAATCCTGGGAAAAGATGCCTTGTCCCCTCAGTAGATTCATGTCAACAGTTATTAAAGTGTCAGAAAGGTATGAACATTCTGTAATACAATACAGTATTTCTCTTACTGTTTATCTCTCTCTTTGCCTACAGTCATTTTATTATTCAAAAATACCTTTGCTCTATAGGTCTTAAAGGGTTTCAGTGATGGCTCCAGACACATGCTTCAAACTACATATTTAAACTACTCATTTTTAAATGAATGATTTTGATAAACAGGGATGGGCTGCATTTACACATTTAACTTCACAGTGGAAGTGGAGTAGCATCTGCATCTACTTGCACCCTACTGTTACAATTTTGCCTTTAAACGTTGGGAGGTGGGGCCTAAGGGATAGTAAATTTCTAGTGGTTACAGTATACAGAGTGAAAAAATTAAAGGAAAAACCAACATAAAGTGACTTACTAAGGTGTTGGGCCACCATGAGCCACCAGAACAACTTCAATCTGCATTGGCATGGATTCTGTAAGTCTCTGCAAATGTACTAGGAGGATGAACACCATTCTTCCAAAAGATTTTTCCTCAGGTGGTGTTTTGATGATGGTGTTGGAGAGTGCTGTCAGACACATCACTCCAAAATCTCCCATAGGTGCTCAATTAGGTTGCATTCTGGTAACTGTAAAGGCCATAGTATATGATTTACATCACACCATTCAGTGAGCCCTCATGCCCTGTGGAAGCAGGTGGGGTCATCTTGGAAGAGACCACGCCCATCAGGATAGAAATGTTTCAGTATAGGATAAAGACGATCGGTAAAAAGAAATTTGGACCCAAATAATGCCATCAAAATGTCCACCACAGCATAGCAACAGAGCCTTTATTTTCATTTAATTCGTCAGCTGTCTGTAGCACACATTACAGAACACATGTACACATTGCAGAATTCAGCTGCAGTGTTATGTTTTGTCAGCCTTATAGCTGCAGTGCAAATCTGAAAAAGCAAACAAAAGCATGTCTTCCTTGATCAGCTAATAATTTGTGGTAAGGAGAGATGGTGTAAATCTTATTTTTCATAAAAGTACCCCTTTAAAACAGAAGCCCTTAGTGAGTGCTTTAAATGGAAGATGCCCTAAGGTACCCTACTCAAGTGAAGGAAAGAAATACAGCTCTCTCACTGAAAGTGCTGACGCCAGACATGCCACAACAGAGTACCTCAGTTTTCTGGCATAACGTGAATTCTTCCACATAAAAAAATCCATATGAGACTCCACCAGCACTACCACAGTGGAAAAAGACATCTTACATTTTATGCAAGTTGCTAATGCAATTAAAGAGACATATCATGATGACATAATCATAGTTTCTGATGCATAGTTTCTGACCAACATTTGGGACTTTATTCTCTCAGAAAAGTCTTAGCTTTATGAGGTTTGTGGTTGTATACAGACCATAGTAATAATCTTTTGGATGACAGATTCAGGAACAATAAAATACTGAACGGAAAAGGAAAATGTTGTTCAATGTTTCGTGTCCTGTTTTAAGGCAAAACCTTACAAGTAATAGCACAGTGGAAGACTCCAACTTGCAATCTGACAGTTTATTTGAAAATAAAAAAACAATACTAATAATACTATAACAAATATATCATGTATTTAAATTAAAGTTTCATGGACGTGTAGTCTGAAAAAAGTGAGGTCGTGCAATAAAATATAGTTATATAGTTATAGAACTATATAGTATATATGTTCTTTTCTTTGGAATCACCATTTTATTAGGGTTTTTACTTGTAAAAGACGCCCCTGACAACTGATACAACTGATACTTTGTGATGTAAGGTTAGTGTATGCTGTTGCTCTAATGAACAGACGACACAAAATGACACTGATCCGGACGTATATTACGATTAATGATACCTATCAAAGCAAAGCAGACTGCAAACTGTGCTATGTGAAAATATCAAGAGGAGGAACCACAGCATCTACCTATAACACAAGGAAGCTGATAAACCATCTTAAGCATAAAACTCAGCATGAGAAGTTCATTACTAACAGCAAACAGCAGCAAGGAGGCAGGCTAGCTGAGAAATGTTTACAGGCAGTGCTACATGAGTGAAAATAACATCTCCTACCCAGAATGTTGTTCTTGACAATCAGCTACTACTGGTCGTTGATAACAAGGGATTGCGATGCAATGAAGACAGTGAAACATACTTTACTTACAGTTGTACAGGTGTGGTTTTCCCAAAGTGAACCAAAATTCAAAATTAATTTAAAATCAATTCACTAACATAATGTACAAGCCTATGTGGACACCCACACACACTTTACATAGCCACTATGTAAACCAGGGAAGCATAAACAGAGCTAAATGAAATGTTCAGTGATGTCTCTGATTAACACCAAAGGCCAATTCACACCAGACGTGTCACGTACAAACCTCATTAAATTCAATTTTATTTTATTCTTTCACTTGCGCATGTGAGTGAAGCATAAACTCCAAAGAGATAGAAAACCACTGAAATCACAAAACCATACTTTTTATAAACTGTGCTCTTTATTTAAAATCTTAATCTACAAAGATGTTGGTTTACACCATGGGGAATCAAAACCATAAATATACCAGTTATTCCCTGTTCCACTGATTTATGTCACGTTTTTAGGTGAACAGTTTTGTAATTACAGCTAGCAGATAGCTACAGACAAATCAGGCTTTGTAATTATATTATAATAATAGGCTCAGGAGCAAGGTTACCTGCTTTATAACCAGTCTGTTGTGGCATTCCCTCTTCATGACAGTCTGGCAAAAAGCTTTGGGTCATTAGTAAACAGGAGACTTGGATTGGCTTGGCTGAGAAGCGTCTGGGCTCTCGATGGGGGATTTGGTAGCTCTCGAACTAGGCCCATTAATTATTAAACATTAAACAGTTAATATCTTGCAAAACAAACAAACAAAACCACAGGAAATTGTTAACTGAACTATTCATAACTGATAACTGAATACTGGAGTTGCCAAAACATTACATTTGAAGTGCGCTGTTGCTCGTTCTACTGCCAATAGCTCTTATGGGAATGCAGCTGAGACATGACCAGTATTGGTATTTGTATGAGCGACTACCGAAAAACACCTTGTACTCGGTCTGGGGAAAAAAAAAAAAGGTATCGATGCATCCCTATTTGTTGTGTTCAGCTCTTACATCATAGCTTAAGAAAGCACTAAATAAACTGTACTGTATCTGTACTGTAAAGACAATTCCTTTCCTTCAAATCACCACAACAATGGACTTCAACAGAAGTTACATGGTGGGGACTTTTTGCTTACATTACCTGTATGCTGTATCCCAGCATTGTCTTCTCCTGAAAATGCTTTCACATGTGTTTGGTATATGGTGGACAAAAAAGTTGAAATTGGCTCATCTTATTCAATTCTCTCTCACGTATAAAACCAGCAGCTGTGCATACCTACTAGATTAGTCATAGGATGGGTTAACATCTGAATATAAATAGCACACTTCATTGCCTCTACATTAAAAGATATGGTTAAACCCAGAGTGGTCCTGAAAGATAAAGATAAGCTTAGCTATAGAAAATGTGCTCTGGTCCTGCCCATTACCCATTAATGAGACTCTTAAGAAATTAGTTTAATTTGAACAAAAATCTGTAGACATCCTCAATTTAATTAGGTCCCATAATCATGAGGTCCAAAATCAAGAACCAAATGGTTTGTTATTATCTTTTAAGTCCTTAAGTTTTATTCCTTCCATTTTTTAAAGTTCACATGTGTAAAATTCAGTGGATAGCATACGATTGGGAAAGACAAACCTGTCTAAATGAAGCCATCAAGTCCAGAACCACCAAGACTCTTTCTACTGCTAGCCACACAACCAAACTGAGCAAAATGAGTATAAGGGCTTTAGTCAGAGAGAAGACCAAGAACCTGGTAACCTGGAACTCCAAAGGTTTGTTTGGAGAATTTGCAAGAAGAACAACCATCAACGAGCATTTACGGGTAAAGCAGTCAAATAAAAACCTCAGTAAAAGGCACATGATGGCTCCTTTGGAGTTTGTCAGAAAGATTTTTAAGCCACAAGAAACAAGATTCTATGGTCTGAAGAAATCATGACTAAACTCTTTGGCCTGAATGGCAAGTGTTAATTCTGGAAGAAACCAGGCAT
The DNA here is from genome assembly GCF_027358585.1 of Pangasianodon hypophthalmus. Taxonomy (NCBI): domain Eukaryota; kingdom Metazoa; phylum Chordata; class Actinopteri; order Siluriformes; family Pangasiidae; genus Pangasianodon; species Pangasianodon hypophthalmus. The sequence continues at coordinate 13,677,151 of NC_069729.1, forward strand.
TGCTCATCACCTGGCCAATTCTATCCTGGTGGTGAAGCACAGTGGTGGCAACATCATGCTGTGGAGATGTTTTTACAGCAGCAGGCACCAGGAGGCTTGTCCTGATGAACAGATCACATTCCTGAGAAAACTCATGAGCAGTCAAGAACTCTGATTGAGGCAAAGGGTGACTTTCCAACAGGACAATGACCCAAAACGGCCAAAACAACGCAGAGGCTTTGGGAAAAGTCTGTGAATGTCCCTGAGTGACCCAGGAAGTGCCCAGACATAAACCCAATCACTAGAGAGACCTTAAAAAAAAAAAAGCTCTTCCATGATGGTACCCTTTCAATCTGACAGACTTGCAGAGGTTCTGCAGAAAGGACTGGACTCCAGCTGTGCCAAGCTTGTAGCATCACACCCAAGAAGACTTAGGGCTGTAAAGTTACTGAGGGTCTAAAAATGTGTCAAAGTATAATATTTCAGTTTTTAATTTGTATCATGTTTAAAAACCTATTAATGTTGTTTAATTATGGAGTTTTTTGTAAACTATATCCATTTTAGTGTAAAGTAACAAAAGGAGGAAAAAGTGACCTAAAAAAGTTAGTATGAACACTTTCTGAATGCACTGTACATAAAAATGTTTGGCCTTTAAGTAAATATTTAAGGGTCTCATCTATGTTCCAACCATGCACACCATCATCTCATTTTTTCCTATAGAAAAAGAAATGAGTTTAACCTTTAAATTGAGCGTGGTAGTGGTTTAAATAAAAATCTGCGGATCTCTGGACACCATCTTCAAGTTGGTAAGTTCCCCTTCCCTTGGTACCAGAGCAGTTAAACCCAGATTTGTAGGTTTCAAGTACTGAAAAATAGGATTCAAATACTGAAAGCAGTTAAACCTATTAAAATGCATCTTACTTTTGCTGTATAGCAGGAAACAAAACAAAGGTTTAATGCTTTGCACTGCATAATTGGAACTGAAATGAGAAAACACCACCCTCTATCTAGCTCTGGCTTGTCTTATCCAGCAGGATACCAGGCCAAACTATTTGTTCCAATTCTGCAAAACATCACCTCATTTCAATGATTAGCTCTCCTTATTTATGAGCTTAATTAGTCAAATCAGGCTTTGTGCTGAATAGTTGGAACCGAAATCTGTAAATAACCATATTTAATCATCTCAATTTAGTTTACAATGTGCTCTTGCTCTATATCAGCATACTCAACAAGGGCCAGGGGTATTTGTTCCAACCCTGTTTAACACCACATAATTTATTCCCATTAACAAAAAAATGAGTTTAATTGAGAAATTGCGTGTTGTGATGAATGAATGGAGCAAACACGCATAGCCATATCCTCCATCAAGTCATTACTCCAACCAGGGCCACAAAAATATCTGTAACTGATTTATTTAAAAGAGGCTTGTATCTTTTATTTAATCACCGAAATTCTTACATTTCCCTCAAAGACAGCCTTCACAAATGATCATCGGTTGTTATTCCAAAGGTAGATTATAGTACAGTACATGACCAAAACAGTCATACTACTGTCATCTGTGCAGTACAGATTCTTAAATTCAGTCCTCAATAATCTCCAAAACCAACACTTAACCTGATCGGATTATTTTCGCCCTTTAAGAAAAGCAATATTTCAGTTTTACCTTTCCAGATTTTTATCCTCAAGATAATGAGATTCCATTACATAATGATGATTTATAGAGCACCGTTGCTGTCTATTAAAATAACCTCATCATAAAAATGGAACTTCAAAGATGTCTCTTCATGAGAGAGACACACACAGCCTCTGTCATCACTGAAATTATATGTCTCAAAAGCACTAACTCCTTGATCCTAGCACTCTTATGGTCTGTGATGGTCAGGCGCTTTGTGTGTTCTTAGATTTTATAAACAAGTTTCTCGGACTTTACTAGTACAAATATATTTGGCAAAATGTTTTAGGAAAAAAAAAAAGATTATGAGACTATTTAAATAACAGACATAATACATTTATTTTTTTGTATATTATAAAGGAAGAAAACTGAGGGATAAATCTTACTGTACTGCACACGTTATCCATAAACCAACAACCCAAAACAGCACTTACAGACTAGACATAACCACCCCCCATATGAAATTGGACACTGCCTGCTTATACTTTTGCCCACCCATGAAACGGGAGATGGGGTTGGACAAAAGTATCATGGGGAAGAACATTTTTTTAGTGCACACTGAAAATTCACATCCAGGACACCTTCTTGGTTGTTCTTATCAGTTTATACAGAGCCTCTATGCCTGAGAGAATGCTGAACATGTACATTACAACCTATTTTCTACCCTAAGTGGATGTTCTAACATAAGAACTAATGACAAGCCATATGGCACCTCTTTTGTTCACAGCACCTCCATAGCCTAGTAATTACAGCACAGCAAATCACCAACCTCTTTCTTCCAAAAGAGGCAGTATCTTGTACCTGACCCCACGACTGTGACTTTCAAATACTGTACTGAAGAAGCCTCTTAGGCAAGTCCTGGCTTCGCTCAGAGTGCAGCCTTGTCTGTTTTAGACATTTATCAGCTCGGCAGCCGAGCAGACGCACACTGTCCTAGCGCTGCTGGCTAAGCCCACACAGCCTGGGAAAGGCGGAAATATTTGGCCTCGCAAAACTGCCTGCAAACCACTGGTAATGTACAAATGACTTGCTCATTTCTGCTCTCCTCTAACCATCAATAAAGCCGTTAAACCTTCATGAATCTGCACGCTTTTCTTTCAGAAGACCTAATTTAACTAGAATTAGCATTCCTCTTTCTGGATACAGTTTGAGTTTTTGATTTAGTACTTGAGATTATAAAAAAAAAAAGATATACGCTACCATGGTGCATGTGGAGAAAAGAAAAAGTTCAGTGCAGTTAATTGCTTGCATTTGTTGGAAAAACAAGTTTAGTTCCAGCACTCCTACCGTCTGAGAAACTCTATAGTGTAAATATTGCTTTCTAGCTGGGTTCAGAAGAAACCCATACGTACAGTCATGTAGGATGTCCTCACTCACTGCTGGATATTTTCTACCCTCCTCTCTTTTCGCCTCTTTGAAAGATTCTTTCCATCTGAGCCTTGTCATCCTAAAAAGCTTGTTAATCAAAATGCTTTCTCTGGTTCACTCTTTTTCTCCTCACTCTTCAGTTTTCTTCTTTTTTCCCTTTGCCACAGACCCAGATCTTTTCGAACACTAACCACATGACACTTTGCCTAAGGCTTGCATCCAGTGTGTTGACATCGGTAAGGGGTGGGGGCGGCATCCCTAAGCATGTCTGAACTTCCTGCCTTGATTACTAATCACATATCTGTGCTGCTTACTGTTCTTCTCACAAGCATAGAGTTTTATTTTGTAGTTCATTCTTGCAATGTTATATTCCAATGTTCCTCTCATGCTTTGTTTAAATGGTTTATTTATGGTGGTACAGGAAGCTTTTACACCCTGGCAAGGGTGTACAAAATGGGAATATTTTGTTGCACATGGTTTTACTTGCTTTGCTCTTCTGCAGTGCGGACGTTATGATTTAGTGCATGCTTCAGAATATTCAACATTCACAGACACTTCCGTTCTAATACGGTGAAAATACAGACATTAAATACATTTATGTACACAAAGATACAGAAAATTGAATAGTGTACTCGGACAGCTGTTTGTCAGGAACTTTTTAGGGTTATTGGGCTAAAAAATATTTGTGTTATGGTTGTTAAATCTAAACACAACACTTAAAAACAAGTAATTGGTACCTAACACATATCTAAATAATAGCTTTAGGGTAGCCTTACTGTTTTGCTATATGGTGCCACTATATTCACTGAGCTGTCTGACAGTCTGACAAGATGACAAGATAATACAGAAGCCCAAATACAATGGCGTAACTTGCTATTTATTTCCAGACCCTGTTATTATAGAAGTGTGTGTGAACCTATAAATTAAAAGGGGTATATTAAGGGTAGTGGGGCCTAAGATCTTCGTTTCATTCCACAGACTTCCGTCATGAGACTATGGCTTTTACTTGCCGTGTCATTTTTCTGCTGGCTAAGCTACAGTGTTGCCAAAGATCAGAATCGGAATCGTCCTGTGGCTCAAGGAAAACGAAGGAGGGGGAAGAAAATGGCCCATCAAGGCAGGGTGCCAGTAAATGGTGGATATAACGGAGCATCAGTTTTCATCAAGTCTTACAAAGGAGTAGAGGAACCAAAGCCGAACTACAATGTTATTCCAGGTCAGTGCATACTTAAGAGGGGTCTTAAAATTGACAGAAGCAAAAGCTTACTGAATCTGGCTTTATTTTGGTACAAGTCTCTGTCTTTAATAATATAATTTGTTTTGCTGGAAACACTGTGGAATGCAAATCAGTTCTGTGAGTCTCTCAAAACAACTGCGATAACTCCAAGTTATCTCCCAGGTGTTTCCTAATAGTTCTGATGTCTATGGATATAAAGAGTGCACAAAATCAAATAAATGACCATACGTGATACACACGGTCCATTTTGCAAAACTATATATAGAAAAGCTAACAGAGATTTGAAGGCTCAGCTCAGCAATTATTAACATGATTTATTATGGCTATAAACTTCATAGGTTTAGGTTAAGTTATGCTTTCCACTGAAGATTTGTGGTATTTCCTGAAAGGAAAATCTTGGGAAGCCAGCTATTTGTTGACATGACCATACTGCCCATGGTGGTATCACATTGACCACATGATTATTGGCTGCATGTCCAATTTGAACAGCTACAGTATAAGGACTGCAATTCTGGTCAACGGCAAGATAAGTTTATTTTACAATATCACATGGTTGGTCTCACAGTATGCTTCACAAAAACTCAAAGCTAATTAAAAAAAAAAAAGATCCTTGATTGATCTTGCATTAATAAGCACAAGGGAATAATTCATCCAAAGAGTTCTTCATTCACCCTATTGTCTGGAGATAGCAAGTTTGAATCCTGACTATTCCACAGCCATCTGTGACCAGGAGTCACGGGAGCAAAAAATTAACTCTATCCACTGTCAATCACAATAACACTAGCGAATAGTAGGCATCTGTGAGCTCATGTATGCGGAAGAGGGCAGATGGTACTTTCCTCAGACACAGAATGAGCAGCAGTAGAAAAAAAAGATGCATTTGGCTCGCTTCAGGTATCTTGGAGGAGGCATGTGTAGCATAGCCTTCACCCTCCAGGGCTGGTAGCTGTTGTATGAAGGGAAGGGAAGAGCTGGCTGGTAGGTGGGAATTGGGCATTGGGAATTAATGACTCCTACTCTCATTCTCTGGAGTCACCCAGAAGAGGACTGGTTCTTCCTGATGTCATCTCAGAGAGTTTTTCCTTACCACCAGCGTCTCTGATTTACTCATTAGGGATCTAATTCTAAATCCATATCCGGATGTCTGTAAAGATGCTTTGGGACAACAGCAAAGAGGCTTTGTGCCAACTGTAAAAAGCGCTATATAAATAAAATTATTGAATTGAATTGGCAGGTGTCCAAATTGGGGAGTAAATGAGAAAAAAACCCATAAACTGGTTCTTCATATACTGGAATACATACATACATGTTGAACAATGCTATTTTGTGGCTATTAAACCAACTCAATCATTCTTTTCCCCTAGGGAACACAGGGCAATGTGTATTTCAGGGCATCACTATGTTTGATAAAACCGTATGGTCGCCGAAGCCCTGTGTCACCTGCTTATGCTCCAGTGGGAATGTGGTGTGTGATGAAATGAAGTGTCCGGTTTTACAATGCCAACTCAAATTTAAACCTATTGGACAGTGCTGCCCAATCTGCATTGACTCCAGTGAGTAAAGTGTTTTGGTCCAACTTCAAACACCAGCTTTTACTAAAAAAGTTTATATGATAACATCAAACTTACAACCATTCAGCCTTCATACTCTTTGCTTTAACCTTTACTGGGCTATGTTTTTGTAGGCATCGTATCTTTGCTTCTCATGCTTCCTACATCTGTTAGGGCTGTCAAATCTACATTCGAAACTGTAAAATTTAAACGTTTTTTAGATTTAGCCTATAATTTTATACTACTAGAAATAACATGAACAGCAAATCTCATAAACCAGTTGTTCTCAAAGTTGGGTCTGGGGAGTGGTGGAAATCACAACCAACATTATTAAAGTTATTATATTTAGGGGTCCAAGAACCCAAGTAAACTCAGACCTAATGTGTTCTACCCGTGGAGTAGAAAGCACAAAAATATTATTTAACAAATTTAACAAATAAATTCATTCTAAGGGGGGCTGGGAAATTTATTTCACAGTTTAAGGGGTTCCCTGGCTACAAAATTCTGAGAACCACTGACATAAACCAAAAAACGTGGAAAATATGTTGGTTTATTCAACAAACAAAATCACAAGGCGATACTGTAAATTCATTATAATGGGTCAGACCTGGTTTATTTATTTTTCGTAGATTTCATTTAGCTGGATTTTTAATTGGGATCCATATGAAATATGCCATTTTCAACTCGTCTTCATACTATGTTTTTTTCACACAGTTAGGGATAATCTCAAATACCTTTCAATTTACTAGGTATTTACTTACTTTAATGTATAGGTGTAGTGCATGTTCTCAATGGAAATGAGCATCAGCCACACAAAATTTTTTAAAAGATGTGCATGCTGGAATTCGTTACATGTAACAAAAACATGATCTTCAGCTATATTCTTTTTTATTTTGATCATTTTAATACTAAACATGTTTGGCTAGAAGCGTATTTCACAAAAAGTGATGTCAGCTGATTTCTTTTCCACATCTTGCTCACACAAACATGCTCATCTACCAGACACTAGAGAGAGATCACAGAAAAAAAGTACAGCTTTAGAAGCCAGGTTGTGGTGGGAGGTTTATAGTCTATAAATGAGAAACCAGAGAAAACGGTTTGGATATTTAAATTTCGATTTTATCATGGTAGTTAAAAAAAACTACAAATGTATTTGTCTTAATACATAACCTAAAAATTGTAAGTAGTATACTTTGCACAGAGTGTCAAGTACAACACCTATACAGGTAGTTTTGAAAACATAGTTTTTACACTTCTGTTAAAAAAAAATAAAAATTCACATACACGTGAAGAGCGTTTTTGAAAATATCTCTGTTCACCTGAAAACGCAAAAAATGTTTTGAAACCTCTCACAGTAAGGCGGTGAAAGTATTTCAGACTATCTGAAGCTGTGAATGTGTCTGCACTGTCATGTGTATTCTTGAGGAGTGACATGCGAGTAATAAATTCATTGTACTTCTGTGCACATGAAACAAAGTGACGTTGACTGTTATGTCAAATGCCTCAAGAATGTTAAGACCAAAGTAAATTGTCTATATTGGACTGTCAGATTATTATAAACAAGCATTACCACAGTATCAAAGTTTATTAGCCTGATAAAAAAAAAAACTTAATGTACAATGAGACCGCTTTCTGAGTCAAAAATCACGAGAGCAAGATTGCTGATGTATTGCTACACAGCCGTGCTGATATTCAGTACAACAGCACAATCGCGTGTGTGATATGACCTTTATACAACAGTTCTATAAACAAGAAATTAATACTGAGTAACCAACAGTCTATGTTATAAAACATCCAAAGTCTTTCTGCCAGTAAATTTTGTTGTGGGAACAACAAACTTCATAAAATCAAGATTAAATTTCTAGGAAATGATGGACTGTTTGAGCTCTGAAAATGCACATCTGACCATATAGCTTCTACTTTCATATAAATAACATTGAGCATATACGTATGTATGATCCACTCAAGACGCGCAGTGGCCAGATGGTGTTTGAACACAGAGGCATGGCAACATGTTTCACACCCCCCTTTGTAGTTGCTCGTTAAAAGACTTATGCTAGACAAATAAATGCAGAACTTGGGATTTTAGGCCTTCTAGTGTGAATATATTTTGCCTTTGAATAAATTTATATCACAAAAAATTGAATGTATTGAATGAGTGTATTTATTCTGACTCTTGATGTATTACTACAACAATCACAGCTCATGATGTCTCTGAAAACTCTGGCGATTCCCCTGTTCCTAATGATCCAAGCTTCCCTAATGCTGCGTTTCTGCCTGATAAGAGCCAGAGAAAAGAGAAATACAAGGAGGAAGAGGAGAGGCACTTGAGGAAAGATGCTGAGCGTAAGAGGAGAAAGAAGCAAAAGAAGGAGACAGAAAAACTGAGGAAACAAATGGAAGAGCAAGAGCGGGAGGAGGAAATGAGGAAGTTGAGAGAGGAAGCAGTGAAGAGAGCAGCAGAAGAAGAAGAGAAGAGGAAGAGGATGGAGGAACAACAGCGCGTGGAGGAAGATAGGAGGAGGAGGAGGGAGAAGGAACAGAGGGAGATGCTGAGGGCTCTTGAGGAGGCAGCAGAGCAAGCACAGGCTGAACTGAGGGCAGAGGAAGAGGAAGATGAAGAGGAGGAGGAAGAGGAGACTGTGTTGTTAAGAGGGGACGTGTTCCAAATGCCACCACAGTTGCCTACCCCTCCAGACTTTCCCCCACCGACAGCACCAGCCGAGCCCAGTCACGCTGGAGAGGGAGATGATGCAGACGAGGAATCTGCACGGATTAGCTACGCACTCCCTCAGGGATGCACAATCTCTGATGTCATTGTCTCCTGTGAAAATGCCAAACTCACCAGTATTCCTCCTCTTTCCATCCCTGAGCTCAAGTCTCTCAATCTACAGGGTAAGGATGACAACACATCTGTACAAACAGTCTGGGCAATTATTATTATGGCTCTACAGTGTAGGATCTTAGTTCTTGTGCCCTTGTGTATCCTGCAGAATTAAAATGTGTTACAAATTATACAAGAAAGATCAACATCACAACAACATGCAGAACAGAATAAAAAAAAACTAGATCAACCATGAAGAGATGAGGTATGATGTGGCCTCATGCAAAGCGGAATTACAGTTACCATCACTAAGTTGATTATTTCCTAATAACAGCACATCCTGAAGTGTTTCATTCCTCTTACACCACAGCAATCTGCAAACCATTGTAATTACAATTTTTATTTATTAAATACATCATACTATTTGTCTGTTTATAGCTACAGTTACAGTTGTTGTGAAACAAGTTAGTTCCTAACTAGTGATAAAACTCATATCAGGTATAAACAGTCGTTCGGCTTGTTATATTACCGGTCGTATTGCACCACTGGAAAATCCTCCGTACTCAAGACTCTCCAGTGGTGGAAAAGTGCACTGGACACTGAAGACTCCTTCCATACATGTTACATAAACATCTCCTTACAGAAATCGTCACCATATCAACAACTATATATTTTTCTTTGTTAAATAACATGTATAAATCAGGTTATCATAATGGTTCAATTATGTAGGGTGTCCACTATACAGGTCCTTGTGAATGAGCTGTTACTATAGAAACGATAATGTAGTAGAACAAGCACATTAGTATAAACCTTTGACTTGCCATGCATAGGGCACTACTGTCAGAGCTGCTGCCATTGACAATTAATCAACACCTGACCAGCACAGCACTGTGATTACTGCAACTTCATCAAGCAACAGCCAATTTGCGATTGTTCTGATGCACTAAAGTAATAATTCCACATGATTGACTGCACTAAATTCCTCAGAACAATGCTACGGAAGTTTGTGGCTGATTCCCACAATGCTCCAATCCTCCAAACTACCTAGCAATAACCATTACCTCTTTGCCTGGGATTGAATACAATATGAAAATATTTTGTCTACCTTATATATCAGTATCAGTCATTAAAATTGTTTTGGGGAATAAAATAATCTATCATGACTAGTTAATAAGAGCATTTTGTGAATATTTTGTGATTCCACAGGAAACGCAATCACTACCATTCCAGCGGAAGCATTTAACGGTGTACTGAATTTGGAGTGGATAGATTTTGGAAAAAATAAGATCTCATCATCTGGAATTGATCCACAAGCATTTACCGTAAGGCCACATTTACATTAATTCATTTTGCAGATGCTTTTATCCAAAGCAACTTACAACTGAGATGATAAGATGAGGGTTAAGGGCCTTGCTCAACAGTGTCAGATTGTCAATACCAGGATTCGAACTTCCGAGCCCTACGCTCTGATCCATCACTGCCCAGAGACCTTTCCATTATGAAGGCAGAATATGAATACATATAAGCGTATTATTAAAAATCTTGTTTTTATACAGTCGTGTATAATTACTTCCGTGACCTCAGAACTGACACCGCTTGACACAAGCATTAGCGCTACAGTGTTTTTCCTCCCTGTGCTCAGACTGCTTCGAATGGCCAATTTAAATAAACAAAGAACAGAATTCCATGGCACATGATCAAGATAAATATCAGAAAGCCTGCTCCTACTTTCAGTTACACTCTGTAGTTTGTGAAAAGCTCTATGAAGTAGTTCCATGAGGCTCGTCATATGAATAAAACTAAATCGACTTTGTGACTGCAGCTTTGTGAGTGCAGGCACAAATACCACACAAGTAGCCTATAAATAAGCTAATATCGTGTATAGCATTTTAAAGATAATGACATTTATTTTATAGAATGTTGCACATACAGTATTACTTTTTTCAATCAGTGTGTATAATTTTACAGGCACAATATGGAACTAATCTCTTTGATGGCGTGAGACGTTAGCATCAGCTGCTCCAGCTTGTCCATAGTTTCTTGCATTTAATCTGTAATCAGTGTACTTAAACTGGAAAACTTCACTAATAAATAGCTATAATAGCAGCAGTATACATTTGTTAAAAATTTTAATGTCATTTGAAACTATGCTCATTTATTTAACATTGTTTTTACTTTCATTCACAGAAGCTTAAATTTTTAACCCGGTTATATATGGATGGAAATTTGCTTGAACACATTCCCCCAAGGCTTCCACATACGCTACAAGAATTAAAGCTCAATGAGAACAACCTCCAAGAGATGGATGAGGACAGCTTTGAAGGTAAACCATCTAGTTTTGAAGAGGAGCATAACTACTGTTGAATTTAACACATTTAATTATCAAACCCCTAAAAAAATTAGACCAGTTTAGTTTAAGAAATACAAATGAAAGGGTGTTACTATGGAAAAGCCATGTGAATATACTGTGTTGGCTAAAAGTTGTCTCATAACCCCTGGCAGGTCTGAGCAGTCTGGTTACTTTGGAAATGGAAGGGAACTTACTGAGTGAAGCGAATGTAAATCCCAAATTCTTCGCACCACTGAAACAGCTCACCTACCTACGGATGGGCAGGAACCACTTCCGCACCATCCCGCAAGGCCTGCCAGCGTCTCTGCAGGTAATGTTACATGTGTCGAGATGGTGGCAGTCCATCTGTCAGGCTTATCCACTCTGACGTAACAGATACCGTTCCACTTCTTACGCAAAAATTCACATGGCTGTCTGACTTGCACTCATTCATCTCATCAAAGCAATTGCTTTATTCTGGTCAGCAATGCAGAGGATCCAGAGCCTATCCTGGGAAAACCCGGAGTGAGGCAGGAATACGGCAAGGATGGGACACTAGTCCATCGCAGGGCACCAAGCACAAACATTCTCACATTGTCACAGCATAGTCAATCCACCTACTGGTATGTTTTTAAAAAGTAGAAGAGAGGGGGATGATGAGATTATAAAGGATTATGGGTAGCACTGGTCATAGAGGTACATAGAGGAGGCAGGATGTGCACATACTGACAACACGCTGTGCGAATCTGTGGTGCTCTGTGTCAGACAAATTCTGAGGAGGGAAGTACAACCAATAGTGTTGAGATTAGGTCATGATCCATGCTTTTCCCTGAAATCCAGATGTACTTGTGCAGTTATTTGCATTTCCATCAACCTGCAATAATTACAAATAATGAGCTCAGTTGGCCAAATTCCACCTATTATAACCAAAAAACTCCTTTATACCCTATTAAGAGGTTTTTCTTTCCTTCTGATGAATACAATAAATTGAACAATTGATTTCTGCTGCCACAGGCCACTTACAGCCAGGACCGCTCAGACTGAACACCAATATTTTCCTGGTGAAAAGGCCATTTAAAGGAAGGATGCAGTATTGTGTTAAAAAAAAAAAAAGAAATTCACTTCTGGAAGTGATTAATTTAACTTCTAGCAGAGTTCATAAAACCCAAGCCTCAGAAACATGAGCTGACAGGAAACAACAGAGCCATCCATGCTCTAGAAACAAAACAACTAAGAAGGAGCAACTCTAATCATTTGGTAGCAGTCATGCCAAGCTTTTTTCTTTTTTTCTAAAGCCTGTATTGCATTGCCTCATCTGCATTCTCCTTAATACTGTGAAATATAAGACTTTTCGCTTTTGTCTTACATTTTGGTTTGTTACACGTCACACTGCCCCCTACCGCACACTGTCATGTAACATGCAAGTATGATGGCAGACACCTTCTGACTAAGCAGTGACCGTGATGCATTTTAAAATACCGAAAGTATATATATCTGTGTGTTCTGTTTTATATGTTGGTGTGGCCTCTTGTTTTATTTTCTCTCCTCACTGTAAAAGCGTCAAAAGACTTTTCCAAAATCAGGTCGACAAAATTAGCAGAGTCTGTCATGTCACACTAAAAAGCAGCTAAGCTGCTATCTAAGCTGCGTTTCACTGAAGAAGGTAGACAGTTAGCTAGCTAGACCTATAAATAAATAAAAAACCTATAAATAAATAAAAAACATACTTATCTATTTACTCTGTACCTATTTACCTACACTATTTACCAATTACAAAGATTAAAATAACAAGCTACAGTAGTTGCGTAAAACTGTTATAGATTAGACTACTTAACTGACCAACTACTGCAGCTCTGAGACCTCTGTGAGTTTAAGTCTGAGATGTCAGTCATGTTCATTACTGGTTTAATGACTGGCAGTTGGTTACGAGGTTACGCCCCTTTAAGAGGTCGCCCAATCATTATATGGAGAAGCTCTGTGTCTGGGCGGATAAAGCGAAGAGCACACTGTCCAGTAAACATTTACATATTTCTTTTTATGCAAAACACACTCGGCCACACACTCACTCACTCCTAGTGAAGCTGTGTGTCTGGGTGGGACCCAGAATGACGTATTAAAAGCCTGTTGTCCAATGAGCATTAATCTTTGCTCCCATTAAAACACAGTGTGTAACAGGATCCCATAAAAGCCATGTGTCAATCAAGTTTCATCACCAGGGCATCTATGGGATTCAAAGGAGATTTTCATGCAGACTGCGCTGTCCACTGAAAACAGTTTACATTAAGAGAATGAACAGTGCAATATTGACTTTTTTTTGGACTTTTTTTTTTTTGACAATATTGAATTTTACCAAGAGTGATGAATAATATTGACACATTTCTACATTTAAAATAGAAACATTTCATTGCTGCATTTTAATGAAATTAAAATGGCTAGGCTTCCCATGTAGTGTTAAAAGATTTGCCTGTGCATACAAGAAAGTGTGCGCATGATGCTCATGTTCGCACATACAAAGACACAGAAGTATAAATCAAGCCTAAAAAATGACAATTCATAGTTTAATTTAAAGTTTATTAAGCCCACAAACTTAAGGTAGTAATAGATGTATCACCTCTTTGAAACCACCAAAGACTACTGCAACTGCCTTACCAAGTACTATGCACACTTGCTTATGTGGCAAAATATATTTTAAATATCATTTGCTGCTTTTTTTTTTTTTTTTTTAGGAGTTGCATCTTGAAAACAATTTAATTGAGGAATTACCTGAGGGAGCTTTTAATCAAAGCAAAAGCCTCAACGTCATTGTGTTAAGACACAATAAAATAGATGAGACAAGGATTGCACCCTTTGCCTGGATCAATCACAGGTATGCTCTTTTGTGAAAATAACGTAATATCAGCACACATCATATTATATAATAAAATTAACTTCAGCAAATGTTTTTTTTTCTGTAGAATATAGAAATATACTGTGGCATTTTGTATACATTAGTTTCTTTTCAAAGATGCTTAACACATTGCTTTTCTTATGCACAATATATTTAAAGGAATCTGGAATCAATAGATCTCTCGCACAACAACCTCCATTTGGTCCCTTCATTCCTGCCAAAGTCCTTGGTTCACCTGGTGCTGGTCGGCAATCAGATCGAACGCATTCCAGGATATGTGTTTGCACACATGGAACCTGGCCTTGAGTATCTATATCTCTCCTACAACAAGCTGGATGGAGAAGGGGTGGAACCAGAGTCTTTCTTTGGTACATTTAACACAATGACTGAGCTATGTCTAGACCACAACCAACTGACCAGCATTCCCATTGGTGTCAACGAGATGACGTCATTACATTTCCTCAGGCTTAACAACAACAACATAAGGTAGTCACACAATCACAAAGAGTTGATAGGGTATTGCTACAACAAATTTTTACAGAACATTGATCTAGTATTGAGTTAATGTATTTTCCAGTCACTCCAGAGCATTAGACCCATTCCTCTATAATCTGCTTAGAGTAAAATTTTAATTGCACATAATGGTTTCACTACCTCTTGTGAATCACACTTCAGAGACAAACAAGTCATTCCACAGCAGTGTGTAATGCTGAAAGAAAGAAATTCACTATTAGCACCAAAATAACAGCAGTATTCCTATTCATAAGCTTTCTGTAAATGCTAATGGTCATATTACAGTTAGGCTAATGAAAAAAATCACAATAAAGTTCATAAATATCTGGACATTGACAACATTATTGTTATTTTAGCTGGTTACCACAGTATAATGAACTTTCAGCTTTTATTTTACTAAATTGTCCTTTGCAGTCAGTGACTGCCTGAAGTCTGGAATCCATAGACATCACTAGATGCTGGGTTTCTTCCATTCCAGTCTGCCGGTCCTTTACTGCAGCTGTCTTCAGTTCCTGCTTGTTCTTGGGGGTTTTTGCCTTCAGTTTTGCCTTCAGCAAGTGAAATGCATGCCCAACTGGATTCAGGTCAGGTGACTGACTTGGCCATTGCAGACCTTATCACTTCTTTGGCTTAAAAAAGTCTTGGGTTGCTTTCGAAGTATGCTTCGGGTCATTGTCCATCTGCACTGTAAAGCATCATGGAGAGAACTTTGATGCATTTGATTGAACTGGAACAGATAATATAGCCCTATACACTTCAGAATTCATCCTGCTGCTTTTGTCAGCAGTCACATCATCAATAAATACAAGGGAACCAATTCCACTGGCAGCCACACATGCCCACACCATAAGATGAGATGGTATGCTTCAGATCATGAGCAGTTCGTTCCCTTCTCCATACTCTTCTCTATCCCATTATTCTGATACAAGCTGATCTTTGACTCATCTGTCCATTGGATGTTGTTCCAAAACTGTATGGGCTTTTTAAATTTTTTTTATTATTTTTTTTTTTTAGATGTTTTTATTTTTTTCCGCTCTAGTCTGGTCTTCCTGATTTTCAGGCTTAATAATGGCTTGTGGTAAACCCTCTGTATTTACTCTGGTGTAGACTTCTTTTCATTGTTGACTTTGACACAGATATGCCTACCCCTGTAGAAGGTGTTCTCTGGCCAGCTGTTGTGAAGGGGTTTTTCTTCATGAGAGAGAGAATTCTTCTGCCATCCACCACAGTGGTTTTCTATGGTCTGCTGAGCCTTTTGATGTTCCTGAGCTCACCAGTGCATTCTTTCTTTTTAGGAATGTACCAAATAGTTGATTTGGCCACACCTAATGTTTTTTGCTGTGATGGGTTTATTTTGATTTTTTCAACCTAATGATGGCTTACTTCACTGACAAGTGCATCACAAGTGCTGTAATTCCTACACTGTTCACCCGATTCGGATGTAAATACCCTCAAATTAAAGCTGAATGCACTTTGAGATCATATTCATTATTTAATTTCAATTCCAATATAATTTTAATATACAATATTTTGTCAATATAATATTTTGTCAATGCCCAAATATTTATGGACCTGAAGGTATATTTGGCACTTTACCGAAGAGAAAATTACTTCAGGTTAAGACCTGGTTAATGTGAAGGCCACAGCATACGATTTAGATAATTTTTATCTTCAACAACCATTCAGTCAGATCTTGTGCCCTGCGGAGGGGGCGGCATCATCCTGAAAGACACCACTCCCATCAGGGTAGAAATGTTTCCACAAAGGCTAGAGGTGATCAGTCAGAAGATCATTTTATTGATTTGCAGTGAGCCTTCCCTCTAAAGGGATATGCAAACCCAAACGATGCCTGCAAAGAAATGTTTTTTCCTTTAATTTATCATCAGTCTCTACAGGGCTACATCCAGTCACATCAGCAAAATCATTGTTGGGTGTTTCTATGATGTTGACTCGTCTGATTGGTTAAATGCAACATGGAAATGTGCCAGGATTCACCACACTGTAACAATCAAGCACTGCTAAAATTTGAGCTCTCACTGAAATGAACAACATGTGGTGTGTTGAATTTGCAAGTGGACATGTACTGTTAAAAAGAAACAGAATCTGTATTCCTGTTGAGGTTCCACAAAAATATGGCATTTACCATTTAGGAATTACAGCCATTTTCAGCAAAGTACCTCCATTTTCAGGGGCTCAAAGGTATTTGGACAAAGTGACATAACTGTAAATATAACCATAATTTTAATACTTGGATGAAAGTCCTTTGCAGTCAATGAAGCCCATTTTCTCAAAACTCAAATTTGGAGTTTCCTCCCTGGAGATGCTTTGCCAGGCCTTCACTGTAGCCACCTTCAGTTGCTGCTTGTTTGTGGGTCTTTCAGCCTTCAGTCTTGTCTTCAGTAAGTGAAAAGCATGCTCTATTGGGTTGAGATCAGGCAACTGACTTGGCCATTGAAGAATATTCCATTTCTTTGCCTTCAAAAAGTCTTGAGTTGCTTTCGCAGTATGTTTAGGGTCATTATCCACCTGCACGGTGAAGTGGGGTCCTATCAGTTTTGTAGCATTTGGCTGAATGTGAGCAGAGAGTATAGCCCTATACACCTCAGAATTCATCTTGCTACTTCTGTCAGCAGTCACATCATCAATAAACAACAGTGAGCCCGTTCCATTGGCAGCCATACATGCCCATGACATAACACTGCCTCCACCATATTTGAGACATGATGTGGTATACTTTGAATCATGAGCTGTTCCTTTCTTTCACCATACTTTTCTCTTCCCATCATTCTGGTACAAGTTAATCTTGGTTTCATCTGTCCAAAGAATCTTATTCCAGAACATGGGAGGCTTTTTTAGATGTTTTCTGGCAAAGTCTAATCTGGCTTTCCTGTTCTTGAATGTTACCAGTGGTTTGCACCTTGTTGTAAAGTCACAAAAACTCTGTCATTGTCCAAATAATAAGACTGTATATACCCAACCAACAATTTGTGTTACCAACCACTGGACACTGTAACAGTCACGGGCAGAACAACTAAAAAGTTATAAATAAATTTTATATTATATATAAATTATTTATTGCTTGCACAAAAAAGCCAATCTGATAACAAGCAGTAGTGACAGTGAGTATTTTTGCATATACAAAATAATCTGGGGAAAAAACCCTCCCCTATCAACAAAAACCTTATATATGAAAACAGAAATGTACACAAGACTACTGAGTGTTTCTAACATTTTCAATGTTCTAACCAACAGGCACATTGGAGAGGACAGTATCTGCGACCCCTTGAATGATGAGGATTCACACATAGTAGCCTTGCGCCTTGAGAATAATCTGCTTGATCCCCGGAAAATTCCTCCAACTGCCTTCTCATGTGTTAGGTCTTATTCTAGTGTTGTTTTGAGGCCTCAAAGAATTAAATAATCTGATAACGAAATCTTAAGCATGTTAATCTTTCTTAACACAATTGGCCTTGCGCCCAAACAAAGCTGAGAGAGGCAATGTAATGTAAATTTCTCCAAACTCTCCATCCTGTTCCAAGTGTTTTGCATGAAGGTCACTGTTCAATATGTTGACTGTTTTATAAGACAAGGGCCTTTATTCATTAGCTATGCGAAATAAGGCATGGTTACTTGCTGGTATGTAGAGCATGTCAGCAGATGTCTGTGGTTATGGGGACCTATTTAGACTTTTAGTCTTTCTATGAATGCTAAATGGAAACATTTTACTTTCCAATTATTCAGTCAGGGAAAACGGCAGATCTGAAGATCCAAAACTATGTAAGGATATGATTCTGTTCACACCAGTATTTCATTATTTCAGCATTTCTCATACATTTCCAGAGATCATAAAGAAAAATGTATAGTTTTACAATCAACCTACCAAGAATGTGTTTTACAATAAGTTTATTTGTACAGCTGCACATTACCATGAAGAACAAACCAAAAGATGATTACTACTGAACTAAAAAGATGTACTAGTGTCCTAATATTTTCACAGTATTCATAAGAGCTCTGGGGCATGAGTACATTCTTTCAGTTTCTGTGCATATAAACCACTCTCTACCATTCAAGGTTACATTTACCCCTTTGTCTGGATATGTATTTAATAATGTATTTAATAAAGTAAAGCCTGATTTTACCCGCTACATCACATGCATAATTTTTTTCTGGATGACTGCGCATCCAGATGTTTGGTTCTACAATGGAAACATTAAATGAGATGTAATTTATTCTAATCAACAACTGTAACTATGGAAAAAGATTGGAAATTTGGACACATTTCAGATGATTCATGTGTGTGTTCCCATTTGTTTCTTTTACATTTGCTAGAACATTAGAGTAATACATAAGTAGTAAGTAGATGTTTTTAAATTGCTTATTATTTTAGATGGAAATATAACACTATCAGATAAGAATGTGTCTGGAGGAATTCCCTAATCGTGTCTGTAAATGTTAACCATGCATCACAAACCATATAATACAATATTAATGTGTAAATTATGCTCAACAGAATGATGAAAACTAGTTAAGCATATCAGCCAGACTTGTGGTAAACCTGTGGCCTTTTTACAGCATTTTTGCAGGCAAAACTACAAACTAGCTAAATAAATTAAAGAACATGCTTTGTTAAAAAGATGTAACAATGAGTTATATCTCTAACTGAGTCAACTTACATGGCACCACCTAGGTATGAGACAGCCGAGTGATGGCCATCGCTGGAATGGCAAATGAAATATCTTATAATTTTTATATTAAATGGCCAGCAAAATGGCTAGAACATGAAAGATGTACAGTGATTTTCTATTATATTTAATACAATATGTTGAAGCTGTAAAATATCAAACAGCAAGAAGCTAACTGCGGAAAGATAGTTCATAAGGAACAATTAAGATGACTTAAGAGAGATTTTTACACCATGTATGCTAAGGAATGTTTCAAAGTTAGACCAAAAACCCAATTTCAGGGAAAAAATGGTTTTAAAAAAGATGTCAAGAAAATTCAATGTTCTGCAGTCAAACAATGGACCACCAATATATGTTTCTTCCAAAGGGAGTTCAAACAGGATACAATCCAAGCATACAGCTGAACAGTTCAGGGTTAACTGTCTTGTTTTAGATCCCGAAAGCAGTTCTCTGGCTATCCTGTAATTTGATCACAAGTTCAGAAGCTTTGAGTCACCACTGCCCATACCTATATCATTCAATCACGTGTGATGAGTCGGGATGATGTTGGCAGCACAAGTCACCCTTCCATCGGTATATGGTAAAACTGAAAGGTCCTTAAAAGAATCAGGTAAAGGCATTTCAACAGCAAAAGGTTTTATGTGCAGAACCTGATGAACCCATCTGGACAAGTTAAACAGTCTAAACTGCAAGGCAAGGGAAACAGAACTCTCGCTTTTAGAAGAGGTTTTGACATTTGAGTGCAAACTTGAATTGTTTGCAAGGCACATGGATTGTGGTTAACTTGATGAGTTTCCCATGTTGAAACAGTACAAAGCAAGGACATTAAGATACAAAAGATGATGAAGAAAGTCATGCTAATGATACAACAATCATTTGCCTGCCTATTTCAGTGATTCAATCAGAAAGACGCTATGCCCCGCATAGGATAAGGGGTCAAACGTTCAAGTCTGTATCTTCTCTTCATGTTGCCACACATGCACAAGCCCAATTGTTGAGAATATGGTGATGCATGAGTCATCTGACCAGATCACATTTTCCACATCTCTGTAGACCAAAGTCCATGGTTTTTTTGCACCACTGAGTTCTCAAATCATTGTAATGATGGGTTTACTGCAACTCTACCATACCATGTTCTTTGATAGTCTGTACACATCTTACTTTAACATTCTTCCTCACCTCAAGAAGTTGCTTGTGTATTTCATTACATTTTGCACTAATGCACAAGCATCATGGTCATTGAATGTGTGCTTTTGACCCCAGTTTCCAACCCTGTTTACTGTCTTTCCCAAATATCTAAACTCAGATGTTAGTTTAGACACTGTTCTTATTGAAACACAGTAAGTTGTGATGTCTGTGATCGAAGCTCCTGCCACTAGTGCCCCAATAATTTAACTGTATATTAAAAACACTTAGATCTTTTCCTCTTGCCATCTTGATCCAAAATTTTATACTGTGGCATTTTACACAGGCAAGAGAGCATAGTATGATGTCAGCTGCATAATATCACACAGTATACCTGTCTGGAAGCATCTGCACTCCTTTTTTTCAAGCTTTTCCTTTAACTTTTCACCTGGCTATAGTTGGTTCTATATGTAACCCTGACCAGGATAAATGTGTTGCTGAGGATGAATGAATGAAATATGGAAGGTGATAGTTGAATACTAAACTGCTTTCTTCTGAAGGGTTG
Organism: Pangasianodon hypophthalmus; assembly: GCF_027358585.1. Taxonomy (NCBI): domain Eukaryota; kingdom Metazoa; phylum Chordata; class Actinopteri; order Siluriformes; family Pangasiidae; genus Pangasianodon; species Pangasianodon hypophthalmus. The sequence continues at coordinate 13,697,882 of NC_069729.1, forward strand.
CATGAACAGATATGCACACTATCTGAAAGTCTGTGTAAAAAAAATTTAATAAAATGTGCAAAAATTCAAAATGTGGGCAGGTATAAAGTAGAGAAACATCTTAAGTGAAAGAACTTATGGAGAACATTATACTTGATGTAAGTGCAAAAATGACACACCATCATGCAAAACACATGGGTACGCAAAAGTGTCTCAATATAGCTGTGGAAGGATTAATCAAACAGTGTCTAATTCCTGAGTCAGCATCTGATCTTTATTACAGTTACAACCTGGACTATGTAGTGAATGTGTAGTATGAAAAGGTCTTACCTTTAATACTTACCTTTCCTAACATTGTTTTGCCCAAATCACCATTATTAACAGGAATATAAATTGAGTCACAATTCTTGTAATATCAAAAAAAAGATTATTAGACAAAAATCGATTCGCGTATTGCAATAAATTGTGCTGCGGAGACAAAAGACAGCACCAGCCGTACAGTTTACCAGGTATATAGCGATCATATGTTACAAAATTCACCAAACTACTGCAGCCATGTCATACTTCAAAACGATCGGCTTAGTGAGGAGAACTGCATTATGGGGGGTGGAGTACCCTCCACGCAATGTGCAGAATTGGTATTTTAGTGATGTCACATGCATGTCATGTGCATATTAACCTCCAAAACAAGTGGACTCACAAAACGCTCCGCTTATTATGGGCATTCTAATGATGTCACGTGCACAGAAATGGACTGCCATAAAGCCTATTATATTAAAAACTCGAGTTAAATGCAATAATTACAGCTACATATAGATCATACACATAGATATAGGTCAAATTAGTTATGCTTCAACAAACGCTTACACACATGTATCGCCCCCTATTGTGCAGCTGCATGTCATTGTTGAATTTTGCACGGTCAAGCACTACTCACATTTTCTACAGAAAATGTAAATTCTAGTTTGAGTTACTGTAGTCTTCCTGTTAGCTCTGGCCATTCTCCTCTGACAGCTCTCATTTACAAGGCTATTTTTGGATTGTTTTTGACACAATTTCACACCATTCTTGAAAATCCCAAGAGCTCAGCTTCTGAAACACTCAAACCAGCCTATCTGGCACCAACAACCATGCCACGGTCACTGAGATCACATTTTTCAGCCATGTGAGGTTAGGGGGAAAAAATCTACTTGATGGAGAAAAATTTCCATCATATACAAGTACCCCAGCCAAACCTACCCATACTTGGCACTGTGAGCATGCCATAAATACAGCCTTAAGTAAATTTGTGCTGTTGTAAGCACATTGTAATGTATTCCCTGGAAACTGTTATACAAGACTTTAGCCATACCATATATTTATAATCATTCCATTTGACATTTAGGTGTTATTACCCCTTCAAATTACAGCAGTTTAACTAATTAACTGGTTTGAAGTTTTATTAGATTTTGTAGTTATTTTGCTCTTCTTGGTCATATCATTTATTAAGTGCATTAGGAATTATTAGGGTAGAATAATTTTACAGTATATGATTATACAACTTATTCCAATTAACAACTAGTTACAGTAACTACAATATATGGCTGTATAACGTATTTAGTGGTTTAAAAATGTATAGTGGATATTTTGCTTCAGTGTAAAACATATATTATAAAACAACATATATTTTTGCAAATATCAGGACATTATATAAATAGACAAAATACTTTGAAACAGTAATGACTGAATGGCTGTTGGCTGCCTACTACTTTTACTGAACCTTGTGAGAGCTTTCTCACAATAATGATTTAAAAAAAATAGAAGTAAAAGCATTTAAATTTTAAAATGCCAAAAAGACGCCCACTCAGAGTGTGCAGGACCGCCAGGACCTACCCCAATACCCTTTATAAGGACTATAATAACAGCTTGAACATAAAAGTTTACAGTTTTGGCCAGGTTTCAAGCAGTGATGAGAAACATATGACCAGCAATATTATGTATTCAGCAGCAGTTAAGACTTGACTGACACTGTGATCAGTGTGTGATGTCTTTTCACGCATAGCTCCTCTGGTCTTTTTATGTCCATTCAGGAACTCTTTTCAGTGTATTCTTTTTTTTTCCTCTTGAACTTTTGTGCAGAAATTTGGGATCATCATACATTTTAATGTCGCTCCTGCAGGCTTTTGGAGCGTAACAAGGATAACACTTATTTCTCAGGTATGGCTTTTCTTTGACATAAAGCATTGATTTATTGATAGTGAACTGATACTGAACTGAGTTGTAACTAACATTATTGATCTTGTATTGATATTTTACATCAACATGAATATTCTAATAACTACAATTCAGTATCATCTCTTCATGTACCATTAAGTTATTCACAGTAAGAACTACAAACATTAGTATCTTGACTAAACAAAGACATAGTGAATTTTATACACAACTCTATTTAATGCCTGTTGAAGAGAAAACCTTAATCCAGGAAATGTTTGTAGCCAGTAGCTCACAGTTTTAACTTACAGTAGTATTTTTAATAGGAAGAGTAATTAATTCATTGTAAATATTTTTAGGAGTGAGAATAGTATTAGGAATCAGTTGCAATATGCTTAATTGTATTTTTTTTGTCACAACTCCATATCATTTTGTCACAAACCATATCATTAATGTCTGTTCTTGATATTCTCTGCAGAACTTAAATGTTTTTGGACATACTTGATTTTCCTGGCAGCCGACAGATCACATTAATCCTTTGCTGAGCATATTTTATTTACTTTTATGTCTTGTAATGGTCTCGAAATGCATTTAATACTGTTAAATAATATGTGTTTTTTTTGTTTGTACTTAATCTTGACAATTATATTTTAATTATTCTTTTAATTTATTATAAACATAAATGGTCTGGAAGTAAACTTGTATTGAACATGAAGCTGTAGCAACAATTTAGGTGATGCTCATGGAAGGAAGATGAGACGGGGAGCAAAATAATATTTTCAAACTAGCAAATTTCACAGACTATAAGTGTTTCCTGCCCCCTAGCTGGTGCTGCAGCTTATGCAGCAAAGTGACATATTTTAATTTGTAATATTCCTCTACATTTTGGCATGTGCAATTTATAAGCCCTTTTTTTTTTTTATAAACAGTGAAACTGTTTTTTTCTTTTTAATTTTTTTTTTTGATTGAGCCAGCTGAATTATTCTATTAAACCACCTATAGAAGAAAAACATTAGTTGTAATCTTTAATGCCTGGTACATTATCACAACTACTACAACAACCCTAACACAACTATTACAACAATATATTGACCTTTTCACCCAGCAGACAGTATTTAGAAACGTAGCAGAATAGATTTGCTATAATGTGATCAAATGAACAATCTGTACTAATACATGCATTTTCTCATTCACAGGCCCTAAACATCCTGACCTAATCTCCACAATGAGAGTGATTTTGTTGTTCACCTTACTTTTCCTGTGCCACGGAAAACCTTACAAGCCAATAAACATCATGGAGTTGATGAAGATTCATGACATCATGCAACAAGACAATGAGATTGATGATGATGACGATGATGACGACGACGATGATAATGATATTGAAGACAACTTTATTACAGACTGCCCTTTTGGCTGCCAGTGTTTCAGAAGGGTTGTTCAATGTTCAGATCTAGGTAATAGATCCGTTTTTTTCTGGACTGTCTGGGTGTAAACATCCCACAGGGAATTTCTAATTAGCATAATGACAGATCACTCTTGTGTTTGTTTTTAACAGGTTTGACATCAGTGCCACGTAACATTCCAGTAGACACGCTAATGATCGATCTGCAAAACAACGATATCACTGAAATCAAGGAGGAAGACTTTAAAAAACTGAGTCATCTCTATGTAAGATAAATGACTGATGTTCACACATTCACTATTACTAATGGTTACGTGATGTTACCGTAGTTCCTTTACGAGTTTAGAGGTGATCAAGAAATCAGAACATGCCAAATGTATGATCTACATGTGTATTAAGTAAACACTAACGACTGATTTGCAGTATTTTATCTAACACTAAAGCTACATTCTGTTAAGTAGTCATAAGTCATATGCATTTCTTTTGTATTTCTTACTACAGGCCTTGTTTCTGGTTAATAACCAGATTTCAAAGATTCATCCAAAGGCTTTCCAAAACATGGGGAAACTCCGTCTGCTCTACTTGTCATATAATCTCCTGACACAAATACCTGAAAATCTGCCAAAGAACATCTTGGAGCTAAGAATCCATGACAATAGGATCAACAGAATCCAAAAGGATGCATTTAAAGGGATGCAATTCTTGCATGTTCTAGGTATGGATTTTGGCATGTGCAATTTATAAGCCCTTCATTTGAAATGATAGAAGTATGATATGTAAGAAATATTCTTATAATAAAGAAAATTCAAGGGTTATATCACATTTTTGATGTGGGAAAACTGTAAATTAAGTAACGTAAGTAAGCACAAGACAATGTTTATTCATTCCTTTTCATCCTCTAACAAGGAAATCCTAGCAGGCGTCAAGAAAAAAAACAACTGAATTTTACCAAAAGACGGCCTTGTTTTTTTTTTTTTTTTTTTTTTTAAAGATGTGCGCAAAAGCAGAAGACTAGTGTTACCACTAATTAATAATAAGCGGATCCTCCATTTTTTTACTGACCAAAGAGAACACAGCACCACCTAACTGTTTTTTTTAATTGGCTCACAAGGTTCACAAGGTAAAGTTCACCTAGACAAAGTTGGTGGAAATCAAAAGTAACTTCAAGTCATCTTTCAGTTAATTGCCTTTTATGTCAGGCAAATTTTATTCATTTTTTGCTGAAAAAGCAAAAATCACAATCTTCATGTGCTTCTCATATCGCTGTAGCAAGGGGTCAATTTTTGAATTTGTTTTATTTTATTCTACGTTTTATCATGTTTATTATATTCGTTTCAAATCAACATTAGCCTATCACATTTGACATTTGTGACTGACAAACTGCCTAAGCAAATCGCAAAAGAGATTTTTTCAAAATTACTAAAGACATAGCACCTAATTCTGTAGCAAACATAATTTTGTGTATGCTGCTTTAAATTCCTGCGTCCCTGCTGCCACATCCCAGCCTGTTTTTGGGAGGTGGGAGGAAACAGGATAACCCGGAAGAAAACCCATGCAGAGACAGGGAGAACATGCAAAATTCCACACACAGAGGACTGAACCAGGGACTCTGGAGATGTGAGGCAGTAAAGCTACCCATTGTATGACCATCCCACCCACAACAATGTTTATTTGAAGCTAACTCAGCATGTAAGATTAATAGATAAAAATAATCCTCTTCCTGACTGGGAAATTTGACCTGTCTTTGTTAAAGAATATTTTTCTCCAAAACAGTTTTTTATATATTAAAGCAATTAATTTGATAGATGTTGTGATTCTGCGTTTTGTTCTTTGAGACAAAACACCCCAATTTGATCATTTCAAAAACATTTCCTGGTTCCAAGCCATACTCACAACTTATAAGCACTGAGAAAGCAGCTCTATCACAATGCTGGTTAAATGCATCATGTATTAAAAACTGGTCTCAAGCCAAACCACAACCTGGAAGCATGTTTTAATTTAATACAATTAATACAACATGCATATATACGTGCAGCTTCATGTATAGTATGTATAATGTGTTAAATGTTCAAGATCTCTTACATTTCAGTACATTATTCCTCCAGAAATGAGCGCTAATCCTATTGCCAACAGTGGGATTGAACTAGGAGCTTTTAACGATATGGCGACGCTTTACCTGAGAATTGCAGAGGCAAGGCTCACAGCAATACCAAAAGGTAACGTCTTTCACAACTGCATGATTACACGATTTTAACGAATGAAAACTTTATTATTATTATTTTGAGCACTGAAATAACTGGACTATTGTATAATCGTAATATATATTTATATTTAAAATATTTAAAATATATTTAATTTTAAAATATTAAACATTAACAGTACTTAATATGTTAAAATACTATGTATTTAATGTTACAATGTTTTAACTAAATGTTTTAAAACATACTGAGCTGTAAATTTTGGTTCCAGGAAACTCCAAGGGTGGATCCAAAACGCTAGTGTTTACACTGAAATTTGTTTTAACAAATATGAGTCATTTAGAAAACGTAAATAATCATGTGGTTTGGGAAAGAATGTAGATACTGCAGAGGAGGAGGAGAAGAGCACAGTCACAGTAGCAAACTGACATATGCTACCGAGAAAAAAACACAGAACTGATTATATACCTTTTAAGATTTTGGCATGTCTAAAAATGGCTGTCTTTTAGTAGGAACAATAGCTAGACACAAATGGCATTTAGTACAGGGTACAAACAATCTGAAAAAATCTTTTGATAATTATTAAGCTCCTCCAAAAGCTGAACATGATTTCTTAGTGTAGGAAGGAAGAATCTGCTCTCAGTAATTTTAAGAAACGTTTATTTGGGCTACTCATTACACTTTATTTATGTTCACAGATCTGCCCTCTTCTCTGACTGAGCTTCACTTGGACTATAATAAGATTGCTAAAGTGGAGGTGGAAGACTTTATCCGATACAAACATTTGCTGAGGTAAACACACAACATTATAGTATCTGCCTGGCCATAAAAACAGACATTTATGAAAATGTTATTTTTGTCTCTGTGTACTGCAGGCTGGGGTTGGCTTTCAACCAGATCAAATTTGTGGAGAATGGGAGCTTAGCATATATTCCTAAAGTCAGAGAAATTCATTTGGATAACAACAGGCTGAAAAATATTCCCCCAGGTTTGAACACGCTTAAGTATTTACAGGTAAGCAAAGGTAATTTTGCTATGTGTGTGTTTGTGTATGTATGTATATTTTTTTTATGTATGTATGTATGTATGTATGTACACACACACACACACACACACACGCACACTTCCCTATCCAACCACGAGAATGCTTTCAATACGTTAACAGTTAACAGTCATATCAAGCATCAGAACGAGCTGGTTTTGAGTATATTTCTGGGATTGTCATGTACAGTCATCTTAGAGTTTACACCGAATGGTGTGAAACAAAAAGTGAGTCAGCAGCAGTTTTGCAGGCAGAAACACCTTGAGTTCAGAGAAGAATAACCAGACTGGTTTGAGCTGACAGGAAGGCTACAGTAACTCAAATAACCACTCTTTACAACTGCGGTGAGCAGAAAAGCATCTCAGGACGCACAAGATGCCAAACCTTGAGGTGGATGGGCTACAACAGAAGACCACGTTGGCTACAGTGGGCATAGACTCAGCAAAACTGGACAGTTGAAGATTGGAAAAACAAATGGAACGGACAGTGATATTTTTGAGTAATCACGATAACGATAAGTGTGTGTCGAATACCCTTTATCAGAATAATCATATTACTACTGTCCAATCATATTACATGCCATGTAATTTTATCCATTTATCTATTCCAATTCATCTTAATTGTATTTGTATACAATTTGTATATGTATCCCTAGTGACAATCGAGAGGTAAGGAAAACCCTGTGATGGTATGAGGAACAAAACTTAAAAGGAACCTGACTGTCCTCTTCTGGGTGCCACCGGAGAGTGCAACTTGATCATTACAGAATACAGTCATAAAGAACAAAGGCAAACATTCTATAATGTACATATGTGTTGAAAGGCGATGTTTGGTATCATATTATATTGTGAACAGGAGTTCTGGGATGAGCTCAGGATACTCTTTATCTGACTATAGCTGCTAAAACATTTTGACATATTTGCATACCAAAGATAAATTGTCGTTTATCACAAATCCTACAACACTTAGTTCTGGTTCACTAATTTGATTGGTCGTGCAGCGTTCCAAAAGTGATTATATTTAATATAACTGCACTGGGACATTTCACTGTGTGTGTCACTCCGCTCATCTGTGTACACCACATACAATTCCACTTCCTAGCACCTTTAATGGGAAATTAATGTGAGCTAGCTAGCCAGGCGAGCTGACGTGCTACATGCAACATTTGGCCATATTGTGTCTGAAATGTCACTTACTCAATATTAAATTCTTGTCAATAGAACGGTTATACTGAATATCAGCACAGCTGTAATTAGCTACAGCATTCGCCCTGCAGGCTCGTGCCTGTGGCCAAATCACAGCCGTGCTGATATTCAGTATAACCGTACTCTTGCTCGTGCGATATTGCTTAATTAACAAAATGTATACGAAACTATAAACAAAACTATGACCCACTTTGGATTCCAGGGTATATGCAGCTATCAGCAAATTCAGTTTTCACTATCTTTCAATGGCACGTACTGTATTTTAATGCTGATTTAATATTCTGTTGTACTTTTAATAATGTTGTACTTTTAAAAGAGACCCTATATAAAGTGTATAAATTTTATGAAACTGAAAAGTCACACAATAGCACAACCACCAAACGTGACACCTCTGTTTAACATGTGCTATCAGGTGGTGTACCTCCATGCTAATAGCATTACCAGTGTGGGAGTGAATGACTTCTGCCCAACAAGAAGCAAGGTAAAGAAGGCTCTCTACTCAGGAATCAGCCTATTTGCCAATCCGGTGAAATACTGGCAGATCCAACCAGCCACCTTCCGCTGTGCATCTGGCCACAGAGCTCTGCAACTCGGCAATTTTAGACGAAAGTGAGCGCAGGGTTCCACTGGAGGGCAGCAGCTCAACTTATATTTGATTATGTCTTTCATTTAATACTTGGGATGTTAATCCCTCAGTCAGGTTGCACCGTACATCCACATCCACTGATGAACTAGTAGTTTACTTGAAAAACACCCTGTGAAGATAAATATGTAACAAAATATTCACCAGGCATTTTTGCTGGAAACTATTTAACCTGGTTTATTGGGACCACAGGTAATAGAGTAGCTACATTGGGTGCAATCATTGTTATAATCTGTTTATACCTTCATGCAGAATCAGTGGTACTGCTGAACTAAAGTCAAATTTTTTAAACTGTATAATCAGACGTCGTTAGTAAACCTTAAATTGTTTCACTGTCATTATTATGGTAAAGGAACATGAAGTACTCAAGAGATACAATGCAGATCTCTAATGTAGACTAAGACTTGTAAACTATGAAATAAGCTACAGCCACAATTGTGTAAAACCTTTGTTGAAATGTGTAAAAAAAAAAGTGTTTTGTGAATAAACAGAAAGAAAAAAATTGGTAGACCAAATGTTTCTGTCATCTACACCAATGGTAGATGAAAGAGCCATGCAAATGCATTAAGGGTGTGTCCCAAATGCTAGTGTTTAGAGATGAGTTCATTCACTATGTAGAAGACTTCATTTTAGTAAGCAACGTCATCAAAAAAACTTGAGAAGTTATTTTGTTTGTCCACCTACACACTATATAACAAAGAATAGTCACCAGAAACGAGAATGTGGTCATTTAAGCTATTGTAGCTTATTCTGTAGATATCCCAGGTCAAAGATAGTGCTCTAAATAGACCAGCTATAGATAGATCATGTTCTATCATTTATAGATAGTTTGACTCAGAAGCCCATGTTAAGTCTTATACATTGCTGTAAAGAGTCTGATGATACCAATCTTATCTCACTCACTTTCAGTAAGCCCTTATCCTGGTCAGGTTCACGGTAGATCCAGAGGCTAACCCAGGAACACTGGGAGTGAGGTGAAAAATGAGTTGCCAGTCCATCTCAGGGTAAACCTTGTGCTTAACAAAACCATATTCAATATGAAATTAGGAAATTAAGGCAACATTAACATTTTTTTCAGCCAAGAGTGATAATATAGACACGACTGCACACTAACATATGCACAAATGTGCAAGCAAAGTGATTGCCTAAGCCACCAGGGAAGTGTTTTAGAAAAGTATTGGTGATATGTTGGCATATATTTAGGAAAGAAAAACACTATTCAGCTGGTCTTATAGCCACACAACTGTTGGTTCAGGGTTTACTGCTACAACATGTCATTAAAGAGCAAAGAGGAAGAGTGATTGAGAGTCACAGAGCCATATTGACATGTCCTTGCAGTGTATTGTGGGTAATAGAGACAGCAGTTGAAACTCCACTATAAAAATTGGAAAATAACGTCTATCCAGATGACTTGTTAAAACAAATTCTATGTGTTCAAAAGTTCTGGATGTTTATTAAAAGGGCTGCCATTCTACAAATGTTTATTGGCAAGAATTACACATGAACTGTAAGAATTAGAAATGAATTATACACATAAGTGCTGGGGAGGTAACCTTGAATGTGCCTTCCTTCACTGGTCTTCAGTAACTACTTTATCCTGGTCAGGATTGTGATGGATCCAGAGCCTATCCCAGGAAGACTGTGTGTGAGGTGGGAATACACCCTGGATAGGACATAAGTCCATTGCAGGGGAACCATGTACACACACACGCACGCACGCGCACACGCGCACTCACTCACTCACTCACTCACTCACTCACTCACTCACATCTAGGGGCACTTTAGCACAGCCTGTCCACCTACTGGCATGTTCTTTGGAGGTGGGAGTAAACTGTAGAACCCAGAGGAAACCCATGTGGACACGGGGGAACGTGTAATTCCACAACAGCAACCGAGCGCAACCAGGGACCCTGGAGCTGTGAGGCGGCAACACTACCCACTGATCAAATGTAAAATGTGTGTAATTAGTATGTATCTTTCACCTGATAAAGTGAAAGTGAGTAAACATTTACTTACATGTAAAGTACACAACTGGGCCATTGTTGCAAATCTGATGCTACCTTGTCCGTAATTTGGGAAACAAAATTGTAAGAATAGTTGGTCAGTGTTTCTTTTGGATCAGAGTCTAAACTGTGCATGTGGGTTTAAAGTACACAATGTGCTTTGAATGGCTAAAATTTCAGCAAATCCTTATTTGCGATTCATGTTGGACATCCTAAGACCAGCAGATGGAGCTTCTGCTTCAGCTTTTCTCATTGCCCTGTAGACAAAACCTATAAATCTCTCTGCATGATACAAGACAAAAATAATAATGCTGACTTGAAGGTAATACTGTATTTCTGCAGAAGTTATTGAGGCCTTAATAGAAAGCAAACTATAATATATTTTTAATCCAACTGTGATTTATATTTGTTAAATACCCATGGGGGGAAGCATCTGATACAGATTATGCTTTACAAAAATAAACCAAATGGGCACAATCTAACTAAATCTTTTCAATCGAAATGTCCTAAACTGGGCTGCTAAACACTGAACTGCTGTACAATATCAGCAATGTTCTCCAGCTAGAAATAACTGTTTTAAAGTTTTAAATAGGAGCCATATTAGCAAACACTGAAAGTGACTCACATTTTATGTCCTAGCTTTTCATGTAGTCATTATAAAAACATTAATAACATGGCATATAATACAATTATTAGCTAGTTTATTTCATTATAGACTTGATAGTCAGGCAAAATGCATAACAGTACCATTAAAGATGCATTTAGTGTTTGTCATAAGAGCCAAATGCTGCTGAAAATAAATCCCAGCCTTAGGAAAGCAGTGCTTTTACCAGATGTGAAATTTGAGCAGGACTTGATACAGATGTTACTATATCAAAATGTCTTTAACATGCATGTCTGAGTTACATAATCCAAAAATTCCATAAAAACTCAGCTCTGTTTCAAGGCCATTAACATTGCCAAATACAGGAAACATCAATCTGCTTCAAGCCGACTTGATTCAGAGCAACATTCAGATTGACTTCCGATATTTTAGGTGTTGAAAATGGAATGATTGTATACTACACAAATTGGTTTGGCTCAGAAAGATACAAACCTGCATTTTAACACAAAATGTTGCAAAGAATAACATTCTTGTGCAAAACAGTAATGTTATTAAACTAAAATGAGGTCTACTTGGCATCTCTTATTTTGGTTTGAGAATGCTAATTAAGACCCTTAACCTGCTGTCTTCTACCAACAAAAATGTCTGGAGACTGGTAAAGATGAATTCCCCTTTTGTGATTGCAGCGGTGCAATTTGTGTACAGTATACAGTTGTATGCAAAAGTTTGGGCACCCCTGGCCAAATCAGTTGATTTTGAAGTGAAAAGTAGTAAACACAAACTCTGCAGCAAAGTATTTTTAAAAAATCTGCAAATGGCAATGCAAAGATAATTTATATATGATGAACTTAAAAAACAGAAACCAATAAAATAGTATTTATGGCACATGCAAAAGTTTGGACACCCTTCCAGATGGAAAGTCCAACTATTTTCCATCCATTTGCTGTACCGCTTATCCTACAGGGTCACGGGGAGCCTAGAGCCTATCCCAGGGTACTTGGGGTACAAGGTGGGGGACTCCCTGGACGGGGTGCCAACCCATCTCAAGGCACAATCGCACACACTCACTCACCCATTCACACACTACAGATGCCAAGTTAGAGATGCCAATCAGCCTACAGCGAATGTCTGTGGACTAGAGGTGGAAAACGGAGTACCTGAAGGAAACCCACGAAGCACAGGGAGAACATGCCAACCCTTGAGGTGCAAGGCAACCGTGTTAACCACTAAGCCACCATGCTCCCCAGCTACTATTTTAAGTTCATCAAATATAAAGTAACTGTGCATTAACGTTTTCAGAAAAAAATACATTTTTTTAAAAAATAGTTTGCTGGAGAAGTTGTCAGTGAGGAACTGAAGAAATGTCAGACCACACAGACACACACACACACACACACACACACACACACACCCCCCCATAGGATTGATTCGAGAAATCATTCAAGTGAACCATTTGAATTTGTCACTTTATCGCTCATAGTGTACCTAATTTGCTTAGAATTGAGAAAATCTAATGGTGCTTTCTGCATTGTTGCTTTGTCATTTGTCGCTGTTGCTGAAATCATGGCTCAGTTTCATGCATGTAAAAATAAAAGGAATGGTTTTTTGCTATTGTTAATATAGATTCCCTATGTTGTTGAATGTAATATCACGACCAGTGCAGATCATTTTTATCCACCTCTGAGGGATTCATGTTGATATTGTGTTGCTGGGAAATTATATCATTAAACAACACAATTACAATCGGCTTTTAAAAAATGCCTACCAAACCAAAGAAAATTGACAGCTACAGATTTTGTTTGGTTTAAGTTAGACCTGTGATGGATCATCCATAGTACAGAATCAACTTTGGCTAATGTCAATGACATACTGCTTGCATCAGATTGTGAATGTTTCTGTCTTGGAATTGTTGGACCGAGCGCAGTATTTGACACTATTAAGCACTGATATTTTAATAGACATGCTTGAAATCACAATTGAGTTAGGTTAGACAGAAAAGCTCTTGCTTCTGTTAGATACTATTTGACAGATTGTTACCATTTGTAAACATAAATGGAGATTGTTCAGGGCCTAAAAAAGTACAATAATGCCCTACAAATTTCTGTTTTAGGCCCCTATTATTCTCTCTTTATTTCTCCTGGGACATGTATTCTGCCTTATCAGCCAGTGTTTTCTGCAGTTGAGTTCTTGGCTACATGCTACAATTTTGATGAAAACAAATGTTTCAGGATAGAACTGTAAAAAGGTTGCATCCATGTTTTTTTTTTTATATAGCCAAAGTAGCACAGCAGATTTTATATAGCGCCTCCTAGGACCATGCTCTGAACGTCTGTTTGTGCACACCCAGCAACATGAGACCAAAAGGAGTATAGTATACAGAAATGGATAGAAAATAGTCAACATTTTACTTCTGGATATTTCTGTGTACATTTACCAGTTTGAACAGCATGTTCTGTTTTCAATTCTTGTATTAACAACATGAATAAAAGACATGTATCTCAGCCCAAACCATGCCCAGAACAAACAGACACCTGTGTGCTTTTTCGAGGGATGCCAAAATATCCTTGTAAATGAAGCCTAATCCTTATGAAAGTCCCACAGACAGCTGAAATCTCTCTGTGTGATCTTGTTTAAGTGTTCGCGCACTTAAACGAGAAAAAAAGGCAAAACACACAAAGCCTTCAACTTTACATATGTTCTTAAAACATTCATTATTAAATAATTTCATTATACTTTTACAAACAGATTCAAGACTGCTGACAGGTGATCGTCTGAGTGCCAAAGCTGGAGGCCCTTTTTCCAAAACCATGGAATGTGTACACTTAAGAGTGTTAGAGAAAAAGCGTATCCAATGCATCAATTTTCTTCTCATCATCGCAATTTGGCCAGCTCTGCGAGCGCAGAGAGACATGAAGGGGTGGCGTTGGAGGGGGGAAGGGGAAGGGGGGGTCACAGGCTGACAGAAACAGCAAGAGTAACTTTGCTCAGGAAACATATGGAACAAATCTGCAGGTTGGCCTGGGCCACTGCTGCCACGTCTCACATACCGGCGTCTTCGAGAGAGAAAAAAAAAAAACCCAAAACCCTCAAACAGGTTTGGATTGTTTAAGCGTTCTCATCCTGACAAACACCTGGAAGATAAATCCTTAAATAAACACAAAGTAAATATGGCATAAGTGCACAAATGTTTACTTTTTAATTTGCAGTTAGACACTAAGTATCCTCAGATCTACGGAACATTCTACATGTTCATTTGAACACAAAAGATTGTTGGCTTTTTACCAAATATGTTAACAGCAGGCAGAATAATTTGAATTTACAAAACATATATTGGAAGGAGCTTCTTGAGAAGAATCAATGCATATAATTAAATAAATTAAACTTCAGATTTTTCATTTTAAACCGACATGTTTTTCTTGAGAGAAAGCTGTACTTTGTTTAAACACAGAAATCTCTCCAGCCTGTTTTGATTAACGTTTTTCTGTTTGCCATTGGAGTGCTCTTCTCTTCAACAAAATGTGGACTATGCTGATATCCTGTCTTTTCAGTACTAAGAAACTTGCAAAGTTAATTTAGCTAATATGGATATAACTAGGGTTGTGAGACTTTTCCCTGCTTGTGATTTACCATTTAAAAAAAATCGTGATAAAACGATGTAATTGTCCAGAACTTATATCCCAAAAACAGACAGTAAAACAAGCATTTCCACCATTTCAGGAAAACACGGGAGGGCATAATAAAATTATATGCTGTTGAAACTGCTTGCCAGTGTTTTTTTCAATGCTTTTCCACTCAGCATGGCATATCTACTGGAAGTACTGCTGCTCACTGGATGCTTTTTGTTTTTTGCACAAATGTTTTCCAATATAAAAAGGAGAAATAAAATACGTCATGTAAACATCATTATCACGTATGAGAAACATCATCACCTATGAGAAATCCCTTAAAATGACAGTCAGTTCCAGAATTATTGGCACCCTTGGTAAAGGTGAATAATTTTCTGCACTGATTATTAAATACTATTGACTTATAAAGCATTGAATGGTCTCACGCTGCCGCTTTGACCAAAAGTTGCAGGCTCTTTGTTGGTACCACGAATAATGAAGACTACAGCAGGGGGCAGAGTTCCAAATAGTTTAAATTGGGACTCAGACACAGTCTCAGTCTTTAATACTAGGCTGAATAATTATATGCTTAATCAACTCTTTGGTTAATTAGCTTTTCCCTTAGATAAAGGCACAGGTTCATCTGGAGGGTTCATGGGCATAGAGTGTTTTGGTAAACTGGGATGTTTGGATGCTGTCACTCCCAACTGTCACGTGTTCACTCAGGTTTGTTGACGGTGGAGTGGCTGGCCACTTTATTTCCCAAGGCACCCTCGTGTCTGTGTTACCTTCTGGCTCTCTGTCTAGTTGTGCTAGTCCCTGGTTGTACTCTGCGCACAATGTACATCTTCTTAAACCATTACAGGACAAGACCATACCTAATAATCTGTGTTCTCTCTCTCTACCTCCCCACTTCTCTCTCTGTGTGTGTTGAGCTATGTGGTGATCCATTCTGATATCCCACTTCTGCTTTGAGCTTTCATCACCTGAAAATCACTTGCTGCTGCTGAGGATGGCCCCACATGGATAGCCTAAAGATCATCATGGGTTTACTGTGAATGGCACTACACAGACACCCTAAAGACGGCAGTGGATCTTCCTTGGATAGCTTAAGAACAATTAGCAATTGCTAAGAAAAGTTTACACTCAAGTCTAAATCATTGAACATTTGATAACTTCAGTTTGATACAACAGACTTAAACTTAAAACTCTAGCGACGCTCCTAAAACTATCCGGAACCACCCAGAAGAGAATGGGTTTCCTTTTGAGTCTGGTTCCTCTCAAAGTTTCTTCCTCATGTCGTCTCAGGGAGCTTCTCCTTGCCTCAATCGCCTCTGGCTTGCTCATTAGCAATAAATTTAAAATTTGAATTTAAATTTTATATCTGGATTTCTGTAAAGCTGCTTTGTGACAATGTCCATTGTCAAAAACAGTGTTGTGGTTCATTAGCTAAATCTCATACTGAAAAAGAGAGAAATCAAACGTTTAATTGAAGAAAATGAAAACTCATGAAAACCGCATGTAAATTATTTGCACCCCTAGAATTTCTCATGAAAAAAAGTGCAACTGAAGCATGCGCCCACTTATATTTTACTTTTTTAAACTCATCTGAGTGTGTAGGAGTTCTCAAGTGGTCACCCATTATGGGGAGAGAATACACATAAAAAAAGAGAAAAAACTGTGTTCATAAAATAGGCTAAAAACAATAGGTAAACAACTGAAAACACCCATATCCACTAAAATAATTAAGAAGTTTAAAACACCCAGAGCTGTAATAAATCTGTCTGGAAGAGGATGCAGATGTATTTGGTCTCCATGCACAGTAATGAGGATGCTTAGAGATATAAAAATTTGCAGATGACAGCATTTTGGTGTCACCAATTCAACAATGTCCACAATTAGACATCACCTATTTATCAATTTAGAAGACACGCCAGAAGAAATACTTTTCTTTCATCTAACCACAGATGTAAGCACCTGGAGTTTGTGAGATGCTACTGGAACTTTGACAGGAACCAAATATATGTTTTATATATATATATATATATATATATATATATATATATATATATATATATATATATATATATATGAGACAAAAATAGAGCCTTTGGAAACTCTCACTCGATGTGGGTTTGCCATAAAAAGAGGAATGGTTATACATAAAATATCCTAAACCCTAAACCCCACTGTTAAATATGGTGGAGAATCTGTGATATTGTGTGGCTGATTCTCCTCCAAAGACCTTCAGAAACCTAGTTATATGGCATCATGAATTCCATGAAGTACCAGGAAGTTTTAAATGAAAATCTGGATGCCTCTATCAAGAAGTTACTGGGTTATGGTTGGATCCTTCAGCAGGACAAGGATCCAAAACATGCATCCAAATCTGCCCAGAAATGGCTCAATGACCACAAAATCAAGATTTTGACATGATCTCCCAGTCTCCTGACCTAAACCCATTGAAACCCATTTGGGCTGAGCTGAAGAGGAGAGTCCACAAGAGAGGACCGAGAGCCCTGGAGGATCTGTAGACATTCTATATTTTGGAGTGGTCTAAGATTCCTTGCTCTGTATTCTCCAAATTCATCAAGCATTGCAAGAGAAGACTTACTGCTAATATGTTGGCAAAGGCTGCACAAAATACTAAATGCAGGTATGCCAATAATTGTGATACATGGTTTTGTTAGAAATTGTCATAATGCTTACAGCATGGTAGGTGTTTGAGCATGAACTGCTCATTTGTGGTCCAGCCACAAGTTCTATTGTGTCCAAGTCATGACTTTGACAGGGCCAATCCAAAATTTCTTTTCAAATATTCAAATGTTCATTTTATCCTTTGGATCATCTTGCTGCATAATCCAATTCCATTTCACTTTCAGTTTACGTTCAGACTACCAAGATGTTCTGTTTAAGAATTTTCTGGTAGAGTAGAATTCATGATTCCTTAAAAAAATGACAGCAAAGCATTTTCACACCACTGCACTAGCTCCACAATGTTTACACCAACCAAAATTGAAACCAAAAGATCTACTTTTGATTCATCTATCCATATGATATTCTAAAGTCTTGCAGGTGCTTTGTTGCAAATACGAAAGGCAAATTGCAGATTATTTTGGTTTATAGTGGTTTTAGGCTGGCACTGGTCAAAAATTTGCCCAGAACTTTTTTATATTGGAACCATGAATATAGACCCTAGCAAAGGATGTTTGTACATCTGCACATTCTTGTGGGATTTTTACCAAGGGTTCCCAGATGAGCTGTTGCTGAACCCTTGGAGAAATTTTGGCAGGCTGTCCATTCCCCGGAAGATTCACCATTGTTACAAGTGTTCATCATTTGGAGATAATGGCTTTTACTGTGGTTTGGTAGAGTCCCAAAACTTTCAAATGTCTTTGTAAATATTTCCAGACTGATGCACTTCAATATTTTTTTCCTCAACTCCTATGGAATGTGCTTTGATCTTGACATAGTGTGCTTGGAGAAATTGTGGTAATTAATTCACTCTGATGGTATGGTTCAACATGAGTCAGATTTTAACCCAGCAGGGTTGGCTCCAACCAAAATTGACTGTGTTCAATTAGCTGAGTCTAGTTATCAATTGTGGTTGACTCTTTCTTGCATAACTAATAGGGAGCTGTAATGGACATGCCTGGAAGAGGGCGCTAGTGTATGTTGCCCACACACAGTGGGAAGGATGGTTACAAAAGTGGAAATTTCTCAAAGGATCACTGTTGGTGATGTACAGAATCAGCACAGGTATGGGTTCTGGATAAATTTGTTTATTAAATAAGCTTAAAATATGTGTTTCATGAAGTTTGTTTTATTTTATATATTATTATGAGACGAATAAGCAATCAAGGAGAGCCATGAAGGGGGTGAATACTGAAAAACCTCATGAGCAACTTAGTAATGTAATTTTTTTTCCCTGTTAGTAGTGAACACAGGTGGCCCAAACCTTACCCAAGGACTGTTACTTAAAAAAATTTGTAGCCATTAACACAATCACTTGAATAACAGTAAGAATGTACACTATAGCATTAATATTTCCCTTCACTGGAACAAATTGGCCCAAACCTTTTTCATCATGACAATGCCACTGTGGCCCTAAGCAAGGTCCATAAAGACATGGTTTGCCAAGGTCAATGTGGAAGAACTCAAGTTGCCCGAGCCCTGACGTCAACCCCACTCAACACCTTCAGGATGACTGCGCACCAGGCGTTCTCTCTTGACATCTGTGCCCAACCTCACTAATGCTCTCGTGGCTGAATGGGCAAATCCCCACAGCCATGCTCCAAAATCTAGCGGAAAGACTTCCCAGAAGAATGGAGGCTGTTAAATCTGTTGGATATAAGCCAGGAGGAGAAGAAAGTGTTTTGTTAGGGTTTTTGAAACTCTCAAATTTAGTACAAACATCATCTTCTTTTTATAGAATGGCTGCAAACAACTTGTATGGGAAAAGTGATAATTTAAGAATAATATGGGAGAAAGACTTGGATGTGGAATTTGAAGAGGGTATGTGGGAGGCCATATTTTCTCGTGTAGGGGGGCCGATGAGGGATATTAGAAGCAAAGTCATACACTACCAAATAATTAATCGATACTATTTAACACCAGAGTTATTCACACCATTGAAGAGTGGATGGAGCAGCCTCTACCTTGTTCTTCAAGATTTCGTCTTCTCGGAGATATAACTGTTCTACGGAAGTAGATATCTAAAGCGCAGGCTGGGTTGGCTGTTGCTGGATGCATTATGGTTGCGAGATTGGTGCTGCTTTAAATATCTTTAAATATTCATTTTTTGTAGTTGTTATGTATTCTATGTTTTGTGGGTAACACAAGCTTAAAATAAAAAAGTTGAATGACAAAAAAAAAAAGAAAAAAAAAAGAATGGAGGCCCTTACAGCAGCAAAGATGGGACCAACTCTATGTTAATACCCATGTTTTTGGAATGGGCACATACGGGTATGATGGTCAGATGTCCACATACTTTTGGCCATATAACGTATATGCATAATCTCAAGGGTTTGGTGCAATGACCCCACTTCCTTGTTTGTTTCCTTTTGGTAGCATGAATCTCACCCATTTTCCAGCCACTATAATTAACATTTAGTAGTAGCCACATTTTTAAATGTTTCACTTATTAATTTTCCCAAAATTCCAGGCAGACATTAAATTGACTACATGAAAAATATAAAACAAAGTGATATTATTCCACAGAGGCATTTTAAGGTATTCAACAGAGTAAGACCCAGCCAACCCCCTTAAGATGATAATTTTTCCAAATGCTGATATTAGTTCTCTTGGATTTAACAGTGAATGTAGTTAATATAAGAGACGCAATGTCATTTTTTCAATAGTCAAAAAGCTAAACAATTTTTTGGACATTCCTTTACCAGTTACTCAGATGTCAAATTTCTAGCTAGCTGTGGAAGTCCATAAGCACTGACCTGATTGGGATTTCTGCAGAGTATTGGGACAACTTTTGTAGTCCTACTGTCTAAACTACTGTCTAAAAGGGGTAAAGGGTCTGAGCTAGTGAACAGGTTTTTATGGTGTTCCAATCCCATGACCACCAGCTGATCCTTTGGAGAAAAAAAATTATTAACCCTCAAATGATTACTTTTTTGTTGGATAAAAGCATATGCCAAATTTGAGTTGCCCAAAAAAAAAAAAAAAAAAAAAAAAAAAAAGATATCAATTTGGTATCAACATTTTGTTATAAGTTTGGCACATCTTCATGGTAGGGTGAACCTCATGGCTTCCTTTTTATTACATATGCTCATTACATGGGGTACAGCATAATGGTGTTGTAGAATGCACATGGTGTATTACGTGTCCAGTAGAATGTTATTTGAGATTCAGTCACAGAAAAGGTGTTAATGGAATTTTGTTGTATATTAACATCTACAAAATGTGGCACTCAACATTCTTGGCCTCCTTCAAATTGCAGATTTTGACTAACATTTTACTATCGATTAGATGGTTACATAACTATTTCCATCACTAGTCACCACTCCACAACCCCTTTTTTAACAGGTTATGAGAAACAGACACAGGTACTCAGATAATTCTCTAATCTAACTCGACATTAAATATAGAAAGAGATTAAAAGGGTAAAGTACTGAATACTGTACTATCATCGAAATCTAACTGTGTCCCCAACCTTACTAAATAGCACTTGCTTTGTTTAGGCTAGAAACTTTGGCCTCACCTCAACTCAAGAAATGATAAAAAAGCAGATAAGACTTGACTGAGGTCACTGAGCAGATGGAACCCAAAGCTTCCAGAATAATTTCCACAGCAAAGAGGCAGAGCTTAATATTTTCATACAGAATACAGGACTGCTGGGCAGTGAAAAAGTGAGGCCTGCTTTCAAGCCAAATCTCAGATGAAATTTCCCATTTCCCTTAAGTAACATACTTCATGCTGAGCGGATTCTTTACTTCATCTCTGTCAAGCTTTCATCTTCAGCACGATACCTCTCAGGAACAACACAGGTATGATATGACTTCCTATGTTCAATCGAACATGAGAGTTAAAAAAAAAAAAAAAAAAAAAAACTGACAGTGCTTGAGAAATAAGACAATTAGAAATGAAAGAAAATCAAGCAACATCTATTTAGCTTGGGAACAGTTCTATGATGGTTATTTGGACAGTGGGCTAATGAAATTAGTTATGCAGAGTAATTTTCTACATTGTCTACAGTTTTTAAAATTAAATTTCTCTTTTTGGAACAGGATGTTTTATCAGGGACAAGTTCTTGGCCTAGATTATCTAAAGATTACTAAACCTTAACAACTATGAGCTGGACCAAATAATTCCAAAAGTTAAATAAAAGGCATTAATTGATAAGATGGCTGATGACAGGTTGTTGGCAGTCTACAGACTGGTTTTTTTATCCACTGCGCATTGTTAGACATTAGGGATATAAGAGACAGAAGCTCAAGCCCTCTTTTTCCACAATCTGTTTTATAGCTATTTCTATAACATTCAGGGTAAAAAGTGTCACATGCCCTTCGTCAAATTTCAATTTATAATTGCTTATATAGTAAAGAGAAAAACAGAGACAGAGATAAACTAACAATGGTCTCAATTTTGAAGTTTTTACTATGGAATTAACCACACTGCAACACTGATAGCTCATTACATTAGAAAATGGATTAGTCAGGAATATAAAATACTTAATTAGACATTAAGTAGTTAAGTAGACCTCCATCCAAACTTTATATTTTATAACTAAACTGCAACTTCCAAGCATTAATGAATGCACTAACTCGAGTCATCGAGTTCAGCTACAAGAGCTACAGAATACAAACAGCTGTGACAATGGCTCCCAGGCTTGGAACAGAAATAGTATATAAATTCTTTTCAGTTAAGGCAGTGAATAGGATTACAGTAATGTCTCATTAATCTTTTGTTCATATGCTTCTTCCAAACAGATAAAGAAAAACAAATCCAATAATGGGTATTCCCAGTACATGGTCAATATTTTCATTGATTTTGCTCAAAGCATTGTGTCAAGATTATGAAACCAGTTATGCAGACTATGAGACAGAAGATGAAACATTGCCAGAGATTCCTTCATTTGTTGTGCCTCAAGAAACAGATTCTTACTTATTTCGCTCAAATGAATGTGCCAAGGAATGTTACTGTCCCTCCTCTTATCCCTTTGCGATGTACTGTGACCATCGTGAACTTAAAGTAATCCCTGATGTCCCAAGCAACATCCGCCACTTATACATTCAGTTCAACAACATCGAAGCCATTACGGCCAAACCTTTCACCAATGCTACATCTTTGAGAGAAATCAACCTCAGCCACAATAACCTGAGAAAAGTAGGGAAGGAGGCCTTCAGTAAACTTCAACACCTCACACAGCTTCACCTTGAGTACAACAGACTAGAGGAATTTCCACCCTCTTTGCCCAAAACTCTTGAGATACTCCACCTGGGATTCAACAAAATCTCAAAGATACCATCCAACACTATACAAGGCCTAATAAATATTACAGTGCTTGACCTGTGTAGCAACCGACTTACAGATGATGGTATTAAAGGAAAGGTCCTGTCTGGCTTTAAAAGCCTCATGCAAGTCAACATGTGCAACAACAAACTCAAGACTATGCCCCTTAATCTCCCAGCATCGCTGCTGCAGCTATCACTGGAGAACAACTCCATCACATCTATACCTGAGGGATACTTTAGGAAGACCCCAAATATCATGTCTCTTCGGGTGTCCCATAACAAAATTAAAACAATTCCTTACAAAGCCTTTAACCTGTCACAACTCATGGAACTCAACCTGGGATATAACCAACTCTCCCAAGCCTTTTTTGTTCCCAAGAACTTGGAGCATCTGTATCTCAACCACAATGACTACACAGGTATGGCAAAATGTGTAAGCAAACATAACTTTATATGGATTTAATACTGTTTATATTACTCTTCAATTGTTTTATGTGGTGTCTAGTTAGATACAGCCAAGCTAGCTCACACAATGGTCTTTAGGAGCTGGACAGAAAACTATAGTCCAACTAAACACCAGAACAATTAGAAAAAAAAAGGAAACTCAACCAGTAACCTTTTGTGTTCCAACAAGTGGGACTATTTTGTGGGAAACCAGTATTTATTTTTTTCTTTCTTGAATATCTTGTCCTAATTTAACAATTATTTAACAAGAAGACGGATGTTTCAAAAAGACAACAACCCCAAATATACAGCCAAAATAACTCAAGAAGGCCTTGCATGGCCTAGCCAATCTTCTAACATGAACCACATTGAAAATTTATGGAGGATATTTGAAATTGTGAGCCCATCAGAGGGATTCTCTTAACCTAGGGGAATTGAAGATGTTTTGCCAAGAGGGATGGGCCAGAATTGAACCACAATGCTGCAAAAAGCTCAATAATTCTTAGCATAAACTTCTCGAAGCTGTAATTGCCAAAAACAGCTTTGCAACAATTTTGTACTAATTTGGTTAATATGTGGTCTGAATATTTTTTCCCCATCCATATTAATTTTGAAATATCTTTTACTTATTATATGTTTATGATTATTACACGTATATTAAATAACACACACAAAAAAATTTCCCCTACGTGTAGGTTTAATATAATGTCATCGGTATACAGGACTGCTGTATTCAATAACCTCTTTTCTAATTACAGAACTTAATGTCACTCTAATGTGCCCACTGCTGGATCACGACAGTCCCAATATGCTAACCTACATTCGCCTTGATCACAATAAGCTGAGAGGACCTGTGGACTACTATGCCTATACTTGTTTCCCAAGGATGAAGATGATTTATTATGGTGAACAACAGACTGCTAGCTAGTATGAACCACTAAAAAACATGACACCATTGACGGGGTGCAAAATTTCAGCCACCAAATAATTTCGCCTAAAAATAGCCAAGACTCTTTTGGCTTTTGGTTAAAAGAGTAAAAATGCAAAAGATGTTTTAGACATTTGATGAAACAACCCTATGAAAAGCATAATTAAATCATAAAGAAATGGGGAAACAGACGCTGATTAACCAGCCAAGAAGATTCACTCCAGAGCATTGCTTGCCTGCGTCACTTGCTTGGACACACCTGTTGATAGGTTTGTACTATTTTCTACTATTTTATAACAACAATGAAGACATTAACAGTATACAATAACACATGTAGTGAATTATGCAGTGACCAAGCATAGTGTTTATCTTCTCAACCAGCTTCATGAGGTGATTCACCCAGGAGGCTTTTCTTAAAGTTCTCAAACAGTCCGAGCTCCTCCTGCTTTTCTTAATTTGTAAATGAAAACTACTTGCTGGAATAACTAAATGTACATTTTAATTAATAAATGTATATACATGCATTAACTTCACTGTTGATATTTGTCATAGAAACATAAGCATAAACATAAGCCTTTATCTATGTCTTAAGGATATTTTTCATTATGACACATGCCAAACAAAATGGAGGATACAGTAAAACTGGCCCTGTATGCAAGCATGTAGTTCATGCTACAGATTTTAAAGGATTTAAAAGTAATTGACAAGTGGGTGGGAGGTATGGGGGCACTCACTAACACTTCAGGACAAAAATTCTTTCATTCATCTTTCTTTCTTCATTTTTTATTTGGAGGATTCTTCAACAAAAGGCTTGATAAGTTATAAGCCAAGACTCAAACATGCATTAAGTACTAATGCTAGCTATCTTTTACATCCTAGGTGCATAAAGGTGGTTAACAGTTTGCTGAATTTAGCATAAATATATTGTATCAACAGCTCTTTTAGATTTTGCAGTTCATTCATGTCAGTGAAAATCTTTGCATGTAAACAAAGTCAGTGTATAATAATGTAATTTCTCTATGCTGGCTGCATTATATTGGTGGAAAATGTGAATTAATAAATATGAATTATGAAAATTGCATAAAATGTCCCATGATTTTTTTGATGGGGGCAAAATATTGTGAGATATAAATTAAAATCAGCATTTGTTAAAGCTTTAGATGACACATTTTATATGCATTATGATGCATTATTCCACTCTTTATCTGTTTGAAGGCTAACCAGCCATAAAAACACAGTCCCTTCCGAAAGTATTGGAACGCAGGGCCAATTCTTTTGTTTTTTCTATACACTGAAGATTTTTGGGTTTGAGATCAAAAGATGAATGAGAGATGATAGATCAGAATTTCATCTTTACTTTCCTGATATTTACATCCAGATGTGTTAAACAACTTAGAACATGGCATTTTCGGTGGCAGACCACCCAATTTTTAGGTGAGCAAAAGTATGGGAACAGATAGTCTTAAAGTAAATTAAACACTTAATATTTGGTTGCATATCCCTTGTAAATACTTGGTAAAGAGTATTTATAATACAATATACTATGTCACCAATACAATACACAATATCTACCTTAAATGTTTACATACGTCATTTATCCTAGTCTCATCCCTGTATTAAGACTATAACAGCTATGCATGAAATGATACACTAAAGCCACACTCTGAGACATATCCCGATACAGGCTTCACGAGACGATATTGACACGAGATGATATTAACACAAATAAAATATTTAAATTTTAATACATTATTTGTGAGGACAAAAAAATGGAACCACTGCAATATCAATACATTGCACTGTAAGAGAAGCAGATCAGGATTTATAGTATAAGGTGTAATTGTTAATGTTATTTTAATAATGTTATTTGCATAAATGTATTTCATGGCAATGTTATTAATATGGAAAGATTGTTTGATGGAAGATTGTAATTTAAATAACAAATTGGTGTCATCACCACTTCTACTGCTGTCTGATATCCACCTGAAATGCACAAGCACGTCACTTACCAATTTAACTGTACAGATCAGGAAAACAATTGTCATTTTATTTTCCATATTTCCTCATCCCATCGAAATTAGTTTCTGGTTACACAATAGTGTAACTTTTTCAGACGTGAATGTGACTCACATCAAGTGCAGCACATAGGCGCTGATTTTACCCTGCATTTCAGACCGCTATCAAGCCAGCCACAGCAGAGACCTTATATACAGCCACGTATATACGGCAGTTTACGGTAACTACCTTCAGATGGCAATGTTGAGCACTAGTGTACTACGGGCCATTTTGGTGTTATTTTTTCCAGGTTTACATGGGCCAAATGAAACGAGGCTGTGGGCGTTGTGTCTGACACATGTGCCATAATGCTTCCTTCTGATTAGCTTAACTTTTTGGACTATTAATAAGCATGCATTGAGACAGTTAGGTTCCCTCTTGTAAACTTCGTGCTCTGTATGCTACTACCTCTGGTGCTCCAAATTTTGCTAGTGTGTAAGAAGAAGGTAGGGTTCATAATGAATATTAAACGCAAATATCGCAACACATGATATGTGGAGCAAATTCATAGAAATTATGTAGAAAAAAAAAACTATTAGAAAAAATGTAAAAGAATTTTTCTTGCTCTTATCCTTCAGTGGTTTATAACGGTAATTATTTAAAATAAAATAAAATAAAAAAATACCACTATGACATAAAATTAATATTTTTCTCTGTATACATTCTTTTCCTTTTTCTCTGTATACATTCCTGCTGTTAACATCATTTTACCCTTACCAGCCAAAACCTGATGCTTACAAAATGCTTAGAAACTGTGCCTTATATTTGAGAGCACAGCTTCAAATAATAAAACTTAATTAGTATTTGATTTTTAGGTAATACAATAAATGTGTGCTAGCAAAAACCATGGAACAAAAATTATAAGTGAACTATAAGAAAATTTATTTGACAATGTTTCTGAATAATATTGCATCAGTAATAAAATGATAACAAGCTAAATAAAAAAAGCTGTGGTGCCAGACTATACTACCAATTTAGTCATAATCCATCCCTTGTAACTAAAGTAATATTCATGCCTATGCAGTAAGGATGTCATAAAAGGGTATCTCCAGAGTCTCTTAAAAAGACTGCCAGCCCAGAAACAAGCTGAGCAGGAAATCTAATCTTAAAAAAAAAAAAAAATTAAAAAAAAAATAAAAAATCAGACTCTATGTCTGAATGCTTGGATTGGCTCTAATGATGAAAAGTCAGATATTTTTCAGGCCTAACAGTTGGATTTAGATCAGCTAGGTAAACAACAAAAAAGCAAACTACAGCAACATAACTGTACTACAACTTGACTAAAACTAGGATTGCACAATAGGCACAACATATCCCACTGTGATTATATTGCTACTAGGACAATTACTATAAGTTGTTTCGTGTCGTATTGTTTGATACGAGGCTCTCGATTCACTACATATAATAACCTATTTTATTCTATTCATCATAAAAACAACTTACACTATGTGAGGTGTAGAATATTTAATCAAGCCAACACATCTTCCTCTGAAAAAAAAAAAAAAAAAAACAAGCTTCCCCTAAGCAGTTTTTACGATCATACTACCATACTAGCTTGAGAAAAACAATTGTTTTGCTCAGCAGCAAAACAGAAATTAGAAAATCCCCCAAATATTTAATGTCTTGTGTATGGGAGCAGTTCGGTTTCCCGATTAGTCACAAGCAGCCTGCGAGTGAGTGGTGGAGCAAAATGGTACAGTGTACAGAATCTGATAAATATGTGTAAAATACACCAGCACTAATACCACAGACACATCCATGCATCTGCTACTTGCATCACCCTTCTGTGCTGGTCGGCAGAACTAGACAAACGCAAGACGTAATACACATGCACAAAAATCAGTGCAGCAGCTGTGGAATATTTAATCATGTAATCAGTATAATCATCAAGATAATCCCATATGTTCAGTAACAAACTGTGCAAAGTACAGGTGGGTATCAATGTCTAAAGGGTTCTCAGTGTCTGAAAAACATGGAGTGAAAGGATGTACCAAGGCTGTGGAGATCAGGTCTTCCACCACCACTAAAACTGAGAAATAAGGGTGGTGGCCAGGCAACAGATACTAGCTGCTTGTGTAAAGAGAAAACTCTGCCTAGAGAGATGTGCATTTGAAAACATATAAAAGGCTGTGTTGAGATCAGATTCATCAGTTACTCTGCAGACTAACTCGGCATTGTTGCTTTTAATAATAAAGACTCTGAGAAGTTTTTATTTTAGCTGAAAGAATTCCACGACACAACTGGGAAGTTCATAGCTGCAGATATGAGACTCTGCTCAGTAGTGGAGATGCAGGATTCAAAAACACGACTAGGGCTACAGAGAGCTGCGTGAGCTTTGACAGCACAGCTACCCAACAAGAGCAATAAAATAATAATAAAATCCCCCGTGCTTCAAACACGCCCCCTGGGAGTCTCACCTTGGAGTTAAAGCTTGGCCAGAGAGCAAATGTTTAATTAGCTATGTTTAAATCTGTTACATTTTAACACATATGTTTTTGGTTTGTTATAAGATGCCAACAGTCTGAATGGATCACACCAACACTGTGTCATTACTAGGTTTCAATTACTGCACTTTTATAATGTTTTAATCATTTGAAAATAAAACCTAAACCACAATGCTTATTTTTGCTGTATAGAAAACATATTGTATTGACACACCACCATATTGTATCGAATTTGTTTTTTGTGTGCACCCTAATCGCTACACACTGCAATCACTATATGCTTTGTGATTTATTATAACAAACCTGAAACATACACTCACTGTCCACTTTATTAGGAACACCTGTACTACTGCACATTCATGCAGTTATCTAATCAGCCAATCATGTGGCAGTAGCGTAACCCCAAAAAATCATGCAGATACAGGTCAAGAGCTTCAGTTAATGTTCACGTTAGCTCACAGAGTGTGATCTCTGTGAGTTTAATAGAGGCATGGTTTTTGGTACCAGATGAGCTGGTTTGAGTATTTCAGAAACTCCTGATCTCCTGGAAATTTCACACACAACAGTCTCTAGAGTTTACACAAAATTGAGCGAAAAACAAAAAACATCCTGTGTGCGGAGGATCTGCAGGCTGAAACACCTTACTGATGAGAGCGATCAGAGAAGAATGACCAGACTGGTCTGCGTTGACAGGAAGTCAATTGTGACTCAAATAAGTACTCTTTACAGCCATGGTGCAGATATACAGCTCCTTAAGTATCTTTCACAGCTGTTCGTTTTTTTTTGTTTTTTTGTTTTTTTTTAAACTAAACTAACTAACCACAATGACTGAGAAACACACTACAGAAAATTAGCACTGTAAAGACATTTTCCAGGACTTGGCACACTTCCCGGTATAGTAAATTTTTACAAGTCCTTATAATTGCTAACACACCTGTACCAGAGCTCAGTTTCAGTCCCCTTGTTTCCATCCCTTGAATGTTTATTTCTAGGGGCCCTTCTCCTCTCGTCCCGAGGTACACAGAGGGGGATTACAGTCATGTGTTCTCTATTAACCATGTTTTGTTTAAATGTCCTTTTTTTTTTTTTAAAAGAGACTATTCCCTCAGATTTTTCTTCACTTGACTCGCTTTTCGTTACAAAAGTGCAAAGGATGACTACTTATTAATGTACCACTTTCTAAGTACACAAAATATGCCATTAAAGCAATAATATTTACGTTGTGTGAGACAGAAATGATGAATAACGAGTCGGAGAGTTTATAAAATCCTTCGGTTGCTTCTCATTCTCACACTACAGTGCAAATCACTAAAACACTTCTCCAAATTCAATAAATTCAGTCATGATGAAGAAACAGAGCACTATATGTTGTCTTAGACTAACCATTAAAAAAACTAAAACACTATACAGCACTACAGAAGTGACTAGACGTTTTATTGCTTTCAACTCTCGGGGCGATTAAATAGAGAACAGCCCACAAACATGGCTAAACCATACCCCCCCCCCCCCCCCCCCCAAAACCCCCCACCCCCCGACCCCGCCACCACCCCCCCGAGACGAAGTTATTCAGTTGGAACAGACAGAATGCAAAGGGTTAAAGTCTGCTCCATAAACGCTTGCTTAAGAATCCCTTGGCAGCTCCACATGTAGCTTTAAATACTGATTTGACAGATCACGTTTTACTCTCAGGCACTGAGAAAATAGCAACCTCTGCCTGCGCTGCTGTGTAACGCCTGTATCAGAGCAACAAGTACATCCCTGAGCCTACACACACACGATGGGGACCAGAGCAGGAACGTTTATTTCTACCTTTGTATTTGCGTCATGGGTGATATTAATCTCAGGAACAGAGCAACACTTAAGCTCAAAAGAGATTACAATACCATTTGAAGAGCCTGATTTGGACACATGGATGGAAAAGGTAATACTAGATTTTAGTGCTGTTTGCATGTTTACGGTTGATGACTTTTATAACAAAACACAAAATCTACAAAGATCTATGTTGAAAACAATTAACAATATGTTATTACTAGATATTAATGTTAAATATTAGAAATATTAATAATTAAATATTAATTAATTAGCTAACCTATTCATTATTTACTGTAATCTTTTAAGTATTAACTTATAAGTTTTAAATGATGGGTCTGAAGATGTGTTTAGTTCGGGCTCATTAACAGTAATTTTTGTATGTACATTTACATACAAAAAAATGTTTGCATGTACATTTTTTTGCATGTGCTTGCATTGTCAGCTACGTAGTGTTCAGTCAGAACAAATGCAGTCTTTCAAAATATGCAAATGTTTACTCAAAGTTTGCAAAGTTTGTGTTTAAACTGGATATAATGGTTTACAATGCTGCATGCCACATCTGTGAAACTGTTTACTTTCTGCTGCACAGTCAAATTACTTCCTTGAGTCAGGATTTTTGAAACCAGACTTTGTATTGTGTTAAAATAAACACTATTGATTGAGAACAGGCTCTAATCTAAATTCAGTTCCAACAATGGGATCCAGCAGTTGGCTGTTTGCTAGGTGGATTAAATGTGATTACTCAGCACCACACCATCAAGTATCCTCAGGCTAAAGCACTCCCACCCACCTAGCGGCTCCATGTGAACCCAGGGGTTAGGGCTCAAAGCAGTAACACACACACCTGTCTCTTAGAGTCTTTTAAGTCCTGACAGGCTATAAAATCCAGGTTGAGCGCCAAGGCAAGCTGGAAAACGATTTATGAAAGGGTTGTTCCATAAAAGAAGTGATGTTATTAAATCAGTAGGCAATCAAAAGACCAACAATGCGGTACATTTTGTTACAATACAATAAGTACTGCTTGTGATCAATTCCATTTTTTTTTTTTTTTTTTTTTTTTTTGCCTAACAGAGAGATACCGACGCTTTCCTGCCTGCTGACACACCGGATGGCTTTGTAGAACTCAAACCTGAAGCGAACGCTTCTGGTAAAGTAGTCGCATCACTAATCGCCTTCCGTATGAAAGAACTGCATTATGCATCATTATTACTGCATTTTGGTCCAGCAAAGTGGCCTTGTTGAAAGATAGCATGTCTTTAAGATTGGAGTGAGCATGTGATCCTATTTGTCAACAGCAGATGTGTAAATGAGTAACAAGTCCTTGTTTCATCATGTTCCAGACCTTCCAACATGTCTGCTGTGTGTGTGTCTGACGGGATCGGTGTACTGCGAGGAAGTCGACCCTGATATGACATCAGTGCCGGCTCTTCCTAAAGAGACAGCCTATCTATATGCTCGTTACAACAAGATAAAAAAGATTACTGCGAAAGACTTCGGAGATATTGGTGTGTTTTTTTTCTGTTTCTCTGTGTATTCAAGTGTATTTCCTTCAATAATCCCTATTCAGTACAGGAACTGTGACTATGGTGATATAAATCAGAGAAAAAAAAAAATTTAAGAAAATGCCTTACAGTGGGAAATTCACCATGCCTACTAACCAGATGTCTTACACCACTGGGATTTCTGATGTGATAAAAGATCAAACTGCTGAGCAATGGAAGATATATGTTAGGGAAAAGTAGTACGTGTTTTTCCGTAGGATTAAACTTCCTGTCCTGCAAACAATAAACAAGATGTAGGTTATTCAAAGGCATCATAAGTGTCACTACAACATACAGCACAGCTATCAGTACCATGTTATTGCAGTTATGTAACCCTTGCTAATTGTAAGTTCAATATATTCGCCTATTTTTCAGTTACACTGAAAAGAATAGATCTGACTGGAAACTTAATTTCGGAGATTGAGGACGGAGCCTTCATGAAGCTGACGTTGTTGGAGGAGCTCTCCCTCGCTGAGAACCGGCTTGTGAAGCTGCCAATGTTACCACCCAAGCTCATGTCATTTAATGCCAATCACAACCGCCTCAAGACCAAAGGAGTAAAAGTCAACGCTTTCAAGGTACCGTGAACTGTGTAATTGTGTGAGCCATGAATGCCTAATGTGTGTACCTAGTGTAATGCCTAACGCTGTTCCAGTGCAGCCTCTTGAAAAAGCAGACATGTGACATCTGTTTGAAACTTGGGGCATAACAACAACAACCTGCTGAACAGTCAAGTCTGTGTTCATCTGCTGTAAATACATTACTGCTCTTAATGAGACTGGCAAAAAGGAGCCAGGGACATTCTGATGTTTAACATGAGCACAGACTATTTTTTTTTTTAAGTCATGTTCTTGAACCGAAAGTCTGAACAATTGTTTGTGTTGAATGTTCCCTACAGAAATTAACCAATCTCAGAAATTTATATCTTGCCCACAATGAGTTGGAGGCAGTCC
Organism: Pangasianodon hypophthalmus; assembly: GCF_027358585.1. NCBI lineage: Eukaryota > Metazoa > Chordata > Actinopteri > Siluriformes > Pangasiidae > Pangasianodon > Pangasianodon hypophthalmus. The sequence goes on from NC_069729.1 coordinate 13,730,900, forward strand.
CAATAATTCCAGAGAGTGTGCGCATTTTTCATATTCAGGTAAACGTATTTGTCATGCTGTCATAAGTAAATTGCATCACTTTCATAATGCAATGTTCAGCTCTAGTTAATACAAAAATAACACCAGAATGTGGCCAACTACTTACTGTTTCAAGTATACCATGCTGTTATTTAAGCATATAATGCCTATTCTGTTGTCTTTCATGTAGAACAACAACATAACTGTTGTTACTACTGACACCTTCTGCAAACGCAACAACAGCTACTACATCCGGCCCAACATTAATGAGATCAGGATGGATGGAAACCCGGTGATCCTTGCAAAGGACCCCAACGTGTTCATCTGTCTGCAGTCCTTGCCAATTGGACGGTACCACTGAAAGCCCCTTAAAAAACCCACAAATCTCTAAAAGTGCCTCAAACAAAAACAACTATGGACTGAAAGGTGTTTCATGTCCAGTTTGCCACCTTGCAAAAGCAGGGTATGTGAATTGTTGATTACTATGTTATGTGAGTACTGAAATTCCCTCTTGAACTCTGTGGCTTAAATGTAATTGTTAAATGTAATATATATATAAAACAATTCTGTTGAAAGCTGCATAGTAATTTACGGTTTCCATAAAACCGAACACTTGCAGCATTACAAAAATTATGTGAACTGCTTTCACTTCTACTGTTTAAGAAGTCTGCCAAGTTAATTAAGTTAAGCATTCATTCCATATGTACATGCGTCTACAAGGATGTAGTCACTCTATCTTGATAGAACTGAACTATTTATGTGATTGCTACCTATGTGAGAATCAAGTAGGCTGTACAGTTATACATGATATTAAAATATTATGCTATATGTTTTCCATAGTTATTTTAATAAATCTCGCTCTTTTTTTTTTTTTTTTTTTTTTTTTAAACGTATGCCTCCAGGCTGTCTTGGCATCACTCATTATTGCACAAATGCTTTCCATGGGACAGAGAAAAGCCAGTTCAAGTAATCATATAAACTGTAAAAGCAAACTGAGGTTGAGCACACAAAGAGTTCTGGAAAATGTGGGTTAACATTATTCCATTCTACTGGCCAATTTGGCAGCCATAACAGCACTATGCTCCAAGTAAATAATGGAATGGTTTCCATATTGCTTCTGCAACTTCACTTCCAATTTTTCATTGCCATCATGTCATGGAATTTTATACCTATTTTGAAATAAACCATACCCTTCAGCAATCTCTTTCAGCATAAAGAAGGCAGGATGAAATAGCCATTAAGCCTAGCAGAGGTTTGTAAAATTAGCAATATGATAAACTGTCTGAGAGAGAAAAAGTATATAGGAAAGCCTCACAAGGGGAAGATTAATGTTAAGCTGTTCTCCATATTCCAGAGAAATATTTAGTGTACTCGTGTTAAATTATCATTATTCATCCCAGTTGAGGAACAGAACTGGGTCCACCAAACCCCTGAAGTAACTTCACTGTGTGGGAATCCAAACACGATCAAATGATAGCCTTTTCAAACAGAGCTAAACAGCTGTACTAATCAGCAACACTGCCAGGGTTATTTTGTATACTGCAGAATACAGAGATTCCTAAGGCAAGCTGAAGTGTCACATGTCTCAGAAATATAATATTGCTTTAAACTCAGTTAACACTGTGTAGTTATAGTCTGTGTGGGTATAGAATTTTATATCAAATGTTTACCAAAAAAGAGGTTTATACATTCAAATACTCAGAGTTCAATTTAAAATTTGTAAAGAACCTTTTACTAAAATAGTTGATAATAAAGGTTCTTAAACCTCTATACTGTTTCAGGTTATACTGCTCTATATTCTTGAGATTTCATTCTTCCTTGTCTTCTGAGAATTATTTTGTCACAATTAGGACGTAAAGTATCACAATCTGGATTATTTCCACAAAATTAACTAATTGCTTTTTAAAGGTCTCTTGTCCTTTTTCTTAAACAATATGTCTATTGTCCTAACTCTAACTGTAAGTAGTCCAGGCCTTGTAGAATCATCAGAAGAGGAGAAGGGGGAAAAGAAACCACTTACAAGTATCTTTTGCGGATGCACAAATTACAGAAAAAAATACTTCACTTGTGTTTAGACTTGGATCATCATTTGAACAACTTCAGAGTTTCCCACTGATCTGGAGTATAGTTTAGTGGGGCACTGGGGATCATGTGTATGAAAAAATAGATATAATGGATATTAGAATTAAAGACTATATCATTTGCAGTTATACTCAGTCTCTCATCACCAGGTCAGCTAGACTCGTGCAACGGAATAATTCCTCTTTTTATGCATTGTTGCTTGCAATTGTAATTTAACATAAAATTAATGCTGAAAATTTTGCAAGCTTTGTAAGTTTTGCTTTTATTTGATGACTTTGTGTGTTAAATCACAGTGTTTCAGCTTCACTGAAACTATGATGATCTACACAACGGGTGCCAGCAATGCTAACAAGAATATCCTGGCAGGCAGAGTGAATTGTCAGTGAATGAGACAGCTCCACTGTAACAGCATAAATGATAAGACATGTTGGATAAACTGATATTTAACTGCAATGTGCAGTAGTATTATAAGCAGCCACCTGCTGCACCTGTATGAGTCTTTGTAGTCAATTCCATGTCCATGTTATACTGCACATCACAATAAACTGTCTATAAGAATAATGAAACATATTTCCTGTTAGTCAACTAACTTATGTGTAGATATTTGTACATCTGAGTATCAATACAGTATAAAAAATTTCAAATTTGATTTTAAGCTTTTACTACTGACATGAAAGAAAAAAAACTTGTTTGCCCAAATAGGAATACAATATACTATATATTTATATACAGTATATATGGACGTTATATATATATATATCTATATATATATATATATATATATATATATATATATATATATATATATATATATCTCAGACATATGACAGAATATTTCTAATCAGAGATCTGCTTACACTGCTGACTCAGAGCTACACTGATGCCCACTCTTATATTAGAAACAAACCAAGAAATCAATAAATAAAACCCATTTTTTTAAATGTTCAGGATGTACTTTGGGGGTCATCAGTATACCTGGGTGCAGTACCAAGTTGTCTTCTAGTTGCCTTCTCAAATTTTCTGTTGGAATAGCAGGTCTACCATAATACACTAACAAATTTATTACAAATGGGCTAACCCAAAATTTATACCATCCACACTGCTTTACTATTTAAGTTGCAGCTCATGCTACATGGCAAAAAATGACTTAAAATACAGTATGTAATGTGACTTATATATTATGTGTTCTTTTAAATATACTCAAAACAATTTTGCCTTTCTTTCTCAAAACAAGTCCATTCCACATTCCCCCTATGCACACATCTTGTGTGCACCCCCTACCGAGGTAAGTGCATTGCTGAAAGGAACAGCAATTCTCAGAGGAACACAATGCTCTTGTTCCTGGTGTGAAGCTCTGCACACCCCTAATACTACCACCTTAGGGTTAATAAGTGGCCTCTGTATTGAGGAAGCACTGATGTTCCGGCCCATTTATTTTCCAACCCCCCACCACAATCTACAAGCCATAAAACTCAGAGAAGTGGTCTGGAAAAGCTCAGGCATGTACAAAAAGATATGGTCACATGACTATTCCCAAGTTTACCCCAGTGCCCCAAGTAGTATGCAGCATGGACAAACACAACTCCTGTTATTTGCATTAGCCACATCAGGGACCATCTTTAAAATTCCTGAACAAAAGCACAGTTGCCTTGGGAAAACAAAATATGTTGTGAATGTGTTCTGGAAATAATGGTGCACTTTTTTCTCCCAAGTACAACACCCTGTCTTTTTTGTGCGCTCCAAGCAAGACAGTACAGTCCAGACAAAACAAAAATCATTCAAAAATTCTTGTTAGCTCTCTTGCCTACAGCTCACTGAATCTCTGAATTTGTGTTTCAGACTAGAAAAAAACAAGTCACCTAAAACTTTTTACTGTGAAACCTTAAATGTTTTTAATAATCTCATAATGAGAAATATTAGATATATTTGTTAAAAACTCAAGATGGTTACATATGATGTTAAAGTATCAGATTTTGGACTATGTTTAAGCTTTCTCAATGGCAACTACTGGCAGAATGTATCAGTATTTTAAGCTTTGTTATCCACTTATATTTTTTATATTTTAATCACTAACTGTAAAGTGATCTGGCTGACTTGGTTTGGGAATGTCACTTCATGCTGCAGTGATCCTGGGCCCAAACTGTTTGCTTACAAATACCTTCAAAGATACTGAATTTCTGTCTTCTAAGTCTTTGCCAAACAGGCATAGGCAGAAAGGCATCAAGGCAGCTGCCTTCTGTTTTAGACACAGCTCTAGTAAAAAAGAGAAAGCTCCAAAGATGCTGGCCAGTTATTGTATTTGTTCATATTCTGCCATGTGACTATGACATTAACCATTTGTCCTATGTGTTAAAATCAGCTGATTAATAAAGATCTCCACAGTATTTAATGTAAATACGCCTAGTACTCTACTACCACCAGCCAAAATTCCTCTTGCATAAAGCTTGCTTCTGTAGATCCAACAACAGTATGCACTCAAAAAGAAAAAGAAATCTTCCTACTACAGTAGAAAATGTACCAATACTAATATACCATTGCCATGAGCAGAATACTGGTCAATCAACTAACCAGGGGCCATTATGTGGGTTATTAAGAGATTTTTCCATATAAACCTTACATAATAAACTACAATGTGGTTTATACAAATTGTGTGAAATTCAGTGGACATATAGAGGGCATACAAAACCTTGTGCTGACACTGCTGCAAAAACAGCTATAGTCTTATCCTGTCACTTTTAGCACTAGGCACCTTGCTTGAATTTGCCAAAATTCTGTAGCTGGATTGTTCATTTAAGACTCTGGATTTTAAAACACCTGTATCAATTACTCAAAGTAAAACACTTCTTCAAGAAAAACTTCCGTTTTACAATTGATTCCAGCCACGGAATACTACTGCCACCACCTTATTTTACTGCGAGTCTAAAAACCACATCATTTGGACCACAAAATATATAACATTTCTAGCATTTCCATAAATGTTATAGACAAACAACTCTAACAGACAACCTTCCCTTTGTATTATTCAGTACTGAAGTCTCTTGGAAAATTTATGATTATGGCAGTGAAGAACCAAAAATATTCTTACACAGACTTGAGCATTTCTTTGTTAAACAACAAAAGGAGACTCCATATTCTTGCCTCAATAACCCGTGACCCTTTTATATGCTCATAGACTAAACATCTTAACATATAATTATTAGTCTGAGACATGAGGTCAAGAATCACTTGTGTGAACAATCACACTTAACAGTCTTCTGATTTGAAGACTTTTTAACAGTACTACGAGAGAACAAATGGGAGAGATTTTCCTTTACATTACCCAAACTGTGTCAGCTAGGAATATGCAAAACTAAATACTTTGAAAATCAAAAACTCAGTGGATCATCTGAAAGATTGAACAGGAACATTGCTCAAGACAATAAATACTATGAAAGTACTCCTTTGAAGTACTACTCATACTGAGTAGTACACGGAAGTAAAACTTTTATCTACAGTGTGGGTGCTTTGCTGGCAGTGATGGTAGAAATGAATAGTGTAATGAATATTATTTAAAGAAATAAATTCACCACCATATACTTCATAACAAATGGCAACAGTTAATGCCATAATGTCACTAGAGTGCAGCATATCTGACCATGACCTTGAGTCTAACGCAGGGATGTCCAAAGTCCGGCTCTAGGGCCAAATGCGGCTCACGGACAGATGTTACTTGGCCCACGGCTTCTCTTTTAGAATGTATGACAGGTGGCATTACAATTTTTCCTTTCACTTGACAGTGGCAGCAGACCATGTTAACACATTTAGCTACATTTTTCTTAGACTAAACCTGCAAATTAATTTACAGAATGATATTTAGTCATGGCTACAAACAAAAAGCACAAAGTTATCAGTGTGAAGAGACAATTTTAAAAGAGCTGGAAACAGATACGCATGGAGAAAAAAAACTAGGCATGGAAAACCTTTCATGAATTCATGATTTAATACTTGGATTTGCAACCAAGCATTAAAAATGACAATTTATGAGTATGTTAGTTCAATGATTATGTTCAGTCCAATTACTTTTGGTCCCTGATATAGGGGGGACTACAAAATTGGATGTAAATTTGGATGTAAATAACCTCAAATTAAAGTTGAAAGTCTGCACTTTGAGCTCATATTCATTATTTAATTTCAACTCTAGTATAGTGTGGTAGACAAATTTATGACACTACACACACACACACACACACACACATGTATATATATATATATATATATATATATATATATATATATATATATATATATATATATAAATAAATAAATGACATGACATGACATGCACTTTAAATGTCCACACAGAGCACAAGAACAATTTCCAGTTTGCTGACAAACCTCTTCATATTTCACCTCCAATATAACACTACAAATTAATGCATAATTTCATCTTTGTTAATAGAAATGTATAGAGAATAATAATAATAACCCACTGACAGAAATTTTTAAACCAAAATTGTTGTAAAAGACATAGCTCACAGAACTCCAAGAGTCTGGCACTGATACTGCCAGTTAAACAGGAGAGTCTACTAGATCACTAAGAACATTAAGAACCTGGTGAATTTACTGCACTAACCCATTATTTATTATCTATGATGACAGAATGTTAAATCAGCACAATTCCAGTTTGTTTTATGATACTGCATGGGTAGAACTGGCATTATTCCAATTTGTTCAAAGATGTCTGCATGGGCTGAATTAGCATTATTCAAATTTATTCAGTAATGTAATTTTCTCTATGATGTTAGTACGGCCTGAACTGCCACTATTCTAATTTGCTCTAAAGATGGGTTGAATTATCACCATTTTCATTTGCTTCATAATGGTTGCATGGGTTGAATTAGCATTCTTTTCATTTGTCCTAAGCTGTGGTTGGCCATGAGGCCTGGCTTTGGTGTTATATGGAATATAAGTGAAAGGAAATTGTCTTTTCTCTACATCAGCGCTGGCTCTTATCTACTTGGAATAAAAAGGGCTACCAGCAAATTTTTTGCCATGTTACTGGACTGTACAATATGAAATGACCATGAAATAACCATCACACAGCTTTATCTTCTTTTCTTTTTACACTGCTGTCCTGGATACTGCAGACCAGAAGGAAGACAGAACAGGAAATCGATCAGTAAAGCCTGATTCATGCTTCCACCTTGGATGGGGAGAAGCACAGCCTGTATAGCTTCTCAGAGATTGTCCAGTATAGATGAGTGAATAGAAGGAACAGACTGGCGAGGGTTCAAACTGGTGGGGGTTCTACCACCCTCTTCTTAACAAACATGTTTATTACAGTAGAGTATTGGGTCATAGTGAATTGGTTTAATTGGTTTTACTGACCGAATATCAGAGAGAAATGCCCCTATTTTTCTTTCCAGTTTAGTCACCTGCCAACTCCCACCCAGTTTTCCCCTATCATACAACAGCTACCAACTGGGGTGGGTGAAGGCTAAGACATCCTTCCTCCGAGGCACATGAAACCAGCCAAATGCATATTTTCAAACTGCTGCTCATGGTGCATCACAGGGCAGTGTAACACTCATCAGAAAGCATTATCTGCCCTATTCCACATACCTGAGCTCAGACACCCACAATTGGCTAGTGTCGCTGTGATTGGGTGGGATGGATGGCATATTTTCTCTCCCTTCATAGAGATAATGGTCAATTTTACTCCCTTGGCCACCAGCCATAAATGGCTATAGCATTGTCAGTATTTAAACTCGCAATCTCCCCACGATAGGAAATATGGTCTTCTGTTGCGCCACTTGGGAGTTCTTTATAGTTAACAGTATTGTATAGTCTTGAGGCCACAGCAAAATGTCAACATCACTATCTTTTTTAAAGGGTCGCCATCTTATTTGAATGGACAACATATTTTTTTTTTCTCTAACACATTTGTTATTTACTAGCTGGTCCCTTTGTGTGCAGCTAAGATCCTCCTACTGTGTCTGCAAGTAGCCTCTCTGAAGTTCTCAAACAGAAGCAGTTCTGATGAATCATAAACCAGGATTTACTATGTAGTTCTCAGAAAATTTTGGAACCTTGTCTTAAACACACCTTGTGATGTGCACACGAACCCACTGTATCATAGCACTCCAAAAGCACCCTGGGTAAGCTCATTTACAAGCCTTCAAATTAATTTTTTATATCTTACCTTAAAGTGTTGGAACGTGCAAGTCCTTTGCTTACATCTTTCTGAAAATGACCTCAAGGTCCTGAAGAACAGGAAAACGCTCTTTGACTCCTCTACACTGAAAAAAAAAGATGATATACATGACACAGAGCTCAACTAAATGTATGGCTTTTTGGGCAACAGATCTTTTAAGAGAATTATCTCTTGAAATGTTGAAATTGTGTCCAACATTTAAAAATGTCTTTATGAACAAATTCAGCTACAGCACAACAAAGGCAAAGCCCTGTAAGACAGTTAGTTGGTGGTCTTGTATTTGATCTACATGGCTCTTGCACTGCCAGCTCATGTTGGCAAAGCCCGAGTTATTTTGAGACTTTCATAGTTACGCTGAGCCCAGAGCTGTGCGGCACAGGACACGACTTTCCATAAATGTGGAGACTCCAAGTCTGTGTTTAGAGAAATGCCATAAAGAACTGATGGAAAATTCTGCGTCTTTCAGGGATATGGAATAAAGGCCAAGATAACGAAAGACGAACCTGCAAGTTTTAGAGAAAACATTTTCCATTGTACCAAAATACAACACAGGTGAAGTGGTGTTAGTTAGTGCTCTCATATATAAGTTTACATTAGTTAGTAAATAATACATTCGTAAGCACCAACTTAATTATGTGCATGAGTGTAATTAATTAGTAAAACAGGAGGGTTCTCTTGGTATGGCTGAGAGTGGGGTTTCCGCTAGCTCTTAAACTAGACATATTAAAACATTCCCTGCGTCTCAATTTGCCTACTATCCACCCTAAATAGTATCCGAGATTACAATTAGTGTGTCCCAAATTGTAGTATGTTGAAATAAGTATCCCAAAGATACCCGGATGGTCTACTATTTCAGGTAGATTTTTGAAGTGTGGAACGTTGGACACTTTTTCAGCTAATATTGCCCACAACTCCTTGTGTGAGGGAGGAGGAGTTTTGTGACGGTTTGCTTTGCCGAATTCAAGAACGCATTTTAGAGAGGTGTAGATTAAATGTGGAAAAATAAACCAAGGGAATGGTAAATTAAATTATATAGTATAAATTATGTAAGCAATAATGAATGAAGGAAAGCTGAAATGCAACTGCATGCTAGTATGTTCCCGTAACACCATACTCTTTTGCTACACACTCAAAAGTATGTACTTTTTCTTCACAAAAACAGTACATACCTTTAATGCATAGTATAAGTACTTACTTAAGTAATTGAGACACAGGGATTGACTCCCGAGTGTCGCAACAGAAAAGCGTTTGCTATCATCCACAGATTGTGAGAAACAATAGCAATCATGGACATCTGTGAGTTCATGCATGCGCAAGGAAGCAGATAACGCTTTCCTCCATGTGTGTTACGCTGCCACATGATGCAGCAGGAGCAGCAGTTTGAAAAGATGCTGTTGGCTGGCTTCACGTGTCTCGGATGGCCTTCACCCTTGGCATCTGTTGTATCATAGGGGGAACTGGCCAAGACTAAATTAGGGAGAAAAACGGGGGGAAATAATTTTAAAAAAAATTTACACTTATATGATGCATTAAATGTGAATCTAAGATTAGATTTGAGTAGATTATATGTGTGGGAAATGGATGCAGGGATAAAGAGCCGGTAGAGAAGGTTATATGGAGGGCTAGTTGTCAGTTATAGGATGTTAGATGGAAGGATAATGGGAAGGTAAAAGAGACTGAATGGAGGAATAGTGACAGTCTCATGCCTAGTAATAAAAGAGGCAAAAAAAAAGGCCAGAATTAAATAAATGCTTGCAGAAGTAACTATCTGGATGTAAGGGTTTTTTTTGTCCTTCATGATTTCAGGTGTCCCTCAAGGGAAGGAGGGCACAGTCAAGAGTCTGCTGGACGAGAGAGTGAGATTTATGCAGAACAAATGGGTAATGGGCTGCAACCTGTTTCTCATTTACTCTGACCTATTTCTGTGTGTGTGTGTGTGTGTGTGTGTGTGTGTGTGTGTATGTGTGTGTTGGGGGGAATACATGTCAGGGACAAATAGATAGATGTGCTTAATTGATTCCCCAGGCTGCACACCTCAGAGTCTCGCGTGTTAAAAAAGCCTGATGTGTGTTGTTTTGCTTGGTCCATTTCTGCTTCTGATTTTACTTCAATAAAAGGCTTTTAAATTCCACACAAAGGTTTTTCTTTACTAAATACAAACAGGGAATGAGTATATTGTTGTTACTTTTAAATTACCACTAAGGTCTGATTATACTTTCATTCTAACACAGCTCACATGTGGTTTGGGACAGTGTATATAGATATTATATCACAAAGAAGCACTGCAACAATATTACAGATTATTCTTTAGCTATGCAAAAGCCTGCTTGCTAATCAACCAGTTAGTGGTCCATACATGTTCTTCAGTTCTTGTGTACTTGCTTGGCATCATTATCCCCTGCTCATATCCAACACTGAAGAATGCAAATATCTAAACATATTTTAGGCCTAAAAATCTAATGCTTAAAAAATAAGGTTGAATATTTGCATATCTGATGCACTAACACCTAATATGGAGGTTTGTCAGAGGGAGCTAATACTACAACATATAGACACCAAGCAATGCTAATTTAGCTAATCACTGACTGTAATGATTTAGCTAGCTAGCACACCCTTCAGGCCATTCAGGACTACCAACATTTTCCTCAGATATGCTGGTAAATTTCACCCGGCACCGACTATAAACTGTGCTTATATTGTTCTCACTTTATTGGGAAACATCAACTCATTGATTTTGGTAGCATAAAAAGTGGTAAATACCCCAATAGGGGGCTTTTGAAATGGAATCTGCTTGTAATAAAGATGGCCCCTTTAAAATGTACAGTATATATTAGTCTATATACAGTTGGTCCAGTTGTGTATTTGTTGTCTGTTCCTTGCAAAGTTATATAGAACAATTCCAATCTGTGGTCTTCTGTGTGTGCTTTTTGTTGTGTTTTTCTTCATTTTTTACTCATTTGGTTGACACTTTTCATTTCAGACAGTATAAAATTGCTCAGGTGCTCAAGAATGGCAGCTTGGTGATACTGGGACTATTTTTTGTTGGGTAGCCCAAAAACGATTTGTACTTATAAATATGAACAAAAAACAGTATATATTTATAAAAACTAAGATATGTTGTTTTTTCCCCAAAACTTAATCAATAAGGAAAAACGGATTCAGACACCACAAATTAACAAAATTAGTACTTCGTTGCGAAGGTGTTGTTTTCAGTTACAGCTTTGAGATTCACTTTCACTTTCCCAAGGTTATGAGGGTCCCTCTGATGGATTCATAAATATTCAATGGGATTCAAGAAAGGAGATTGTCTAGGCCAGGCAAAGCCTGAGCTATTTTAGTGGTATATTTCAGGTTGTTGTATGTATGTTTTTTGAAACGTCCATCTTCTCCCCAGATTCAGTTTCTTGGCCAATGAAATTAAATTCTTCTCTAATATACCAGGGTACATCACTCCATCCATGTTTTCTTCGATGACATGTAATTCCCCAGTACCATTGTGACCATTAATATGGTATAGTAAAAGCACTCTACACATGCACACAACTGATTGTTTTTTTTTTTACTTATTTTTTGAAATGACAATGTTATATTAGTGTATCTTGAGAAGTTCTGTGTGAGATGTAGGAACAGAGATGATTGTGGTGCAGTTTATTGATTATTGTTCGCTGTGTAACTGTTGTCCCTGCTGCATTCAGTTCATCCTGCAGCACTTTTCAAGTGACTGCTGGCTTCTCTCTTATCTTCCTTATCAATAGTCTGAGAGTGCATTGTGAAATCTTCTGTGGAGCACCTGCCAAGTGTTGTTTAATAATATTGCCCCTGAGAACTTTAGGAAGCTCCTTCGCCTTCACCATGATTGCTGCTTGTGTGAAATCTTAGCAACCGATGCCATCATCTTTTATAATAACACGAGGATAACATCTGCATGAGACTTTTTTGCAGCATTTATATCTCAAACTTGATTTATTTTTTATGTAACCTTTACATGTGCGGTATATACTTTTAATATGGTGTCTGAATATTTTTTCGCTATTAGTTTAATTTTTTTTAACATATCTTTGTTTATGCCTATGAATACATACTTTTTTGTTCTGAATACAAAATCAAAAGACATTATGTGTTATTATGTGTGTCAATTTGAAGTGGATATAAGCACTGGAAGTGTATTAAATAACAAAAAAAAAAAATAAAGTGTCCAAATACTATTTTCTCTCACTGTTTAATACAATAGAAATAGTTCTGTACATCACAGATACACTATCTGCACTTACACTTAACCCTTGTTTGCAGGAATTTATTAGATTTAATTCCTTAGTTGGAATTGAAGTAAAACAAGCTCTTGGAGGTTCACAGTATTTTTAAACTAACCCAATTTGGCATAAAAAGTAATCCACAATGACCTGTCATTAACTGTGGAGCATGGGGCAACATGCTTCCTGCCCCATTGTGCCTCTATTGCTCCTCTACAGCACTAAAGTGTTATTAGTGTTTGCTGCAGGTCCCAGATTTGACCAGTGGGTGCAATAATAACTCTTTGGAGCTAAATGGGGCAGTAAGCACACTGCCCCACGAGTTGTGCGACATCTGGAAAGGCAAGCAAATCAGTGGAACATCAGCTTATATCTGTCAAATAGCAACATTTTCTAAACTGTTGGTCATTCAAAAGAGGTAATAAGTATTTATGCCCCACCTGCCCCTATGGAGGGGATGCTAAAATCTGATATGTTTAGTAATGCCACCATTTATAAACATGGTAAATTCATATTAATGCAATGTTTAATTTAAAAATAATAGAATTTAAATGAATATATATTAAACGACATCTGTGTATATTTGGACTGGTCAGCTGGACATTATAGTAATCATTTGGATAGCACACACATTGTATGACATGTTCATATTTAAATTGCTTAAATAACTGAAATAACTGTGGCATGCTGAAATTATTAAACTAATTACTTCAGGTCTCTGAAAATCTCAAAAATAAAATTCAATCACTTGTGTTTGTGATCCCGACTGTTTTCAGAAACTGCTTCTACTCAACTTTACATGGAACATAATCATTTTAGAACAGCCTTCCTTGAGACGTTTAAAAAAATACAGTCTGCACAGACGTATGTGCACATCGATGTCTGAAAGATTTTTCCACATCCAAGTGCCAGGACAGAATCGCAGACCAGACAATATGATCCAGATGTGCATCCACAGACCATGAAGTTGGTCACACTTAAGACTAAATTTTTGTTTTTGGTCATGTCTCAACAGGTTAGTACATTGAAAATGATCAATTTAATAATGGAAATGTTCAGCATGAGTTATAAAAAAAAATTCTCTATTTGCTGTATATCAGTTATTCCAATAAATCGGCCGACGGAATCTACTGGCAGCCTTTTACTGTTTTCAGGCACGTACAAAACCTCAGACACGAGCTTTGACATTCTCATTTATAACTTGTGATGTGATTCAGATGCACCCTGAATTGACACCAAATGAGTTTTCACAGAGAATAATCACAAGGAATGTGAGCAAGTGCCGAGCTGTTAAATGAGCCAACAGTAATGCAAGTACTGCAAGATTTCCACCAACTGTCCAAAACAAGTGGAAGACAGTTGTATAAGGAACATACACAGCCGCAAATAAGTTTTAATACTCAGGAAGGCACATTAGTCACTGTAGTAAGTCAAACTGCAAATAAAACAATCTTACGCTTTGCAACAGTCAGTAAGTTTTCCACCATGGGAAAGTCTTCAGGACAGAGGACCACACACTTTCTGGTTTCTCGGTAACATGAGAAGCAGCATTTTTTTTTTTTTTTTACTGATTAACTTCAAGAGAGAAAAAAAGGAGAGGCTACTGAGGGAATGACTGTTTATAGCTGCTATAAAGTAAGTGATAACAGGAACTAACTTGTCTTGCACATGTTCTACAACATTAAATGTAACTATAAATGGTTAAAATCCATGATGGTTCATTATTTACTTAAAAACTGCAATCACTGGAAAATCATTGTGGTATAAGAGGAATAAAATTTAGCATGTCTTGTTATTGGAAAATAATCTTCAGGCATCATACCACTTCGTTGTGGATTATTTGTTGTAGATTTAAGTAAAATTTTCTTTGTTCTCTAATCATTTCTCACAGTATCAGTAGCTTCTTGTGCATGTTTTCTGGTTGTATTTAAACCAATATGACAGAAAAACCAAATGCCTAGGCAATCAGAAATGTGAGACCGGCTAACGGTCAAGCAATCAGTGAACAGGCATATGTTAAACAAGCCTGAATGGGTAAACAGAGGGCAGGTTATGGCCAAACGCTAATCAAGAAGGGAAGATAAAGGCTTGGAATCGTCTCAGACACAATGCTGGAGTGAGATTCGCAAACTATGTCTGGCAGTCCAGTGGAACTCGTGTAATTATTAGTAATCAGGTGACTATGGTGTAGGTGCTTGACTGGAGGTTGTGTGATGAGGTCACAGGCTGAGGAGCATGGGAATTGTGGTCTGCAATTTCAGGAGTTGCAGACAAGTGAGTGTATATCGTCCATCATTTTAAAAGATCTAAAGATCTGGCTAATACATATATATATATTACTGTTGTAAAGTATGTCAAGATCTCACAATTCTGTTGCTTTACTGTTTATATATAGTCTAATAAATGGGATATCTTTATAAACTGTTCTACAATTTAAGTATGTAACTGTGGTATAAACACCCTTGGCTATGGATATGACCATTGTTCTGGATCTCCAAATGACAGGGAGCCCTAGTAGTTATCCGCTGTTCATAGACCCACAGTTACATATGCAACTGGTATTCTGGAAGATGAAAGCCACACTCGCGCAACTGGGGTTATTTAACAAAGCAGCATACCTCACACTGCATTCACATTAGCAAGTGACAAAGCAACGGGTTCTCAAGTCTCAATTCCCGCAACAGCAGCAAGCAGCACAACTTCCTTAAAACTGTATTTCATTTTCTGCTGCTGTTGTTATTGCATTGTAAGTGATATGAATATGTAAGATGTGTCCATATTTGGCTCATAGTTGGTTGGTAAATGCCAGGACTGTCTTCAATTTCTCTCTGAAATGTGCCCATGGCTAAAAACCGAAGAACAGAGATCAACTAAAACTGCACTGGGCAAACGAAATTGACTGACGAGCCACTCATCACACTCGGCAAGCAATCTTTAGATTCACAGTGATTCTTTACATTTCAGCTGTGTCACATGCCTACACCGTGTGAGCAATGAAATCAATAATTACTCTGTAAATTATGTTGATATTGAATAACTGGGATGGGAGCTCCTTATATCCAGTTTACCCACAATTACACTTTTCTAGGGCTCATGCATACGCATGGTCAGGAGAGTGTATGTAAACATTATCTTGCTCAAGAAAAACGTGATAAATCACATTTTTTGCATATAAACGTGTGCATGCACGGTTTACGCACAAAAATATTCGTACACGCGGTTGGTAAAGGAGACCCCTGGACACCGCGTGCGGCAATGGCGACAAACTACAAGCAATATGAAAATGCTTGCTAGTGTGAACGCAGGGTAAGAGTCCCATAGCATAAGCCTAGCTCTTTACATCTTGTAGTAAACAGTGATTTAACCTACCTTGACAGAAATCCACACAAGTCTTTAAACTCGGCTCCATCCGATATAATGTTGAGGTCAGTCACTTTTTTCAGGATGATTTCATCGTCCTGCACAAACAAACATGCCATTAATTAAAATGTATAGTTCTTCATAAGGTCTAGTTTAGTAATAACTAAATAAGTGTTTCTGAACTGATAATTCTTTCCCAGCTCCCAATACACCTAAACCATGCAATCATAAACAAAGAGGTAAAGAGAGGTGGGAGAGAGCAAAAAGTGTTGAACCGTTAGAAAACATTTTTATGTTAAATTAGTAAAATCACTGGTTTGTGTCCACACATTTAGTAAGCGTTGTATTTAGCGGCGATAAAAACAATAATCAAAGTAACAATAATAATAATAATAATACAAATATCTGACCTTCATAAAAGTGCAATGTGGTTTACCTCACCACACGCATAGCACTCAAACACTTATTTAATGTAGATGGGCTTAAATGGCAGCTTTAAGAAATTTATCATAATGAAATATCATCCACTAAGCTACTTCTCTTTGGGGTATAACTACAACTAAACAAAACACTGACCTTTAATATGATTTGCTATGAATTTAGAAAACTTTTTAAAATAATCTAACATGGTACATCATTAAACTACATCCAGCATGACAGCCCTTAATGTAGATGGTGGTGTTTAACTGCCCTCTAGTGCTCAGAATAGTCATTCCACACAAGATATGGAGGTTGAGGTTCTTTCCCAGCCACTTTTTGACTAAGCGCCATATCAGCTATAATTACATACAAGAAAGTTTCTAGTAATAAACACTTTAAAGTTTTAGTAACTAATACACTAAGAGCTGGGACAATTCCTTTATTTATTCCACTATTTGGCCTTGTGAAAGCTGAAAACTTGCAGTGCCAGTGTAAGTCTAATCTGCTTTCACTGGGGCAGGGAACAAACTAGGTGCTTCTCATTTTATTATTTGTGCCGCCTCATTTCCTTTCTTTGTAACCTTGCTTCAGCAGAAGGACTCGACAACAAACAAACATATTTGCATCAATAATGCTTCTCTCTATGTAGCGTCCTTGTATATGTTAAACAACCTGCATTCTTTTTCTCCCTTTATTTATTCCTTAAAACTTCTTGGATTAGACTGCAGGAACATCTGAGTATTACTAAAGTATGTTGGTTGTCTTGTGTGTTTATGTGGAGAGTTAGATGTAAAATAAGCTGCCATAATTGCCCCAGGACAGAGGTGTCCAGTTTTATCTGCAAAGGTCCGATATGGCTACAGGGCTTTGTTCCAAATCAAGCAGATGCCACTTGCTTAATCAGCTGAACTTGGTCTTTAGCCTGTTGGTTGTGGTTATTATTTGACTGGAATAAAAACCTGCAGCAGATAGGACTGGACCTCTGTCCTATCAGGTAAATAAATCTGTACTGAATTCAACTGCACTGAACTGCAGTCCAGCATGTTATCTAATTATAATGGTTAACTTAATTCAATTTTAATCTTTCTAATCGTCTTGTACTTGTTTACAGAACCTAGAGACATAAAGCTTAAAATTCAATATTAAATACATCAATAATCAAGATCTTTAAAGCCTTTAAATATTAGAAATGTCATTCTGTATTTAAAATGAAATCACTTTACCTGAATCTCAGTTAGTGCAAACTCAACTTGGAATGAAAGAAGCCAACAGCGACCAGTCAGTCTGTACTGCTGTACGGTTTTTGTATGGCCTGAGAAAAAAAACAGTAAAATAATATGGTTTGAACCAATTGATCAACACATTGTAATCACAATAAATCAGCAATGGACAATACAAATGCTCCAAGTTATCAAACTTGTAAAGGCTGAATGTGCAGGTTGTTATGTGTAACATTATATCATTAAATAGTGATGCCATCACCCAGTTAATACGAATATACAAGTGGAGGTCTGCAAAAACCCATTGGAAGTTGCTGCATCTGAATTCGGTTTAAATAAATAGATAGATAAATAAATAAATAAATAAAAAGCCAAACAAGATGAAAAAACAGGTTTTGAACAAAATTATACCTTGCCAGTAATATACTTTGATATCTCTACTTAAAAACATAAATATATTTTAACAAAACAATGTGGAAATTATTTTATTTAGGGTAGTTTCTAACCTGGCTGTATGCAAAAATCTTGTTGGTAAGTAGCTGGTTTAACAAATGCAGCACTAAATGCAGTCAGTCTGCCTACAGATACACTATATGGTCTGAGGTTTTTGGACACATGACCATCACACCCATATGTAGTTCTTCCCCAAACTGTTCCCACAAAGAATGATGCTCAAGAAGGTATCACGCCACATTAAGAGCCGGGGGAGGTAAACTTCTGACCAGGATGATTGGTGTAAATTGTTATTATTTTGTTGTTATTATCGTGTTGCCTTCTTGAGCATCAGTGAATGTTTGCACCTTTTGTAATAGTTGTGTACGAGTCCCTCAGTTGTCCTCAGTGTGAAAAGATGGATCTCAACATCATATAGCCACTGATGTAAGGGGTCGAATATGCAGAAGATGCTGGAAAAATACAGAATGTGCAGGACCTGGAGGATTTTTCTGAAGAATAGTGGGCAGTTTAACTGCTCAGGGCAAACAAGAGTACAATGATCCACGATCAAAAAATCATGATCAAAAAACACAAGTCACTGATCATCCAGGTCATGCTGGAACAGGATTGGGCCTCTTAGTTCCAGTGAAGGGAAATCTTCATTCTACAGCATACAAAAACATCCTATACAATTATGGCCTTTAAGTTTTGTGGCAACCGTACAGTATGGGTGTGATGGTCAGGTGTCCACATACTTTTGGCCATATAGTACATATCGTGAAAATGTCAAAGTTTGAATATGTAAAGGGTTTTCGGAGGCCACCACACATATTTACACTTCATAAGACAAAGGATTGGTTTGATAATCACTATCATATACTCTAACACATTCTTACTTTTCTCCAGTGTCTTGACCCAGCACTCAGACAGAGATATCCCACTGATGTCTGTCTGTCTTCTGTGGTCCTTCTCCAGATCACTGATTTCAGTCATGAGCTTTGAAACATCTTTATTTATCACTCCATCTTCTCTGTCCTTTCGGATGGAGATGGTCTTTCTGAAAAAAGAAGCAGTTTCCAGATAAACTTAATATTTAGTTGTCAGGTTATGTAAAGCTACGGGATCAGCTGTCATGGACAGTGCAGCTCAGAGAGATGACACACTTGAATTTTGGACTTGTTCTTTGCTACTCACAAGATATTTTGCAGGGTTTCTCTGTGTTGTCTTGAAATAGCTCGTAAACACTCTTCCTGCTCGGCTTCACACATCTCTATCTCTTGTTGGAGTACTTTTATTTCTTCTTCATAGTCTTGCTCCATGTTTTTCCCTTATTCCACTGGACACAACACCATAACTTAGTTACAATTTAGCATAGCTAGTGTTCAGGCTTGTAAATAGTTAGCTACTTTAGCTTACTTAGTTTATTATGAAAAATACTTGTATACTTGTATTTACACTTGTTTTAAACATTCTCTTTAAAACATATTTAGTTATCAGTAACGAATATCCTCGAATAGTCTTAACGTTAGCAACTTAATTTAACATACTGACATTCTTTTTCTTTATTTATTTCTCTTTTTTTGTAAACTTACTTCGCATGAGCAAGCTAGTTTACTTACACCTCTGAGTGCTGGATTATTTCTCATTGACTATGGTTACATCTCAAATCGTTCCATATTTAATATATAGTGGACTACATATGGCGTAAAAGCCACTATGTTTATTCCCTAGGTAGTCTACTAATAGAGGGAGGGAGGTGCAATTTGGAACGGATCCGATGTCAAATCACTAAAAATCGCGCCAACGTCCACTAAACCAATCGCGTGAAACTATCCTCGTGAACGTCATTCGTAAATAAAAAGAAACCGACCCGTTACAGATTTAATCACTATATACTTACACAAAATATCACATAGCAGCAAAAATGAATTGTTCAAAATACACACAATAATAAAGTACAAACGTACTAAAAATATTTTAACGAGAAAGGAACATTAAATAGGAACTAAAACCTGGTACTAGTTTCTACTCCGGAACCGTTTAATGTGACACAGGTTAGTGAGCGACATGTGAGAAGTCAGACTGCAGTGTAAATCGCATTTAACAAGTTCTCGTTTAATTTTTTTTATTTATTCAGCAAACCGGAGCTAATTAATACTAAACAGATCGAATCGTAAGTGTGACTATTTTTAAAACATGGCGTTATCTTAATTGAAAGTTGTTAACTGTTTGTTTACTAATTTAAGAAAAAAAACAGATTTCTGTACAGTTTAATGTAAGCAGAATATTATGAATGAAAATCCCATAACGACTTGTAAGAGTAGATGTATATACATAGATAGATAGATAGATAGTTAATTAATTTGCATAGTAGTGGACGACAGAAACTTAGTAGGATCTTGTATGGAATTATACTTTAGAAAATATACTTAAATCTGTAAAATAGTTTACATCCACAACGTCGAAATGCACAACAGATCACATGTACAACAAAAGTGAATAAGTATGAAATTCTTTGTTTCTGAAGACAAATCAAGTGCACCTCACTAAACATTCCCTACTTGGCATATTGGAGATGACAGACACCATCTATGTGGGAATGTGTTATGATGTGTTATTAGTCCTAATCTGGACAGCATTAAGTCAGTAATATAATGTCTGAAAACTGTATAAGATGAGTTTCTGACATCTGAGGTGATATACTGTCAGTGCCTGTATTAAAGGAAAACTCCACCCTGAAACAAATTCACTGTGTGCAATCTGAAATATAATGTTGTTCTGTGTTTAGTTTGTTAATAATCTGTTGTCTGTTGCTGTATTTTTGTTATTCCCAGGACATTGCTAGCACAGGTATAACGGTGCTTAATAAGAGGAAAAAGATCAACAAACTCACGCATAAGGGATAAAGATCAGGTTTTGCTGATAGTCCACACTCAGCATTTTTCAGTGATGTTTACTGTCATATTACAGAGAAATTCAAATGATAATTAGTGCAGGCAGCAAGCATTGGACTCATCGACTGAGCTAGTTGGTGATCTCTGAGAAGACAAACGAAGTTGCACTGACTGACTGGTTATAGTGTAAAAGTTGAAGCTTTGGAAGCTGATCTGTTTGAGCAGAGTGTACAGATGAGGAGGTGAGAGAGCTGGACAGACTAATGGACTAAAGCTCTGCTGCATCGCTCTCTTTAGCTGGAGACGAAACA
Source organism: Pangasianodon hypophthalmus (assembly GCF_027358585.1). Lineage (NCBI taxonomy): Eukaryota > Metazoa > Chordata > Actinopteri > Siluriformes > Pangasiidae > Pangasianodon > Pangasianodon hypophthalmus. Next base: position 13,752,083 of record NC_069729.1, read on the forward strand.
GGGGCTAAACCTGCTGGCACCATGGGTAATGTACCCTGGGTAATGTAGGAAACTATTAACCGAAGTAAAACCAAACCAGCATGTCAGTGAAAGATTTCAACTTCAAGTCAATTTCATTACAGAATAATTCTTGGATGCCACTGATGATCATGGGTTAATTATAATATGCAAGTTTGTTCAGGGTGGAGTTTTCTCCTTTAAATGGCTTCCATTAAGGTCAGGAAATTGTGTACATGACCAGATTGTACAGTGATTCTCAATCATGCATCTCTAACAGAATTCCCAGTCTTGATTACACACATATCGAAACCTAAGCATGATGTGGGGACGTTGGTGGTTTGGAGAGCTGTGGATAAAGTAACGTTTGCTTTTTGTCTACAGCAGATGAGTGGTGAAGCATGAAGCGGCTGTACATCGGTGGCTTGAGCCACACAATATCTCAGAAAGATCTCCGAGATCGATTCGGGAAGTTCGGTGAGGTGTCTGATGTGGAAATAATAACACGGAAGGATGAAAGCGGTGAGAGTTTAAATGAAGCATTTTAGTGCATAATATGTTTAATACGCTGAAATGATTTTGTAAAAGCTCCTCAAGCAACTTTGTTTTGTTTGTATCTTGGGATTTGTTGCAGGATCTCCTCTGAAGACCTTTGGTTACGTGAATATAAATATTTCTGATTCTGACTACAAAAGATGTACGTATGCTAAATTGAATAGATGCACTAAATGAAGCATAGTTTTCCTTGTTAACTCTAATATATTTGATCAACCAAGACATGTTTGACATATGCCGTTTGGCTCTGTTTTTTTTTTTCTTTTTTTCTTTCTTTCTTTTTTTTTTTTTTTTTTTGGCCGTTAGAAGCTAGCAAGTAAAGGATGCTTATGGCTGGTAGTTTAGTGTCAGGCAAATTGACACTCTCCTCAAACTGTTCCTCAAACAGACCTGCTTATGTGCTTTCTGACACCAGAATGGCATAGCTATTATACATAAAATGGACAATTGCAGAACTAAAAGAGTAGGAACAGATTTCTTAAAGCCAGAATCACTTTCTTCCTCCACATAAGAGTCAGACCTGAGTAGCATACATGGCTCAAATTTTACTGTATTTATATGTTTAATATTTTATAATATCTTTTAATATTCTGCATATACTGCAGTGTTATGGAACGTTTTTTACAGATGCTATTACTGAGACAATAGGTGTCTTTTGAAGCATTTATGTAATAATATAGACATGCAGTGTTTACAGTGCTGAACTGGAGGCTATAAGCTTTTCCCCTGCCAGCATAAAACTTAGGATGCTTCACACTTGGCCCTCATGCAAAACAACAATGTAACCATAACTATCTTTCCAGTCGTAGCAGGTATTGGCTAACTAACTAGTCTAGTTTGCTACCTAGATTAGATTTATTATTGTTATTATTATTATTATTATTATTATTATCAGTAATAAATAGTGGTTTAACTCTGGCCATGAGGAGGTTGTTTGCCTTCGGTGATGTTTGGAAACCAAAAATCAGGAGAATTTGAGTTGCTTGTGTGACCTGACTATATGCAGCCACAGGTACAGTTGTGGATGTTCCACAACATTAAATGTAACTTTAAACGGATAAAAAGCATGCCATTCATTAATAAATGAAAAATTGTAATCGCCTGCAAATTGCTGTCGTATAAGAGGAATAATACACATCAGGGCATGCTGTTATGTGGTAACAGTTACTTTTCCTATAACAGCAATGGCCCATCCTGTTTTATTCCTTACTAATATTCTCTCACTAACAAGACTTTTTTCCCTTTTTTCCTCCATGTTTGTTTTTCTCGCTCACTTCTAATCTTAAGATCTGATTGGTTGGAAGATTAAAAAAAAAGTGCTTGATGGCACTCTGCACTTAAAAGTGCACCTTACACTTTACACTTAAAAGTTTATAATATTCAACTTGGGAAGTGCTGCTATAAAAAAAAAAACACAAACACTGGCACTTTTTAAAAGCGTCTGCCTTATGGGTGTACGGATGATACCTTACAGCCACTTGCCATAGGATTATGTGTGAAGTGTGTGCTGGCAGTTGAGGAGAAACACCTAGTGCGAAAGCAGTCTAAAGAATCAAAGTCAGACACCAAACATGACTGACTACATTTAGCCTAAGGAGACAATTTTGTATCATTTTTGGCACAGGAAAATAGGTGACGTTTTCCTTCTTTATATGCAGGCATCACAGTGTTGAACAAATCCAAATGGAAAGGTGGAACATTACAAATCGAATTGGCGAAGGAAAGCTTCTTACACAGGTAGGTTTTGTGAACATACTTTAAATGTATACATGCATACACGCATAATAATTTTCTTCTCTTTTCTCTGTGTTTTTGTTTTTATTTATTTACTTAATTGCTTGCTTATTAGCTATTACATATTTATTTATTTAATTATGTATTTTTTTTGTATGGTTTGTTTTGTCACACACACTGATCAGCCATAACATTAAAACCACTGTCAAGTGAATAACATTGATTATCTCATTACAATGGCATCTGTCAATGGGTGGGATGTATTAGGCAGCAAGTGAACACTCAATTCTTGAAGCTGATGTGTTGGAAGCAAGAAAAATGGGCAGGTGTAATGATCTTAGCGACTCTGACAAGGGCCAAATTGTGATGGCTAGACGACTGGGTCAGAGCATCTCCAAAACAGCAGGTCTTGTGGGGTGTTCCCAGTATGCAGTTGTTAGTACCTACCAAAAGTGGTCCAAGGAAGGACAACCGGTGAACTGGCGACAGGGTCATGGGCAACCAAGGCTCATTGATATGCTTGGGGAGCGAAGGCTAGCCTGTCTGGTCTGATCCCTCAGAAGAGCCACTATAGCACAAATTGCTGAAAATGCTAATGTTGGCTATGATAGAAAGGTGTCAGCAGACACAGTGCATCACAGCTTGCTGTGTATGGGGCTGCATAGCTGCAGACCAGTCAGAGTTCCATGCTGACCCCTGTCCACTGCTGAAAGCTCCTACAATGGGCTTGTGAGCATCAGAACTGGACCATGGAGCAATGGAAGAAAGTGGCCTGGTCTGATGAATCGCAATTTCTTTTACATCGGTGTGTGTGCATCACTTAATTGGGAAAGAGATGGCACCAGGATGCACTATGGGAAGAAGGCAAGTCAGTGGAGGAAGTGTGATACTCTGAGCAATGTTCTTCTGGGAAAACTTGAGTCCTGGCATTCATGTGGATGTTACTCTGACACGTACCACCTACCTAAACATTATTGCAGACCAAGTACATCCCTTCATGGCAACGGTATTCCCTACTGGCAGTGACCTCTTTCAGCAGGATAATGCGCCCTGCCACACCGTAAAAATTGTTCAGGAATGGTTTGAGGAACATTCAAGGTGTTGAAGGTGTTGCCTTGGCCCCCAGATTCCCCAGATCTCAATCCAATCGAGCTTCTGTGGGGTGTGCTGGACAAACAAGTCTGATCCATGGAGGCCCCACCTTGCAACTTACAGGACTTAAAGTATCTGCTGCTAATGTCTTGGTGCCAGATACCTTCAGAGCCATAACATTAAAACCACCAGCCTAATATTGTATAGGGCCCCCTTGTGCCACCTAAACAGCTCTGACCCATCGAGGCATGAACTCCACAAGACCTCTGAAGCCTCCCCCTCCACATCAGTGAGCCTCGGGAACCCATGACCCTGTTGCCGGTTCACCAGTTGTCCTTTCTTGTACTACTTTTGGAAGTACTAACCACTGCATACCAGGAACACCCCACAAGACCTGCTGTTTTGGAGATGCTCTGACCCAGTCATCTAGCCATCACAATTTGGCCCCAAAGCATGGTTTAATGTATTGATATTGATGCTGAGTGATGGTTTAGCAGTAAAAGTAAACTGATATCCTTTATGAAATCTGTCCCAGACTTGCAGAGGAGCGTCAGCAAGCAGCTGAGAAGATTCAGACACCGAAGATTGATGCAAAAGAAAAAATCTTGAGTCCCTTAAGGCAGCTGGTGTAGAGGACTTCCACATGAAAGCAGCTGTTCCAGGAACTGAGATCCCAGGACATAAGGTTCATCTTTGCAGTTTGATTCCTCTGTCCAGACATAGATGCGAAAGATTGGCTCCATTAAGTTCCTCAGAAGAGTCGTCTCATGAGTGTTGTGTGATGTTCTCCTATTCTTTACTCTCTCAGCTTTTAGCTTCTACCTGCAACTTAGCTCCTAACACAAGCTAGTTCAAATGAGCCCAACTCACAAGCAGTTTACAGTGATCTGAAAAGTTAAGAGTCAGTCGGAATCAGTAAAACAGCTCACATGGCCTAACCAAAATAACAGAGAGATTCACTAGAATCCAAAACACCCAGTATGAGACCTGAAAATTCAAGTGGAATAAAAGTCCACATTTCTATTATATTCATAAATATAATTTTGATTGTTTCATTCGTAGTCTATTAACATATAATTTTTGTTATTTGTGATAATGAAAGAAATTCTTGTTGTTTGATCATTTTAAAGTAAATTTCTGCTCTCAACTGTAGCTATATATAAGGAATAAAACCCTTGGGGGCATGTTGTTTTAGGAAAATACTCAACCACAGGGTGGTCTGGTGTGGTCAGATGCAAGGCGGAGTTACTGTTCCCAACACAATGTTGATTCTTTTCCTTTAACAACACACAGTCATGTTTTCTTCCTTTTATACCACATCAATTGCATCTTTTTGTACTTTCTATCAGTTTATACAGAGTATCTGAAAAGTCAGGAACCAATGAGGAACCAATACTCTTTCATCCAATGTTTATGCTATTTTTCACCTGTAATAAAAAAAAATAAATATAAAAACATGTGTAAATAAATAATAAATACAAAATCACGTACACTCACCGGTCACTTTAACAGGAACACTTGGACACCTTCTCATTTATGTAGTTATCCGATCAGCCAATCATGTGGCAGCATCATATGAACATGTAACATGGTGATATCTATATATCTTCTGCTGTTATCTTTGTCCTCTCTCTAGAATTGGGTGGTGAGCAAATTTGGAAGAGTCCTTCCTGTTGTTCATCTGAAATATCAAGGCAAAAAGAAGATATCCTTTTCCATTTATGCTTGTTGCCAGGGCAACCACCATATTGTAGCCAATTGGAAACTTCCATTTTTCAGCAGAGACTTTTTCTCATAATTTAGCTTTGCTTACACAGTGCAAGCAAAAACGCAGTGAACATCTGTGGAAAAACTAGGGTTACAAAGATCTTTTTATTTCATGTGTACATTCATAAGAGAAATAGATTTCAATATATTTCATATTTACATTTGTGTACCTTTGTAGAAGAAACAGCTTTCAGCATTTCGTTAGATATTTGTCATAGTGAGTAACAGTGGAGTTGGTCACATGATCCTGATTGTGTTGTAACAAGGCTCTGGTCCATCTTTGTTATCTTACCAGTTGATTTGTCTTAACTGATCTTTAAGTCCTCAAGTATGATCCATCGAAGCATTGCCATAATATCAAGAAACTTGAAACCGAGGACGGCTTCACTCCAGTGTCCAAACTGACGTGGCACATAGACGGTGGAGATGACGAGATCAGCAAGAGAAGACGGGGAGAGTTCCCGCCACAGAAAAAGCGTCCCACGAAGACCAAAAAGAGTTTGGACCCAAGCACTATTCCATATTCTACAACTGCTCGTGAGAGGGGGCCAACAGTGCAGAATAGAGATAGTGCCCCATGTTTGCTGCAAAGTCGTAAGCCTCCCGTGTGTGTGTTAGACAGCGATGCTGACTCGGAGGATGATCTCCGGATGCTAGTCGCACAAGAACTTTCACGAAACCATAAACCAGTCGCCACAGAGGATGAAGGAAACCTCGAAGTAGTGGGTGATGACTTTGCTGTGAAATCCAACATGTTCTGGGGTGGAGGGGAATCTGGCATCATTGCACAACTTGGTTTAAGACCGCCAGAGAATGATGAGGAGTACGACTCGGCTGACACAGATGAAATATTGACTCAGAACAAAAATTCAGGCAAAGCTGAAGATCTAACTGAGACCGGAACAGGCAGTAATAAGTCGCCTGTAAAGTCCAAGAAGATTGATGGGAAGAAGCCTGCAATCAAAAACAATCAGACACCTACTGAATCAGAGTCGGATAATGACGCCGAATCATCAAGTGAAAGCACTGATTCTGATTACGAAGCCATGATGGGAAACTGCCACAGGATGGAGCTGTCACTAGCAGATTTGGAGGATCTTGTTAAAAATATGGAGGATGAAGAAAGCGACGACGACGCAAAGGCAGGACCAAGCAAAATGCCCAAACTATCTCCTGTACATGAAACTGGGCCTCAGAAAGTTCAGTCAAAAAAGACCGGCATAACCCCTGAGGATATTTTAGCATCTCTCTTCGGACCAGATGAGGACAAAGAGATGAAAAAGAAAAAAGACAAAAAGTCGTGTCTTCCTGCTTTTGTTGGGACGAAGGACCTTTTTGGTAGCATTGCCATACCCACTGGACTTAAGAGAGCAGCTGAAAACGTGAACTGTGAATTTGGTGAGGAACCTAAAAGACTAAAACCAGGCTTGAAAACACTGGAAGATGAAGAGTCATCAAGTGCACAGGTACCTATGCTAAACGAGAAAGACACCACAGTCTGCACGGATTGTTCCAGTGATGAAATGGAAATGACTCAAGAACCAAAGAAGCTCATTTCTAAACCAAGTTCTTCCCTAAAAGTCAATGACAAGAGACTTTCTGTGCCTAAACATCCAACATCTTTACCCGAGACTAAACACTCACCCAGGAGTTCATCCAGTGATGAAGAGGAGGAAGAACAAATTGTCCCTTTAGAATCCAAAACTTCAAACGCACATGAAAGATGTGCTTCTGATAGCTCCGGGTCCACTGAAGAATCAGAGATGAGCAGCAGTGAAGAGGAGGACAAAAGTAATAAACCAGAAGCAGCCTCAAAGCCTAGTTCTAAACAGATTAATGAAAACACTGCTTCAGGTCTAAAACCATTAAAGCAGTCTGTTTTAGACCCAGTGAAGCAGCAGCAGGACAATCAGAAGCGACTCGCTGCTTTGGAACAGAGGCAGAAAGAGTCCGAGCAACAGAAGAAGCTCATACAGGGTGCTCTCTCGAAAGTGGTGAGTAACCAATGTACACATTGGGCTTCATTTATCAAACTGGATATGAATGAATCTATTCAGAAATCATTCACAAGAACAAGAAATTTGGTATTCATGAAAATTTCATTTGGAACAACGTTTGTGTGTTATGAAAGCTCCTGAATTTTTGTAAATGTATGTATAAGGAGACTCACTCACGTGAACCTGGATTGATTAGTTTCAAATCGTATAATTGTTGATGAGTTGCTACAATTTTAAATACGGATTACGTTGTCCAGTTTAAATAGATTATTTATATATACAAATTTAATGAACTTTTTTTTAAGCTCAGCCATTTTATATTCATGAACAATTACTAACAATAATGAGTAACATACATCTTGTTTGCATGCAAGATACTGAAGCTTTTGTTAATCTGGCTGTTTTTTGTTTTTTTGTTTTTTTGCCCTGGATTGGCTCACGAAAGCATCTACACACAGCTTTGCTAAAGGATTGATCATTGAGACACGTCGTTGGCTATAAGTGTATAAAGAGCATGAATAAGCCCATACTGGCTTTGTTTACATGCAGAGAGGATCATCAGTTAATTTAAAGTGATTGCATTTTTTTACGGAAATGTTCATATTTACCTAAAAAAAAAAATTCTGTAGTTTGGTGAAATGATCCATGAATGATCCTTACTGAATAGAAGATGAAAAGAACTTATGTGAGACAGACAGCCTGTTTTGGGTTTGTTGGTTTTTGTGTGTGTGTGTGTGTGTGTGTGTTTCCATACAGGACCAGTTGTGGATGGAGCCCTCTTTTAAGAGTGGCTTTAATATCAATATTTAAAGTTTTTTTAAGAACTTTTTTATGAAGACATTATTGTCCTCCCAAGAGGGAAAGGGTGGCAGATTAAAAAAGAAAAACTCCATTTAACTGCTTAATTTTCATCATATAATATTAGAGGAGTAGTAGTCTCACAAGTCAGACTTCGGTGTGTGCTAGAGAGTCTGGTGTGTTTGGTCAATAAGCACAGCCAAAACCTGCCTACTTTCACACACCGTCATGGCAGATGACCATCTACAGACCTTTTCTGTTAACCTGTAGCCAGTCTCTAAACACACATCTCATTTACTCACCACTAAGAGCTTCATGTAGAACTCTTTAATAACTTTTAAAGACTTTTTTTTGTACTTTGAAGCACTCGTCGTGTTGTGGTGTTCAATGTTTTCCTGCTGAAAACCAGCACAAGACGCTTCATATACACAGAAATGCTGAGAACCAATCAAATTGCAGCCTTCAACAGTCTGAAGCTTGTGGCCAGAAAAGTGTACACAAGATATCAGAAGCTCAGTATGCCATGGGTGGAGTGTCTGAGGCTGGGACTATATGTTAAATGACTTGTATTTTTTTTTGTACATATTAAAGGACTTACATTTGAATTTTTTTCAAATAATGCCTTTAATTCTTTTTTCTCAAGGATTTGCCGAATGCAAACAAAGGGAAACATATTGTATTTGATTCCGATGATGAAGTTAATAATGACAGTGAAGACACAACACCCCAAAAAGTGAGCCTTTTTGATGAAGATTCTGATGAAGATGATGGACTAGGATCTGAGGAAAAACAAGACCACAGAGAAAAGGTGAGAAATCAGAGATGCGCCAGATATTTTTTCAGCATTTTCATATTGTCCTTCCTGGTTATCATTGTAGTTTTATGATCCTGTTACTTCCTGCTTCTGTCTGGATTGTGTAGGAATTGAAAAAGGCAGGGGGCAGCAAACTGTTCGACAGCAGTGAGGATGACGATGATGGCACTGAGGAAGATCGCTTCAAGATCAAGCCTCAGTTTGAAGGCAGAGCTGGACAGAAGGTCACTTTGAACACTTTGATTATCGTTCAGATGAGTTGTATCGGTGTTCTCCTGTACACTTGCTTACACGAGTGTTACTCCTTTAGCTCATGGAGTTGCAGTCCAGATTTGGAACTGATCCAAGATTTCAGATGGATGCCAAGTTTCTTGAAAGTGATGATGAAGAACAGGAGCAAGGTCAGATAATCTTAATCTTGTAAACAAAAAACAATTATCGTCTTATGACGAACTCATTCAATAGTAGCTAAATCGAAACCTGCGTAATCGGCACTGCCAAGAGATGTGCGGCTATGAGATAAGCTGACTGTTATGCTAGTACTGGGGTATGCTAACATATCTTGCACAGTCGGAGCTGATCATACTGTACAAGTACAAGTCTAAAAACAAGTGCTCTAGAACAAACCTCTATAATTTGGCAGAATTTTCATTAATAAATGTTGACCCAGTCCTCACTGAAAGAAAGACTGTACAATTTAATAACATAACTCTTAGGTCCTGCTGTTAGTATTATAGTCATATTAACACTTTCATCATGTTTTAGTAATAACTCTTAATAAAACTTTTGTAAACCTTGATAATAATCACTGCCGTAAGAATGAAGAAATCTTCTGCCCTTTTCCAGTTATGAGTACAGCTTAGGGCTGTGATTGGACAGTGATTGCATTTCAGCGTGGCACTATTGCAACACACTGATGAAAGTGAAATGAAACGCAATGTGAATTACACAAACCTCTGACACAAAGTCAGCATTTAATGCTTAAAAAGCAAAATCTGGTTTTGTACTGAATAGATAATGTGACATAAGAGCAAAGCAGTGAAGGCTTGGTACCTTATCTGCATGTCACTGCTGTTTGTGTATTGCATTTCACATTTTTTTCACCAGTGTGATTGCTTTTCAGTCAGGCACAGAATCTTCTCCGTAGTAGTTCTCCCCTTCTGTGTGGCAGCCGGTCTCTCTGCCAGTACATCTGTCATGTAACATCACAGGACAGTTACACACACCTGGAGAAAGGAGTTAACTGCCCACGTCGTTCTGTTTTGACTAGAGTTGCCCTAGGATTGTTTTGTTCAATCCAATAATCCTCTTCTCTTGTTCATTTTTGCATAAATATTCATTTTAGATATGGAACCCCTGCAAACACCAGGAGAACAGGAGCTTGTTGAAGAGAAGAAGAAAAATCTGTCCATCCTGCAAAGTGTCCTTAATGTCAGCATTCAGCCAAGTGACGCAAGTAAAGGGGCGACAAAAGGCAAAATCTTCAAGTACGAGTTCTGCAATTCAGGCTGAAAATAAGAGCAAAAGTGGAACTTTTTTCACTATTATATACTGACTGAGTCTCTCTGTCACACTGCAGGGACATTTCAGCTCTGCACTACGATCCCTCAAGTGAGACTCATGCAGCTTTTGAAACCAAGACGGACACGCCAAAAAAAGAAAGGTCTGTTCACCACTGCTCATTTCAGAGTGTGTTTCTGTTGTTGCTTTGCTCATTACTCCTTGTTTACTACTTTCGCTTTTTCATTTCCACACAGCAAAGCAGAAAGGCGAAAGAAACGAGAAGAGGCCAAGAAGCTTCCAGAAGTTTCTAAGGACCTCTTCTATGACGTGACTACAGATCTAAAAGAGGCATTTGGGACGGTGAAAGAAATCCAAAATGAAAAGAAGGAAGTTTCATGGGACCAAGATGATGATGAGAACATGGAAGAAGCACCACAAGAAGCCTTGCCCGCGTTTTCATTTTCATCTAATCAAGAATCAGAGCCATCAAGCGGATTTAAATTCTCTTTCTTTGGAGATGACGCAGTAACAAAGACCCCTACAACAGGTGAGCATTTTTATTTCTGGTCTTCCATTCACTTAACCAAATACATCACTGCTGAAAAGTGTGGATTCTAATATAATGGGAGAACTGTACATTCAAGTGTTTTAACATTGTAAAAAAAATGAGAAATGCTTGTGTGCAGAATGATGTGTAGCTGATTTCCAAATGACTAAAAAAAAACATATCAGCTCATATCTGAACTCAAGTTTAAGGCAGATACTAAAAGAAGAAAAGACTATAGATAAATAAGTATGTCTATTATCATTTAATAACAGTGTAAAAAGGTATATCCAAAATAAAGACCCTTTATACTAAATAAAGCATAATGTTGCGTAGATCTACATTTATCGTTATTGAATAAAATAATAATTGTATAATAAAATATGACTTCTAGTGTACATACACTATAATTTTTCATGTTCTCAAACAAGAGCACCCAGTATATTTAGTCTGAAAAGTCTATAAGGTCATCACTAATCAGGACAGTAAGAGTGTGACAATATGCCTGTCAGCAGAAAATTAGTATTGCTGTCTCAGTCTCCAGAACTGATTTCAAACAGCATTTTATAACCAAGAGGATCTACAAGCTCTTTTATTTTTTACATAATCTATGAACACAAACCACTGTTAATTTTATTAACTAAACCTAAAAAAAATGTTCATTGATGTCTCTTTTTCCATGATTAAAACTAAATGATAACTACATAAAAATTCACACTTGTACCCAAAATCTCTAAATAAAAATGAGACAAAAAATGTCAGTAATTTTTAATTGGACAAAGGTAAGACTTTTTTCCTTATGTTCTTGTACATACTTTGTGAAAGTGCATATATAAAGGAATTAATTGAGACGTGTTGTGCGACATCCAGACCTGCCTCCTTCTCTGCTTATATTAGTATTAAAGTGTTAGGCTTATAGTCCAAGCATGTCTGGTAAGACAAACCAATCCAGCTATAGTGAAAAAATGTTTTATCCCCTAAAAATTGTTGGATTAATATGATCACTTACTAGCTAGTTAAAGCTAATACCTGATAACTAAATTCACTAGTCAAGTCAAATGGGTTTTTATTGTCATTCCTCTATATAGCTTGTATACACTAGAACGGAATGTCGTTTCTCCAGGACCATGGTGCAACACATAACAGTATGCAAGACTAGATAATGTGCAAATGCACAACAGTGTGAGACGAGTGCAGGACAAAAAAAATACACAGGACAATAAATGCACAGAAAATGGGCTGTAAACTGTAAATTATTTGGTAGTGTAGCAGCAAAAAGTGTATCTGTAGCAGCAATAAGTACAGTGTTTCATAAAGTGTCTGCAGCTTTGTGTGGTGTGCAGTGCAAATAATCATTAATCAAAAATTATTTTATTGAAATTAAACGGAAATTAATATCAGGTGTATGAAAAGTAATAAAGGTGCTCACCTCCTTGTGAAAAAGAGACAGTTAATAATAGCTATATAACAGTTTCAGCCACTGTAGAACTTTAATTTAGCTACCGTACATCAGAGCAGACGCCAGTAATTTCAATGTGAGTTGTAAAAATTTAAATATGGAACATTTTAAGGGGATTTTAGAAAAAGAATAGTTTGAATATATCAGTTTAATAGTTTTAAATATCAGTTTTTATCAGTTTTAGTGACTAAAATTGATAAAAACTGATATTTGATTCAAATTTTAAGTTTTTACATGAACTCTATCTGGACTGAAAAACAACAGTAATATAACGACTAAAATTTGACTAAAACTATTATTTATTTTTGTCAAAAAAACTACAACTACAAGACTACAACCAAATCCTAATCGATAAAAACTGACACTGAAGAAAAGCTTAAGAAAAAAGTGTGAATAGTATAGCAAGAGTGACAGCTGCTCAGACACAGATTCATACATTCTAACAAATGATATTGAACAAAAAATATTTCCAAATATGATGCTTAACAGGCTAAAATCAAAGAAAGTTGTGTTTCTTTTTTGTACTTAGGTTTTTTTTTTTTTTTTTTTTTTTGGGTACTTAGATTTTTGTCAGTTTCCCTAACTGAAGTGATAAAGCTGTGAAACTTGGTTGAAAGGTTTATGTTCATGTTGTGAGTTGATCATATCACTCCTCTCCTTCATGATGACCTGCATGTTGATGGTGTTGAATTTGTTGTGTTCAGATGAATACAAAGTTGAGACTATAAAAGGGGCCAAAGTGGCTTGGCAAGTAGATCCTCGATTCCAGGACAGCAGTTCAGAGGAGGAGGAGGAGGAGGATGTGGAGGAAGAGAAAGAAGAAAAGGAAGAGGCTGCCTTGGTCACTACAACTGAGTAAGAATCAGATCGCAGCAACAACTGCAGCTGACTTTTCTCGATTAGCATTTTTTCTCTTAATTCTATTTCTATGATTTTATTTGTACTAGACTGTCAGCCATTTTAAGAAAGTGGATCATAGGATCTGTACAAAAAAGTTGTTTTTTTTTCCTCCCCTAATAAAAGCATACATGTTGTTCATGTTATTCTTGGTGTATGCACTACTATCAAAATGCACTACTAGTGTTAATGTAGTTAGTGTTTATTAGTGCTAATGTGCTATTGGGCTGCCAATATCTACAGTTTAGCCATCGTATTTACAATCTTGAACCCCTAGCTACAGCTATACGGGAGATGCCTGGTAACTGAAGTTTAATGCTTTTTCAAGCAGTGCTCAGACCAAACGCAAAAAAAAAAAAAAAAAAAAGCTGTTAGCTGTTGCTTTTGCTCACTTTGCGTCAACGTAAACTACAACTAAAATTCTAATATATTGATCTCTGTAAACCTAGACTTGTGAGCCATCAGAAAACAAAATGGCACGACTCTGCATGAGCTGCTTATAAATGGTCACACCAGACTTTTGCTACTAGGGTTTGTCATTTTTGGAAAAATAGTTTTTTGGGTTTTTTTTTCTCTCCACCTGCTAGGATTTTCTTGTCAGCAATGTTGGCACCTCTGATATGATTGCGTAATGAAGGAATAAAGTTTATTAGTAGTAATGAAGTTTAATATCACAGTATTATCTGTCAAATATAGGTGAAGCTAGATTACTGTACTTAGTGAATCAGCTGTATGATGTAACTCAATACTTTTGTTATTACAGACAGCCGGCCCCGAAGAAAAAGTTCTTCTTCTTCTTTGAGGATGACATCCGGTTGAAGGGTAAAATATTGACGTTTTTTCGCAAGTTAAACTACAGTTTCATTTTGCTTTTTTAGATGTTTGATGTTTGACTGTGTGTAAATGTCTGTCCTCAGAGGGACCTCGTATGTTCTGCAGACGTGAGAAACTGGAGGATCAGAGAGAAGCATGGGAGGAGAAGAGGAAAGAACTCCGAGAGGTGGGAGATTCTGGAAACAACTTGTGTTGTCTGTGAAGCTGTTTGGTACTAGAGCTTTTGACACCAAAAAACTGGAACTGGAGCTTTTCTCTTGGTCACTGGTCCAACACAAACAATTACATTTGTATGATTAGTGTTGATCGCTGATTTGTTTTGGGTTTGTTTGTGCTGTCAACATTTTTAATTGTCAACCCGAATTAACTAAATTTAAAGGATGTAGGACCACATATGTACATTTTATGGCACAAATGCACCATGAACAGAATAACTTTTGCTTTTTCATAACATGAAGTGTAAAGATTAAAGATACTTACTGTTTTTTCCTTTTTCCATGGATTACACAAAAAAGCAAAAACAAACCAAAAAATGCGTAACTGCTTGTTCCAACATTATATGGCTTTAGGAGTGAGCAGAAAAACATAGCTTTGTTTTGTGGTGTTCTTTGCCTCCCCCTCAACTGGAAATATAGGGCTATGTGTTATCACACTTACACCATTATTCCTAACAGCATTTAAAAAAAGGAATCTATCATAACTCAATGATACAAAACAGCAAGAATTGTCATTTTATTTATTTCTACTCAAGAATGGGACAGTGCAACTTGTAAAGGTAGAATTGACTACAATATCATTATGGCACCTAATAATATCGTTGTTAGGTTTAATGTGGGAGAAACGCTAAGTAGAACCATGGTATGATGTCAGTGATGTCAAGGCTTCATAAATACTGAATTTATCATCATTTTCGCAGGATTACCGCAAGAAGCACAAAGATGCCAAAAGACGATTCAAGATGACAACAAAAACCTGAACCACAAGAACGCATTGCCTGACGTTGCTTAAATAAAGAGTTTTATTATCAAAGTTTTGTTACCACAGAAAGAATGAATATTCAGTTTTCTTTCACTGCTGTAATTTAATACCTCAACATTCTCAACATATTTGTGCCTGTGAATTAAAAGCTGTGTAAATAAATTTGTTTTCACAAGGGCTGTGTCTCATTCCAAAATTATACCATGTACATTTCACTGTGATCAGTGATCTGATGTGTGAAAGATGCACCTATAATAGCACACAGCTGTTTTGGTGTGATACAACTTGCCTGATGTGTACTGTTCTAAATCGGTCAATTTTTATTATGAATATCATAAATACACTCACTGGCCACGTAGGGACACCTGTACATCTGCACTTTCATGCAATTATCCAATCGGTCACACGTGGCAGCAGCACAGTGCATAAAATCATGCAGATACAGGTCAAGAGCTTCAGTTCATGTTCACCTCAAACATCAGAATGAGGAAAAAATGTGACTTTGACCGTGGCATGTTTGTTGGTGCCAAACTGTAGATCTCCTGGGAGTTCCATGCACAGCAGTCTCTAGAGTTTACACAGAATGGTGAGAAAAACAAAAAAACATCCAGTGAGCGGCACTTCTGTGGTGAGAGAGGTCAGAGGAGAATGGCTAGACTGGTTTAAGCTGACAGGAAGGCTACAGCAAATCAAATAACCACTCATTACAACCATGGTGAGCAGAAAAGCATCTCAAAACAGCAGAAGACATATTTCAGGTTCTACTCCTGTCAGGTTTTTTAATCCCAGTCAGTGTAAATTTGAAAGACTCAAACCAGCCCATCTGGCACCAACACCCATGCCACGGTCAAAGTCCCTGAAATTACTTTTATTTCCACATTCTGTTGCTTGATTTGAATATTAACTGAAGCTCTTGAACTGTATGTACATGATTTTATGTATTACACTGCTGCCACAGGATTTGCTGTTAGGATAATCGCATGAATGTACAAGTGTTCTAATGAGTGATTGAATATATAGTAAACCTATGAATCAAAGTGGCTATACATTATACCCCTAGTTTTCACCACTAGATGTCAGAATTACTGTAGCATCGGTACATTGCCAGCGTTCCCTCAGTTTGAGTCATTATTTCCTTGATTCTTTGAAAAAATTGTCAACTTTGACCCCCAAACTTCAACCTTCTTCCATTTTAGTACAGTATATGCATTGTTGAATAGGTTCTGGGTTGTGCATCTTGCAGAAAAGTCAGAACATCATTAGACATTAGATCATTAGTCAGTTCTGAGTTGTGTCTCTAAGCCACTCCTCTGCACTTGGCTGGAGTACAGACTGTTCATGCTGTATCCGTGCACGAACATTTACAACTGCTGTACCCACACTAACAATGTCAAACAACCGTGTGTGTAACAGATAGCTGTTTTGGCCTTGTCCTACTTTACACCAGCCTGCAACAGCCATTTGCCAAACTGTGTGTGTGTGTGTGTATGTGTGTGTGTGTATAACACCTTTATTGTTTGCTGTCAGTTTGCCACTCAGCCTTATCAGCAGATAGAGGCCATTTCCATTCACTAGTTTGTTCAACTGGCTTGTTCCATTTAGCAAAAACTGAAAAACTGGTACACACTAAAAGTATAAGTATACAAAAAAGTATATACTTTTCCAACAAAAACCTGTATGTGCTTTCATTCAATGAACTTGAAAATATTTGTGTAAAGATTTTAAAATTAATTTTGCATGGGTCAGTTTTTTAAAAAAAGGCATGACATTTGTGTACCTGCAAATAAGTTCTTCTCTTATTTACACTCCCACTGTACACACATACATCCCCAAGTACGCAAATGACATTTCGGGCATCTGTTAACATTATTAATTAAAATAATTAAAATGAATTGCATAGCTATAGAATTTAAAGATATGGTCCACTTTCAGTGGAAAATTTATTGCAAAGTAGTGAACAAGGTGACTTGATTTAGTCAACATAGCCTCAGCATAAGGCTTTTGGAAGTTTTGCCAGTTAATAATGCCAGTTTTTACCCAATGCACTGACATTTTTTTTTATCTAAATGGATCTAAATGTAAGTACCCTGTGAATCTAATTCAAGCATCAATGGTTAAGAAACACATAGCTAGCTAGCTAGCTAGTCATACTTTATTGATCGTGCGATGGAAATTGTTAATAATCAGTGCAGAACCTAAAAACAAGTCTTCATTCGATCCAAAAAATTTCCCTTTAAGCCAAATATAGTTGATTGGCTCAGATATGTTTGGTGTTTGAACCTTTGCACTGGATCTACATGGTTAATGTTGCTAACAAGGAAGGAATGTCTATAGCTACCAGTTCATAGCATGGGAAGTAATTTGACTGAATTAACTGATTCACACTGAATGTTAATTCACAAACCAGAAAACAAGCCATTCTTGTGTGAGACAATAATATCACAAACTGCTATGTATACAAAACACAAAATCTATTAACATTATGTTTATTAACATAAATGTGACCAATTGTTTTTATTTGAATAATCTCTCTCTTTCATAAAGGGTGAACCTTTAGCAATTTATCCATTAATTGACATTATTTGATTTGCCAAGACATGTTTAATGTCTGTTTCTTCTTTGGTTTTGCACTAAGGCTACAATGTAATGTTAGCTTAGCTTGTGTCATAGCTTAGCATTGTATGAACTGAGTGTCTAAATAAATACACACTCACCTCAAATTTATTGAGTTGTTCAGTATGTCAAACAGATTTATTATGTGGTTAATGACTCACTGTTATCTATAAAAATTGAAAATAAGGATGTAACAGAGCTTTTATAAAATAGCAGTAGCAGCCAAACATATGTTTCATGTTACTTTATCAAACTGTTTACAGTAAACACAGTATATTACTGAGGTAAATGATGTCTTTGGAGGTAAGTCTGTGATGATTTAGCCATGAGGGTTGGGTGAAATAATGCTAAAATTGCAGCTGTAAGCTTTGCTTACTTGTAAGCTACCCTCAAAGCTGTTCCTTGTTTGTTAGCAACATTAGCTTCATAGCTGCAGTACAACACCGAAGAAGCAAAGTTCTGACATCGCACATGTTTTAGATGATCAATTTGTTGGTTATGTTTTTGGTCAGTTATTTGAATATCTTCATATGCTTCGAATGCTTTCCACTCAAGAACATATCTGCTTTTTCTGCTGTCAGTGAAGTCTGGCTGACTCTTCATGCAAAGGCTGTCATTCATGGTGTTAAAGCATTGTTTATATTCAGTACTGAGCTCATTGCATGTGAGAGTATGCACGTTTACGATATGTTCTGTTCTAGCCCTCCCCCCTCTGTCATCCATAAACAGGAGGTTTCCTATCTCACCGCAGAGGAGGAGGAACAGCTGCTCTCAGTTACACAACACTGACTCCACGTAACCTTCTGATGCCATTTTGTGTTAGTAAAAGCAGAGGTAATGTGTTCTCCAGTTAGCAGTTCCCAAGTAAAATATAAGTCTAGTGAAAACAAAAGTGGAAAAGGAGACATGCTGAATTTTGTGGTTTGTGGTGACCATTTTGAGACCATTTTCTCTTTAGTCTTTGTTTCTTCAAAATTTCCCCCACTCATTAACTCTTGGCAGCCACAGACATTACTGTTTTTTTTTTTTTTTAAGTTACTGATCTGCTTTCTTTCATAATTACACGTTATGAAGAATGTGGTAGAATTATGGTAAAGTACCTATAAACATAAAAACATGATTTTTACATTGTTAACAACAATTAGATAGATAAACTTAAAACATTAATTAAAAATCTCTTAGAAAACAGCATTTTTTTGTCTGTCATAGCCCACTATGATTTTCAAATATAATCATTAAAATACTTCAAAAATCGCGTTATTTTTAGATTAATGTGTCAATCCATTTAACATCTCATGCTTGAAACCTTTGTTGCTGTTATGCCCCACAACATTCACTCACCCTTGTTACCTGAACACATTCACCCTGATGAAATACACTCTATGGCCAAAAGTATGTGGACACGTGACTATCGCAGCCTTCTCCAAACCATTGCCATAAATGTGGAAGCACAGAAAGTCTTTTCATAAGAGTAGAGGTTATTATAACAATAAATGGAGGACTAAATCTGGAATGGCATGTTCAGCAAGCTCATATGGGTGTCCCATATGCCCAAAATGGCAAATATATTAAGCTTTCAATGGTCTTAACAACAAATTATTGGTCAGAAAATTAGCAAGAATGAAACAATTGCACTCCTGAGAGCTCCTGTGCCACCATAGAAACAGGGAAATTCACTTATATAGTCTGCTTGTATGCAAAGGTAAAAATCATGATAATGATTTAAATGTTTGATGTTAAATTCAAACTAACACATGTCTGGGTGTATAAAATTGTATATAGGTATATAAAGGTGTATAAACACCTGATGCAGCCCATCAAGGGCCACGAAGCTTAAACATTTAAAGAAATTAAAGGGAAAGGCTCTCCCATACTAACTCCCTTTATCTATTTGTTTAATTCTTGCTCATTTCCTGACCAATGATTTGTTGTTAAGACCATTAAAAGCTTAATATGTTGCCATTTTACGCTTGGCCCATTTTATGTATTTTTTTTTGCTCAGGAGTGTAATACGTACTCACAGACCCTCATGGGTAAAGGTGTAAAGATGTTCCTAGGCCATTTTCAGTCATTTATTGAACATATTAATGTATATGTTATTCTGCATAGATTATTTTCAATGGTTTAAAATGTTGCTTTTTGCATTAGTTGCCTTCATGTTTGGCACCCCAGCCTGTTCTTTCCTCTTTTTGCCTCTTCTTTACTTTCTGTTTGATGCCCAATCGTTGACTTTAGGAATCATTTGAATGTGTTTGCAAGTGTGCACACACCAGTGCTTCATAAAATTCCTTTCCAAGACAGAATATACTCAACAAATACCAGATCCCAAGGACAGAACTGGACTGTATGTGTGTGTGTGTGTGAGAGAGAGAGAGAGAGAGAGAGAGAGAGAGTCACATGATTCTGAGGGGAAGGCATGAATCGCACCAGAATAACAACCCATCCCCCACTGACACACAGACACACATGCTTGCAAGGAGTCCCAAAAAGCATGAATGCCTTTAATGTGTATACACACTTTATAAATAGGACTGAAAGCTGAGCAGCTGGGCTGATGTTAAAATATGTATAAGTATTGCTTATCCCATATGCACCAAGACACACTGAGGCATTATCTCAGCTGCAAACTATCCATCCATGCACACTGCAGCAACTGTGTTGACATCTGCTGCTATAGTTAAGCCTGACAAAAAAAGTGTTGCGCAACAGGTCTACAACCATGTGCCTGTGCTGCTCTTAAACAACAGCTCCTCTCGCGTGCCTGTACTTTTCCACCCTTAAAGGGCCTCAATTTTTTCTACCCCCACCCTTTTCCATGAGCCCTCCCCGTTCAGTTCTGAATTCAGCAATAGCTGTGACCCTTGTACAAGTTTATATTCAAGCTAAAGGATCGGATAACACAAGTGTCAGCATGATAGGGCTATGCTAATATGAGCGCTGTTGTCAGTAGGGCTTTAGAAGGCGTTTTCCTCACTGATTGGCTGGCTTTATCTTTGTAGGCATCTCCTGTGTGTGTGTGTGTGTGTGTGTGTGTGTGTGTGTGTTGGGGGGGGGGGTGTCTTGATCTTGTGAGGACATTTGGCTGCTGAAAAAATAAAAACCCTTTTAGGTTTAGGTGTAGCCAGAGCATTAATCTGTTGCATTAATAATTTTGTAAGTGGAAGGTCCTCATAAGTACACTTCCACACAGAATGTTATTTTTACCTACTATGTAGTATGGTAGTATGAGGTTTGGGATGTAGCCTCTGTTTTTCTGCAATAACGCAAACCTCTTCGCCTTTAAAATTTTACTCCAAACTATGTGTTTCCTATTAAAAACTTGGCCCCAAAACCAAATGTGACGTTTCCCAACATCAGCAAGCGTTTGTATGGCTCTGTACAGACTCTGCAGGTCTAGTCTGTCTTTCTTAAGGCAGAAAGCTTTAACAGTCAGTGAAGGGGTGTGTGTGCACTACACTTAATGGTTGTTACCTGAGGCAAACATAAGTTGTTTTTCTTGCTTTCACGAAAATAATAATATTCTTTATTTATAGATTTACCTATAAAATTCGAAAAATTATTTATTAATATATTTATTCATGAACCAATCCTCAATCACTTATGAATTAACTATGAATCTATAAAACAAGCACTAAAGGTCTACACTATATACAATACACTATATGGCCACTGTGTGTGACACCTGACCATCGCACCCATTTGTTCTTGTTGAACATCCCATTCCAAAGCCATGGGCAAGCCATATGAAGTTGTTTCCCCTTTGCTGTTATAATAACCTCCACTCTTCTGAGAAGTCTTCACATTAGATTTAGGAGTGTGCCTGTGGGGATTTGTGCCCATTCATCCACAAGAGCATTGATGAGGTGTTCCAGTTCATCTCAAAGGTGTTCAGTGGGGTTGAGGTCAGGGCTCTGTGCAGGCCACTCAAGTTCTTCCACACCAAGTACTGAAACACTGGAAATCTTCAGCGCATACTGAATGAGATTGAAAAGGACTCACTGAACCTTATTGACTCACTCAAAAAGGTTTAGTCATGCACAAACTAAACAGATCTAGCCTTTGCATTATTACAATGATACCTGGTTTTAGAAACCACAACCATGGATGAAGTTACACAGAATACAGCGCAGACCAATTGGTGCCACTGAGCCAACCCAAAACACTAAAATAGTTCATTTCAGATCAGGGTGTGACTATGTTTTCACAATTGCTTGTGACCAGAGATCTGGAAGATGTATTTCCACATTTCAGTTGCTGTGTAATACAACTGATTTCTCTGCTTTCACATCAGCGGAGTGGCACTGGGTTGCTTTGAAACCCAGGGTGATACAATTGTGTGCTAGTTGGCTGTGTGGCTGCTGGACAACAGGCGCAACAGCAGGTGAGCAGTCAAACAAATGTGATGATCTTGCATGTGGAAGCGCTATTGCAAAAAGAGTCACATGACTCCTTCATGGACTGCTCAAACACATAAGGATTGACTTACATGCTCTGTGATCCTTCTTAATAGAAGACAGCATCATCATATTAATAATTCTATCACTCTATCTGCTCTTGCAGATGAGACCAGCCTTGTGTCCAGTCATGGCTCTCAAGCTCTATGTGGAGGTGAGCAGTTGGCAAATCACTGACCAGCTGTTTGTGTGCCTTGAGGGCACCATAAAGGGCCTCCGCTGTTTAAAATAATGGAAATTGTGGAAATAATAAAAATGAAGCTAATTAGCTATAGCTATAGGTCATTTGAAGTAGTTAGTAGATTTGAAGGCTGACTGGCAGTGGGTTGTTTGTGGTGTGTGCGCATGTTATGTGTCTGTAGCTGAGTGGTGGTCGAGTAGAAGAAATCAAGTGGCCTATAGAGCCATGACCTCAACCCCACTGAACAAATCTGGAACAGGAAGTTCAAAAAGCACATATGGTTGTTTTGGTCATATAGTGTATTTTGTCTCACTGTAGTCTCTACGTCAAAGTATGTTTTATTAAATATTCCTTATTAAAGGAGTATTTTGGCCTGAAATTATTTACCACAGTTTTCCTCCTTACATATATAGTCAATCAGTCAAGACATGTCAAGACATGTTTTATGTCTGACGCTTGCTTCTTGAATTTTACACTGGCTATCGGTGGTAATAAGTAAGAAAAGCTTATAGCTAGTAAGATAGTATAGATAGTATAGTATAGACAGTATAGCTAGAAAAGCTTAAGTTTAGCATTGTGCAAAGTGCATGTTTAAGTCATCGCACACTTGCCTCAAAAGACATTGGTTGCCTGAGCAGAATCATTCTTACACATACGTTTCAAAAATACCACTACTGGATTCCCATCCAAAATGATAATCATTTCTAACATATAATTTAACATTGAGGCCTGCTACCTGAGTCTGATGCTTGCACAGACAATATGACACTACTCCTGTTTTTAGCTCTATGGTGTCCCTAGTCGATTATTATAGGAAAAATGTATCATACAAAGTTCAAATCATACAAATCACATAAGCAATCATCTTTAAGATATTAAACACCTTGTTTCAGTTTGATTGTGTGTGATTTAGACTTGCACTTTGCACAGTCATAAACTGGTAGCTATAAGCTTCCCTTATGTGTTACCTACATTAGCCTGGTAATGCGAGACCAAACATGCAAACACCATACATGTCCTAGTTGAACGAGTACATCTGGGTTAGCGGGATTTGTGTTAATGTCATTTTTTAGCTGAACAGTTCCTTTAAGATCACCCTGTATGATAGTGAGAGCATGTTATAACCAGTTGGTCACATTTATGGTGAAAATTCTGTAGTGCTGTTTTTACACTGTGACTGTTCTCAAACAGGAATGGCTTGTTTTCTAGTGTGTGTATCAACATCCAGAGTCAGTCTGCTTCAATTAAATTACTTTTTATCTGAGACAAACGACAGTCAGAGGCCTAATTGAATCATTTTGGTCTACAAAAACAGAGAGGATAAAATATCTGAATGGACAGTTGAACAGATGGGCAAACTGTGACTCTCTGTGATGTCAGTATCATTCATTAATTCGTTCAACGTCTGTAACCATTTATCTGCTTCAGGGTTGCAGTGAAGCTGGAGTCTATCCCAGCAACGCTGGACATGACTCCAGTTCATCATAGGGCATTACAGAGACACACAAGCACTCGCTCAGTCATCAGTGCTTAGTAATGGATAATGGTTATTTGTTAATTAAAAATAGTGATAAAACATTCAACTTCCAAGTTTACATCAGTGGTAACTCAGTCAAGTTCTCAGTTGGTTTAACATTACAGGACTACCAGAGCACCACTAAGAAAGACCAAGCATACACTATGTAATGAAGGTATATTGTGATATTGTGTGTGTCCAACCTTTTGACTGATAGTACATGTTACTGACTACATATACTGACCACTGTATTAGGAACACCTGTACACCTATTTATTCATATAATTATCAGCTAATTATGTGGAAGATTCACAATGCGTAAAATCATGCATATACAGGTCAAGAACTTCAGTTATGAATAGTGTGGAAAAACAGAAGGTACAAAAAAAAAGTTCAGTGAGGGGCAGTTCCATGTGTGGAAATGCCTAGTTGATGAGCTAAAAAAAAGTAGAATGGTGAGACTGGTTTGAGCTGACAGGAAGCCTATGCTAACTCAAATAACCACTCTTTACAACCGTCTTGAGCAGAAAAGCATTACAAACCCCCCAAAACATGTCAAACCTTAAGGCGAATGGGCTGGTGTGTGGATGAAAATTCCAGAAGTTTCTCAAAGTTACTGAGATCATATTTTCCCCAATCTGATGTTTGATGTGAACATTGAAACTCTATATGATTTTATGCATTGTGCTGTTGCCACATGATTGAATTAGCAGGGGTCTGTGTTCCTATTAAATTGGCCAGTGAGTGTATCTAATAATCAGTGTGCTTTTTGTCTCGTTTTGTGGCCATTCTGACAATCAGAAAGCACCAGTTTTGTTTTTAAAGTCAAATAAATGCTGTGCCATGTGTCTCATGCATTGGTGAAGGCCTATATGATTAACGTGAGAAAAAACCCAACAACAGCACTGTGTCTGATTGTATCTGAATATAAGGACTGGCCACAGAAAACAGTTAGTTGTACCCCTAATAATAGCATGTCCTGGTTTAGCAACATTAGCTAACCTATAGATACAGCATTAAAGTTAACCAGCTAAGTGGTTAGCTTAACCAATGTTACCTTTTGAGCAGTAGCTATGTAAATAGTAGCTAGCCAATTTCACTAACAAGCTAACTAATCTTGGGATGACTGTAATAAAAAACCCGTGTTAACAAGATAGCTAATTGTGGATTAACTTTTGTATTATGTAATTAAAATTACTGTTTTGTAATGGCAGTTAGAGTGGAGAATATCAGGACTCATCCTGGGAGTTTAATGGGTTAATACAAGCAAAAATTTGATTATTTGTTTCTATACCATTCTTCATATGGCAGATAGACAGCAGTAAAAGTGTAGAATTCTACATGGATTCATGACATTTAGCACATCAACTCAACCTGGTAACTAGGAGGAGGTCCGTTGTTAAAGGAGAAATAGAGGGAAAGAAGGTCAGACAGTGTCCTAAAGAAAGTGATTAGGAAGGTTAGAGAGAGAGAGAGATCAGTTGGGATTGAGCGTCCTCTTTACATCATCACACTGAATAATCCCAAGAGCAGCAGCTGAGGGGGAGGGGAGAAGGTTTGCTTTCTCTGTGGTAAACCGAGAGGCCCTGCTCTAATCATAAAACCTCATCAACTGTGTGTGTCCTTTAGATGGTTTTTCTTGAATCCTAAATATCAGTCACATATACCTTTTACATTTACATGTACAACATTTAGCAGATGCCCTTATCCAGAGTCACACACAATCTAAGCATGTAATCATATACTGAATTCTGAACAGATTTTTGCTTTCATGCAGGCAAGCTGTCCGACATGAAGCTTGTGGGACAAAGACTACATTCATTAACATCAAATTGCAGCATTCATTCATTCATTCATTCGTTCATTCATCCTTAGTAACTGCCTGGTCAGGGTTGTGATGGTTTGAATTAGGCTACTAGTTTATTTATATTTAACTGCGTGTGCAGGATTGCAAAACTGTCTCACATAGAGTATACCTCTAGTTGAGCTCAGTTATGAACTGGAGTGATGTAGCTGAGGTTGAGGAACTGTCAGAGCCTGAATTCACACACCATGCTAACACTGCTGCCATTTCTACCAGCATTTTCCCGTGTTACAAAAAAAGATTTTTGTAGATTCATATACTGGTAATGTTGTTTATCATAGACTGACATTTTCTTGATATGTTTTGGACTAATGGAAGTGTACGCTACAGTTCAGCACGTTTGAAAATTCAGCATGGCCCAAGAATCAAAACCCTGACCTAGGAGTATGGTAGCTTTGGGGCTTTGGGGCCCCCTTACTAAAGGACAGTCACCCTGGAAAACTGAAGAAATAGCCTACACATTAACTTTGAAGATGTCACAAGGAAGAAACCATCATTACATCATTACATCTTCAAAGTGAGCTACTCACTTCAGGTTTCTGTATGACTTTGGGGATCGAATCCTTTGTTATTGTTGCTATTCAATATGGGAGCCTTTTTGTTTGTCCTTATGCCTAGGGGCCCATTGTCTCATAATCCGTCCCTGTATAGGATGTCTTTGATAGCTGTAGCATTACAATTTCCCTTCACTGGAACTAAGAGGCCCAGACCTGTTCCAGCATGGCAAAGCCTCTGTGCACCAAGCAAGGTCCATGAAGACATGGTTTGCCAAGGCTGGAGTGGAAGAACTCGAATGGCCTGCACAGAACCCTGACCTCAACCCCACTAAACACCATTGGGATGAACTGGAATACCGACATGACCCGGCCTTCTCGCATGACATCAGTGCCTGACCTCACTAATGCTCTTGTGGCTGAATGAACAAATCCCCACAGCCACGCTCCAAAATCTAGTGGAAAGCCTTCCCAGAAGAGTGGAGGCTATTATAGCAGCAATGGACTAAATCTGGAATGGGATGTTTAAAAAGCACATATGGCTGTGACGGTCAGGTGTCCACAAACTTTTGGCCATATAGTGTATCTCTGTCTGATACACTGACTGTAGACTCACATGGGGATGCAAAATTCTATGGTAATATATCAAGAGTCCAGAAAGTTACTCCAGGGCACTTCCTCTCACTTAATCTCACACTGAAAATGTGAGAATCTAACCTTTAATTGCAATAAACGTATCCTGAAAAACCCTTTTTAAACAAAATCATGTTTCACAATTTATGACACCCCTGCATTTAGTATATTGTGTAACCTCCCGTTGCTAACAAAACAGCACTGAGTTCTTTTCCTGTAATGTTTGAATACAGAGCTAGGAACCTGAGATCAATCCTCAATACAGAATCTCTCCAAATCCTCCAGAGTGCTAAGTTCTATCTTGTGGACTCTCCTCTTCATCTTAGCCCACACATTTTCAATGGGGTTTAGGTCAGGAGACTGAGAGACCATGCCAGAAGCTCGACTCTGTAATCATTGGAACATTTTTGTGTGGATTTTGGATCATTGTCCTGCTAGAAGATAAACTACAGCCCAGTTGTAGCTTCTTAGTAGAGACATCCAGATTTTCATTTAAAATCTCCTGATACTTCATGGAGTCCATGATGCCATGTAACCAGGTTTTCCAGGGCCACTGGAGGAAAAAACCCCACAACATCAGAGATCCTCCACTATATTTAACAAGTTCTTTTCTGTATAACCATCCATCTTTTTACACCAAACCCACCTTGAAGGTTTGTTTCCAAAACAGCTCTATTTTTGTATCATCTGACAATAGAACTTGGTTTCAGTCAAAGTTCTAGCAGCGTTTAGCAAACTCCAGGCACTTACGTTTGTGGTTAGATGAAAGAAAAGGCTTACTTCTGACATGCCTTCCAAATAGTTTGTTGACAAGAAGGTGGTGTCTGATCGTAGATTTGGAGACATGGTGACCCCAGAATGCTGCCATCTTCTGTGAATATCCAACCATGATCCTTCTAAGCATCAAAAAATACCTGTGTGTCATCTTTCAGGCAGGGTCATTACAGCTTTTTTTCTTTAAAACCTGTTTAACGATTGCTGTAATAGTGGATATGGCTAATTTTCAGGTGTCTAGCTATGTACCTAGCTATTTGCAGATTTATGAAGGCATGTTGATCAATGAAAAAAGAATTTGACCTCTTTGTAATTTAATTGAAACAGGAGGAGATGGATAACAATGTATGAGTTCTAAAACCCTCAGCTAATTAATCACAAAGCCATTTGCTCATAACATTTTTTTTTCTGTGTTGTGCATTTTGAGATGCTTTCCTGCTCATCACGGGTATAAAGAGTTACCGTAGCCTTCCTGTCTATTTGAACCAGTCTGGCCATTTTCCTTTGACCGCTCTCATCAGTGAGGCATTTCTGCCTGCAGAATTGTGGCCTACTGGCTGTTTTTTTTTTTGTGCACCTTTCTGTGTATACTCTAGAAACTGTTGCACGTGAAAATCCCAGGAAATCAGAAGTTTCTGAAATAAGTTTCTCAAACCAACAGCCATGCCATGATTGGTTGACTGGATAACTGCATAAATGAGCAGGTGTACAGGGTGTCCCAAAAAAGTCTCCATACATAAGGGACTACGTACGCCAGCACCACTTCGGTTGTGCCTTCGTCAGTAGATGTTCATGGACGTCCACTTCTCAGTTGGTCCACAACACTACCGGTCTTTTTGAAATTGATAATAAGTTTGACAACAGTGTCATGTGTGATGGGCTTGCCATGTTTCCTATTAAAGTCCATCGCAAGCTTATGACAGCTTCCCAATCCAGCCATGAGAATGATTTCAATATGTTCTTCCTTTGTCAAAGGCATTCTTAAAGGCTAGCTGAAAAAATATACATAATATAAGCTAAGTACGAAAAATTTTGGAGGACATTTTGCTCAAAAATTGTTAATTTCCCCTATGTATGGAGACTACAGATATTGCTAATAAAGTATTTTGTTCTAATTGGACATGAAGCTCGAAAAAAAGGCTTAATCTGCCAAACCACTTTTATGCTAAGTTACATTTGTGAATGTGTTTTTTTTTTTTTTGTCTGAGAATCTTAAATTATGTAACATGGTCTTCACTAATAAATGTAGAGGTAGCAAAAATTGCTGTGTAGTTTCCATGGAAACAAGGTGTTTCAGAATAAACTCAGAATAAACTCTGAAGTTGTATGAAGTAAAAATTTAATCAAATCACGTGGAATTTGGTATCATGCAGGCACACAAATCACATTTTTCAAGGTTCCTTATTTGCTTTATTGCTTCAGCAGGGATTTGTGCAACTATATATATGACTCATATTCTTTATTCAGCTCACAGCTCACTTCTGACTTTGTCTTAAACTTCCCTTTTCTTTAGTAACTTTGTGAACTAAACTGCATTTTTTAAATTAGTTTTCATACTTTATTTACATTGCTGCTGCTGTACTCTGATGCTAATTTTATATATATATATCTCTTTTCTACTGTGGTACTTTTGATGCCAGTATGACCAGCATTACATTTATTCAAATACGCTCTGTTCAGTGCAGTTTAAATCAATGAAGTTCAGCTCATTGCTTGTTCATAATTACTGCATGCTAGTAAGCACTGTTTTGATGTGACACACCTATGAAAATGAATCTTTGTGACATGTCAGAGCAAGTGTGCAGGGGCAGGACGGCTTGCTTTTTTATCAAAGATTGCAGTGTGTTATGTGAAGTGCTGTACATGAGCCAAATCCCACCCCAGACCAGCAAACATTCAGTTTACTTTACACTCTCATGATCTCTTCCAACATACTGTTGACTTACTTGTGTGTGTGAACCATACCGTATGTGGAAAATGTCTCAAATATAGCATACGTTGTCAAATTAACTCACTCATTAAGTGGAGAATCTCTATCAGTGTCCTTCTATCTAGAAAAAAGACACTACATGTGTATTAATCTACATGTCCATGTGCAACTTTGCCATACCATGGGCTATTCATTTCAGTGGAAAGCTCATTTACGCAGTGTGTGATGGTTGTGGCTAGAGGTGTGAATCGAAACTGGGATCCTGAGTGGCCCAAGAAAACCTTGTGTGAGAGAGCAGCCAGATATGAAGCTTATGGGACAAAGAAACAAGTCACTGATTAATGTGAGAGTGTACCGGGTGCTTGTGCTGTATGTTGCATGTACCACGTTCATTCATTTGTTCAGTGATTTTCAGTACTTGCTTTTATTCTGCTCAGGGTCACTGTATTTTAAAGTATTATTTCATTTATATTTTGTGGAATAGAACATAAAATCAGGTGCAAACTATCATAACTACAGGGGTGGGCAGGATCAACTAGAACTTCTTCAGGAATGAACGGGATTGATCAGAATTTCTTCGGAAGTGGGCGGGATTGATCAGAATTTCTTCAGCAGCGGGAAAGTTTGATCAGAATTTCTTTGGGGGCAGTTGGGGTTTATCAGATTTTATCAGAAAATTTTATCAGGATTTATCAGAATTTCTTTGGAAGCAGCTGGGATCGATCAGAATATCTTCAGAAACAGGTGGGATTGAGCAGAATATCTTCGGAAGCAGGCAGGATCAATTAGAATTTCTTTGGAAGTGGGTGGGATTGATCAGAATTTCTTCGCAAGCGCGCAGGATCGATCAGAATTTCTTCTGAAGCGGGCAGCATTGATCAGAATATTGGCGGAAACGGGCGGGATTGATCAGAATTTCTTCACAAGCGGGCAGGATGATCAGAATTTCTATAGAAGCGGGTGGGATTGATCAGAATTTCTTCGGAAGCGGGCGGGATCGATCAGAATATTGTCGGAAATGGGCGGGATCGATCAGAATTTCTACAGAAGTGAGTGGGATCGGTCAGAATTTCTTCGGAAGCGGGCAGGATTGAGCAGAATATCTTCGGAAGCAGGCGGGATTGATCAGAATTTTTTTGGAAGTGGGCGGGATCGAGCAGAATTTCTTCGTAAGTAAGCAGGTGGATTATGTTAACATTGTACTCCCTGAGACTTGGGCAATTCTCACTAAATGATTTATAAGTTATTGAAGCATATGATGTAATGTGAATAAATAAACAACAAGGGGTTGAATAAGAAAAACAATACCATCCTAATAAAAATAAATTCTTTATCTTTACCTAACATGGTGGAAATTGGTGTGGATGCAGGCTCTCGCTATATGGTACACGGGGGCAGTGATGATACTGTGAAGTGTCCATATGAACATTATAGTTAAATATGTGGTGTA
The DNA here is from genome assembly GCF_027358585.1 of Pangasianodon hypophthalmus. Taxonomy (NCBI): domain Eukaryota; kingdom Metazoa; phylum Chordata; class Actinopteri; order Siluriformes; family Pangasiidae; genus Pangasianodon; species Pangasianodon hypophthalmus. Next base: position 13,782,961 of record NC_069729.1, read on the forward strand.
GATTGTTTCAGATTATCCCTTAATGCCTACTTACACTGCAAATAAACCCAACATCATAATGATCTAATGATCTCATCTGCTGAGAATAATCACTGCTGATGATGAAACATTCCTGAAACACTGGGTCTGGCTGTCCTTTTCTCCTCTGATTCCTTCATCTACAATTCAATCTTCCAACAAGACTTTGGCTCACAACACATGCTCACGGCATTGAAAAGACCACTACTGATGTCATTCAATCATTTACAAAGAGCTTCACTATGAACTGCTTCCTTTAGTCTCTTCTTGCAGAGTATCTTTGTGACACATCTCACATCTTCCTGCTTATGAAAAAGACAAACCAGTGTCTTTTTTTAAAGCAAAACTATATATTTGAAAAATAAAACAGGCAAATGTACAGGACTATGTTCTGAACATCTTTTAAGGGGGAATAAATGTTCCTGTAAACATTCTCATATAGAAAAATGTTTTTATAAACCGTTTTATGCACAATTTTACCAGCATTTTCTAATGTATATTTTAGTTATGTCTTTATGTTATTGTATTATACTGTAGCCTGTCTAATTTGGTAGCAAGCCATGTTGTAGTGTTGCAGATATAATTCCTATATAGGCCACTGAAGGAGCTAGCAGTTACTAAACCAACTGCAGTATCATGAATCAACGTCTATTTGACGATGATTTGCTTGTCTGTCCTTGAATGACATATTTAACCTTCTAAATTCTTGGTATTGAATGTTATGACAACACACATAAAGAATAGATAGTCTTGCATTATTTTGACGAAATACACAGCTGGGCTGCGTATTTAGCGTCTAACTGCACATGAGAATTGTTGCCTTTGATTAGAGGGCTCATTTGCATATTATCTTTCTGCAATATAAAGTGTTATCAAGGTATTGTAAATATTGCAAATTACTGATGAAACAACATGCAGCCCAAATGCTTAACTACACAGGCTTCACAGTGTTTCCTTTCCTCACTCTGAACAGCTGAAGCCACGTTACACCAGTGTTACCCGTTGTTCTTCATATGGACATAGCACTGCATTGTTAATCAGACTGGGATCGTGATTTTTGGCTCCCGTAAACAGAATCAGTTGCACTATTGGTGAGCCTTCCTAATTTATTGGCCAACACATTGCTTTTATTTAACTTCATCACTTTAACTGTTTGGCTGCAAACTGTGGAGCCTTATTTATACAGAGTCTAACTTAGTTTATAAAACAGTGGTTCTCCAACTAATCCTAGAAATCTTTTATCTAGTAAGGTACATGTAATGAACCTTCAAAGTTTTACTCTGAAAGCAAATTATGGTCCAATGTACCTTAACTCTTTGTTTTAAAGTACACTATATCCACATTTCCACATTTCCTTGTAACTAGAGTGTAGGTTACAATTTAAAATAACTAAAATGAAAAACGTATTTGTTTATAATGTGGCTAATAACTGCAATGCATTATCCTGATCACATTTTTGCCATGCATGCAGCTTTATATAGCACGACCTACACACACGCTGCACTGATTCACTTCTGATCATGATAAATCTTTTGAGCCTAATGAACACCTGTAGATTGTTTTACTAATTTTGGACCATTTTACTGTACTTCCACCTTTACCATTAATCTTCATTGTGATTCCTTGTTTTGCTTTTATATTTTTAAATTTTTCTCATAATTGTTTTATACACAACCTAACTTTTAATCTTTTATGTAAAGCTTATTTAAAATAAGATTTGTTAACTTATTAATTATGCATATAATTATGTGATGCTCTGATTAAAGAAGAGACACAAGTATACTAAATAGACACATATTCCTTAAAAACAACATTTTTATTTCAGTTTACAAAGAGTCACTTAAACAGTAAGATATGGCTGAACCTCAAGAGGCTCCCTACTCCGTAAACAAGTGCACTTCTTTATCCTATTGTAGTGCACTAGATGCCCAATACGGAGTCGCTTAGGGGTTTTAGCAGCTGTGAGGAGGGACTAAGTGATCTCGAATCTGATTGGCTGCTCTGCCACTCCTACTTTACAGCTTGACTTCCGTAACAAAACAATGCACCATTAAAAAAAAAAAAAAAAAAAAAAAAACACAACATGATAGATGAATGCCATTATAACAGAGTTAATAAAAATGTCCTGTTGGTCTGGACGATCTGATGGCCACGAATGATCAGTGCACACCAGGTTATTTACCTGTGGCGAGGGTTTATGTACAAGCCACGGCGTCACAAAACTGTTTAAAGTCCCTCTGCATGAAATCCTCGCTCTGCATCACGTCGTTCTCGGACGGAAAGTACTGCATGCTGTCTTCTCGCTCCAGTTCAGGGAAAGTGAAGAAGTGAAACGTCTCGCTGGTTGTGAACGGGAGCTCGGGGCTGTCTAGCAGCGCGCCCCGGGCGTTCTCCAGCACCCCGAGGTACGAGTCCATGTCTGCGGGGTCTAGTTCGCAGTCGGAGCAGCTGTCCGTGCCCACCGAGTCGGAGCGCATGTGCATGAGCTGGTACTTCTCGTGCATGAGGAACTGGTTGGTGTTGCGCGGCGCGCGCATCCCTGGCGCGCGCCTGCCGCGGACGTTGGCTGGCCGCAGCGACACGGAGACGGCGGACACGCGCCTCGGTCTCGGCGGATTGCGGCGGAACACTAGACGGTGCTCTCTCCTGTCGCTGTGCCACCGCCTTCTTCCGCTTTTGTGCCAGCTGTGCTTGGGTCTCTTCGCCTCCTCATCCTTGAGCTCATGTTTAACCGACAGCTCGTGGCTCTGCACTTCCCTGCGGCACATCATGCCCTTCCCACACATTCTCTCGTCGTATAGCATTAGCTAGTTTCTCTCTCGCGCTCTCTCTCTCTCTCTCCTTCTTCTCCTTCACATCGTCTTCTCGACGAGGAAACAAAGAACAAACTCCGCCGTTTAATGGGGAGGTTTTGCTTATCGCGGGTCTTCACCCTCAGTGTCTCTATATGCTCTACCTTTTTACAATCTTCTCCGTTTTTTTCTTTGTCACTGGCTTTCGCTGGTACATAGCCTGACGCGGTGCCTCTTCGATAGGCAGCTTGACCGAGTCACACCCCTCGACGGTCCGCTTAAGACTTTCTTTTTCGTCGTTACTCGGAGTATATAACTCGTATAATTCTAAATTAAAACGTGGGGAAATGGGCTTGTAGTTTGTTTTGCTTTTTTTTTGTTACAAACAAACTACTTCGCACACCCCACAACCACTTCAGTAAACGTTATCAATGTTCTCAACGGTAAACTGCGCTGCTGCTTATATAGCTTCGGGACGCTGGGCGTGCTCTTGAGTATAAAGGGGTGTTCGCTTATTGTTTGGAATGAAAAAAAACAATTAAGCTAGAAAAAGCTAGTCTAGTACGCAATAGTACAGAAACCTAGCAGTATATAATAATCAGATAAAGAACCAGAAATAAGACATGTTGTCATTTAAGCCAATAGAAACGGAATAATTATACTACAACCCCTCCCATAACTTTGAAATGATGGTTTCTTCCTGGATGTTGTCCTAACAGCTGGTCTAGGATCGGTTTTTGATGTCCCACACAGAATAAAACCACCAGAAAGGGGAACCCCGAACAGATGACAGATCAGTTATTTCATCCTCAAAAGCACAAAGGGCCTACGTGCAAAACTGCATACTAGTGTACTAGCCCAGTACAGAAAACACCTTACTGCCAACCATTTTCATATAGAGGATGGAAGGGGGTTGATGTAGACATGACAAACGACGATAACACAAAACCAACGGCTAAATCCCAAAATGGCGCTTCACAGGATGGAGCACTGTAATTATTTTCCATACTCACTGGAGTGAACCTTTATGATTGAGCCAGTCTTATTTAGTCCATACAATACTTTGGGCTTAAGAGTCACTTGAAAGCCATCTTTCCTGTCCATAACACATGGCCATTTTATTATAAAAAAGTTCTTTCTTCAGATACTTATTCAGATTTTCCTATTTTCATTTATAATCTGTAAACTTAATTCCAGTTGTAGAAGTGTTGAAGACACCATATACTCTGCTGAACATCAAAAAATACCAAAAATACACTACACCTACACTATGCCCTTGTACCTTGAAGCAGTGTGTTTTGGGTGATCTGCCATTTTGACAGCGTTGGTCATCTAATCAGTAGTCAGACTAACTAGTCTCCAAATCTTCATACATACTGAATGTTAATTGTAATGCGAAGCTATTGTGTTATAAACTGCCACAGCAGCACCAATAACAGTGGTAAAAACAAACAAACAAACAAATCAACCAACAAACAAACAAAAACACTGGACTGTCACTTTACCGGTTTCATATGTAGAGGAAAAATTAGGGAGGCTGAGGTAATATTTACTAAGGAAACTGAGGTAATGCTTATTTAATGCTTAAATACACTGCATGCTTTTATGTGTAAGCATATTCTTTTTTAAGTAAGAAATAAAACATGACAGGCGTGTCATTAAAGGAAAACAATCATCGACAGGCTGGTGGGATGCTGTTACCACCCCAAAGTAGACTATGTTATTAATACTAGGATTGTGGGAGTTTAGTATATGTGTGCCAGTAACTAATTATACAATATGTATGGAACAAAACACAACCCTGTCCTGAAATATTTTATTCTTCTTGTACCACAAGAATAAGGGATGGACTTATAGCAGGTAATAGACTTGTAGTGTTTGTATTTATTAATGAACCAGACAATAAAATGAAAAATCAAACACAGGACACACTGTTGGTTGAGTTAGTGAGCTAATATCAACTGGCACTTAGAACTGAGAACTGAAACAGTTGGTGCTTGACTAACAACACATACAGTACATGTTGTTACGTATATATATATATATATATATGTTGTTAGGTATATGTTATATTGTTATATACTTTAAGCGTTAGATCATGGTTTGTGATTTGAAACACAGTTTGGCTTTAACAGAGAGAGGAAATTATCAATGGCTAATCTATGTTGATGCCTGATAGCTTTAGACTACATCCTAGACCATTAAATGCATTCATTTAGTGGTGTCCTAGAACATAACCAGGGGTTAAATAACATTCATATTTTTGGGTAATGTGAAAAGGAAGTGGAGCTGAGCTTCTGCCCAGTAAATAGATGGAAATGTAAATCTCAACTTGACATAATTGTGATAATAACAATGTTATTGTAAAAGAGCTTTACACTTCTTTACAATAAATAAATGAATAGTTAAATGTCATATTTATGTATGTATTGAATGTATTTCTTTAGTTAAGGCAGTTGTTATGGAGGCACTGAGGTGACATGAGTTATATACCCTTGCATTTTAAAATGAGTGAAATGATTAATTAGAGCATTGTGACCACAGGAACCTAACACGGATATACCATTAGTCACCTTGTACAAATTCTCAGAGTGAATAGTAAATAGCCAAATAATTACCAGCCAGTCACGTTACCAGATGCTCCTACAACATGTAAAGTTACACAATTCATGGCCATAACAACATAATAATTTGTGGCTATAAGATTTTTGTTTGTGGCCTCGTGGCCACGCCTTATTAAATATAACCTCCATGTTAACTCAGCAGCTCTGTAGTTAACTGCTGTGTAGGTACAGTATATTTGATCATTAAAGCAAAACATGCTAATTATTCCAGTTGAAAGGCTTCATGGTATCATTTACTTTTGCCAAAAAATCATACAATGTCTTTATAACATTTTGATGTCAAAACTGACAGAGAAGTAAGTCTGATCTTACGTCTTATATTCTGTTCACCCAATGGTAGGCAGTTAAATTTGATTCTTAACACAGAAACAGATATATTAACGTGTGTTAGTCACGTTTTGTGATTAAAGTCAGTACTGAGACCATAAAATGAATGGTGCTGCCCCTACATTGTTGGCACCATTTAAAGAGGTAGAGCTCCTCCACCTCTTAAATCCCAAATGAACCCCTGTGTATGACATTTGGTGCAATTTTGACACTTGGCCAGATATTAATTAATTCTTCTTCAGTAACCGCTTTATCCTGGCCTGGGAACACTGGGTGCAGAATACACTGTGGATGGCACCATGGACACATGCATTTGCACCAAGGGGCAATTTAGAGTAGCTAATCCACATACCAGCATGTTTTTGGGAGATGCAAGGTATCCAAAGAACTTGGAGGAAGCCTTCATAGATATTGGAAGAACACATGAAACACCACATAGACAGTAACCCGAGCTCAGGATCACACCAGGGACCCAGGAGCTGTGAAGCAGCAGCTCTACCCTTGGCGCCACCATGTGGCAGGCTGCTGTTTCCTGTAAAAATGCAATGCCATGCTATGTGTATAATAAATTAACCCACGGAACCCTGGACCCTTCAGTGGTTCCACACTTCTTTCTTTACATACTTTTTTTTTTTAAAAAGTTGCTAAACAATTTCTAACAGTTGGCTGATTTCCTGTAACTGGCCATTTAGCCTTTGTACCTGAAAAACAAAACTTTATTTGTCAAAATTATTTTTCAACACCAGATCAAAGTAAACATTCATTTAACCAATCAAAGATGTGTTAATCCATCTCAGACAACATGCCATATTTGGTGACAATGGCTGCATTTCGTTCCTCAGTGAGTAACAGGGTTGAAAATGGCAGGCATTTTTAGAATTAGCAAATACACAAAATGTCATAAACTAGCATCCACAGTAATGATAGGAGGGCACTGAGGACATTATTTTAGTTTATTTAAAATAATTTACTTTTAGTCTGTAATTTGGGTAACAGGGTTGTACTTTCCACCTCAAAAGTAAATAAAGAAATAAGAAATAAGAAAACTTTTTTTTTTTTTTGTCATGATGTTCAGGAAATATGGATGATGCAACTTCCTGTTGAACATGTGATTTGGTAGGGTTCAGGTTCAGGTAACAGGGTTGAGTGAATGTGGTTGGAACTATAATGAACATTTTTCATAATCTGTAATGGATGAATAATAAATGTAAAATATTATTTATGTCTTTTAAAAAAAATTTCTTACTATTGTTTATTTATTGTACTGAAATTGCTATTGTTTATTACTTATCTATTGTGTCTGCAAACTTAATAAGCTGCTGTACCACTGTATCTGCAAACTTTATTTTTAATGTCTATATATAATTATATGTTTATTAGTTAGTTAGACTATCAGTACTACTGGGAGTTGCAAATTAAAATTCACTGTACTTGTACGATGACAAATATATTCTATTCTATTCTATGCTAACTCACTTTCAGTAACTGCTTTATTCTGGTCAGGGTTGTGGTGGATCCGGAGTCTATCCTGGGAACACTGGGTGTGAGGCAAAAATATACCCTGGATGGGACACCAGTTCATTGCCACCAAGGGGCAATTTATCTTACCCATTCCACTTACTGTCAAGTTTTTGGGATGTGGGAGGAACCCAGAGAATTTGTTAATAAGTTTGGCAACAGTGTTGTGTGTGATGTGGGGGGCCTAGTGGATAGCACTGTTGCCTCACACCTCCAGGGTTGAGGGCTCGATTCCCACCTCTGCCCTGCATTTCAGGGGCTTCCTCCAGGTATGCCGGTTTCCTCTCCCAGTCCAAAGACATGCATTGTAGGCTGATTGGCATTTCCAAATTGTCTGTATTGTGTGAGTGTGTGTGATTGTGCCCTGCAATGGGTTGGCAGCGTGTCCAGGGTGTCCCCCGCCTTGTGCCCCGAGTCTCCTGGGATAGGCTCCAGGTTTCCCTATGAACCAGTGTAGGATAAGATGGATGGATTGATGTATGTATGGGTGGATGGGTGGACGTGTGGATGTATGTATGGGTGGATGGGTGGACGTGTGGATGTGTGGATGTATGGGTGGATGGGTGGATGTATGGGTGGATGGGTGGATGTGTGGATGTATGTATGTATGGGTGGATGGGTGGATGGATGTATGTGTGGATGGATGTATGTATGGGTGGATGGGTGGATGGATGTATGGGTGGATGGATGTATGGATGGGTGGATGTATGTGTGGATGGATGGATGTGTGGATGTACAGTATGTATGTATGGGTGGATGGATGACGCAGACGTTGGTACAGGTCGAGCTGCTACACTCCAGTACATTAGTCGGCGCTGTTGCACCTCATTTTTAGACACTAAACTACAAGAGAAGAGGGAAATGATCTGTTATCTGCTGGAATCACAACAGACCCGCAGGGGAACTGAATGTTTTCTCTGGGTGTCTCGTGCACCATATGTACATTAGCCATGCACTGTCGTCCTGCAGGTTTTGTATAATGGTGTAGTGCAGGTTTAACCTGGTGAACATGGACTGCGCGGCGTTTACGGAGCAAAACACAGAAAGAAGTGTTTGTATCGTTGGATCGGAGCTAGTGGAGAACTACACGGTAAGTTATTTAATATTTAGAAGCATCCTAAATGTAGTTGAATTGTACTTAGTTGCTGCGCTTAGATATACCTTCTGATAATACATTATGAGAATGCATTATTATCCAGCTTATCTTGTGACAGTTATCTTGCTGACCGAATCCTATATGCCTCTCTACTGGACATAGAGTGCACTAGATAGGGTATAGAATCAGTATTTCACTCCCCTTTGTAGTGCACTTATATACTGAGTAAGGAGCTATTTGGGATTGAGCCAGTGTTTACATCAAAATCAGAGAATTTATTGCAAGGACTGCAAGATATTAATTATCAACATTATATTTTATGTAATATGCAGATAAAATGGCGCAGATTATTTAGCTAGCTTGCTAACAAGCCTGGTTATATGTGCTATTAAGTTGACAGCTAGCTTGCAAAACCCTTGAGCTAGCAAGAGAAGCACTACTAAAATATTATATAGCTAGTTATATTCAAATTTTGTTTCCTATCGTTGATATAGGTTCGCTATAATGAAGCAAAATTCTATCTATTTGACGCTAACTTAAAATACACTATGTTACTGGACGTTTTGACACCGCTGTCACTGTCAGGTTTACTAATCAATTTATGCTAGCTATATAGCTAATTACCGTAGCGTTAGCCAGCTAGCTAACGCCAAGTTAGTTAACTTGGTCCGTCTCGCGCTTGCATGCACTATGAGCTAACTCCTGTTGTAATGTAGTTTTTATTATTTTTTGGTAGATTGTGATATTTTACCAGAATAATTTGGAAGAAACGTTGATTTGCGAAAGTGAAAGCAGTATAAATTAGGGGTGTGGGTGTTGAATACATCTTTTAATCTTCTACAGTTTTATAAAACGGTTAACAACGCATTAACCCACCAGTACAAAAAAACACTAGTGACAAATCAACATTAATTCATAATGCCACGTTTTCTTTGTATTACACAAAATGACAAAATATGACAATATCAGAACTTTTTTTTCCTGTGAAAATGAGAAGGGTTTCAAATGTTTCCTTTACACTCTATGTTAAAGTTGAAAGAATTTTCAGAGAAAATTATTATATCTGAATCTTTCAGTTAGCATACCTTAGGTTTCTGAGTGGGGAAAAAAACAAACAAACAGAAATTATCTTTTAAATTTGATATAGAAAACAAAAATCCTGTTTATTTAACGTTATTAATATTTTTTCATGTTTATTTAACATTCATTTATTGCGCCACTATTCATTTATTTGATAGTATTTTTCAGTTAAAACTCTGTGACAACATGGCCTAAATATTACAAGTAAGCACTTATATTTATTAGCAAGCTCAGAAGTTTGTATCCCTGTTGTGATGTTCTAGTTAGGTGGTAAAAATACAGAATAATCAAGTATGTCGCTTCTGCATGCTGATAAAAAGCATTGCTACAACATGATGCTCCCACCACCAGGCTTCACTTTGGGGATGGTGATGTCAGACATGGTATTGAGAAATTGCTAATAAAAAAAAAAAAAATTTTCTTCCTGTTTTTACCCTGTTTAGGTTTATATAATCGAGGTGAAGGTTGGGGATCACCGGTGGACCATAAAGCATCGCTACAGTGACTTCTATGAACTGCATGAAAAGGTAAGTTCAATCACGCATATATATAGTTTATGTTAACTGAGTCCTAATTAACATATTGGATAAAAGTGTATTTATTTGTAATCTTTTGCAGGAGCATTTTGCATTGATACATAAGAATCACTAATGTGAACGCTGATTAATAGGGTTTAAATAGTATAGTTGGCATGACTTACTGCAGTTGTTTTTTTTTTTTTTTTTTTTTTTTACACACTTTGCATTCTCAAGTTTAAATAGCTTAATTATTTCAGTTATACTTACAAACACATGAGTATGAAGGAAACCAGCATTACAGAAACTTGAATGAAAACATTTACAAACAGCTTTACTAAATAATTGATAATTGTGGCCCACTGGCCTTATTCATTTGTTTCATGATGATTTACAGTATTTGAGGTATTGTATGGTTTATATGTTTTTCAGCTTACTTCAGAGAAGAAGATTGACAAACATCTGCTGCCTCCTAAGAAGATAATCGGTAAAAATTCCAAAACCCTTGTGGAAAAGAGGCAGAAGGAGCTGGAGGTGTATCTGCAAACTTTGCTCAACCGATTCCCTGTGGCTGTACCAAAAGTTTTATCCATCTTTCTACACTTCCAGTTCTATGTAAGTATTTCTATGCATCTTTCACAGTGTTTTGTTTTTTTTGGGGGAGGTTTGTCAGCTGTTTATATAAAAAGCGACTGACAAGTGAGTCAAAACATAGAATGATAGTTAACACTGTCTTTGCAAATGTTGTGTGTTATGTTTTGTATTGAAGAAGTGTAACAATAAGGAAAAACTATAGACAAATCTATGTGCTTAAGATGAATAAAATACTTTGGAAAATAAGCAATGATGGGGTGATGTGAGGCCCAATGACTGATCATACTTTTATCCATTTATTGTTACATTTAATGTTATGAAACATCCACAAGACAAGTTAGTTCCTGTTGTAGATTATACAATATGGTATAGCAGCTATAAACAGTTCGGCCTTCAAAGTCCTCTCTTGAAGTTAATGTGGAAAAAAAGGCACCTCAGCTTACTGAGAAAACGGAAAGCACAAAGTCCTCTGAGATGAATCTTAGTTAAGCTTAAAACTATCCTGATTTCTAATAACACTCTGGAGACACTTTGTAAGTAGTAGTACTGATTAGATACCACAGTGACAATGAGCTTTTATATAATTATATAGAAATAATACATTAATTCTTTAATGTTTTTGGATTTTTGGCCTAGAAAATGAGGTTGCTGTTCAGCATCGGTATATTTTATCGCTGTTGACACTTTAACATCGTCGGTGACAGTTCTGCACATTTTAGTACTTTTGACCTGTGGACACATTGACAGATGCAGCATTCCTCGCTGCTCAGCATTTCCAACACAGGCCAAACTCCACATTCACTAACCTAATGTGAGGAGTAGAAGTAGAAAGACTGAAGTGATAGCCAGACTGTGGAATTACTTTTTTTGACCAAAATATATATATTTTTTTGTCAAAAGGATTTCAAATGCACTTTCTAAATTTATTTGAACCATTTCTTTTTTTTCTTTCTCTTTTTTGGAAATACCAAATGCTAAAAAACAAATTTCTACAAACACTTGTGTAATATTAAATGTGTTCTTAATATTAAAAGTGAGTACAAATACACAAAACTATATAATGTTAAAATATTTGTTGTTTTCATTTATACATTACTGAAGAAAGTTAAGCATTATAGATGTGAGATGTGTGAAACTGTCCTTTCCAGACTGTAGAGATCACATGGCTCATGTGGTAACCTGTGATATGAAAGTGAAATAGGAATAAAGAAGAAACTAAAGCTTTATTCAGGCAGGATTTCCATGGGGGTCTGAGATAATTTCACTGCATGCAGGTGCTTCTGAATGATTTTATTTCTGTCTGGGTTTTCTGTCAGTGTTTTTCTTCCTTCTCCCCTGAGAAAATGATGATTCAAATTACTTAACTTTTTTTTTGTTTTGTTTTAAAAAATGACAAACTCTGCAGTGGTTTGATAATTTTAGTCCTGTCCCCCACTGTGTAAATCACACCTGTGATTTTGCACCTCTGTGTATTTAGTCGGCTAGCGTGTACCCTTAGTAAACACTTTGTGAATCATGAAATCAGACGAGTATGATCCTACAGGCTGATTAACAACAAACTTGTTGTTAATTTATACTCCTAATGTCTTTTGACTTTGTCCTTATAAATATGAACAAAAAAGTATATGTTCATAAGCATAAACAAAGCTATATTTTAAAAACCAAATTGTTAGGGGGAAAAAAGAATTCTGACGCCACAAATAACCAACATTAGAACTTTGTTGCAAAGCTATTGTTGTCAATTACAGCTTTGAGAAGTTTATGGTAAGAAGTAATTCACTTTTTGCAGCACTGTGGTTCAATTCTGGCCCATCCCTCTGGGCAAATTGTCATCAATTCCCCAAGACTCTGATGGTCCCCCTAATGAACTTGCAGTTTCAAAATCCTCTATAAATTTTCTGTGTGATTCAAGTCAGGGGATTGACTGGGCCATGCAAGGCCTTCTTGAGTTATTCTGGCTGTATGCTTGGGGTCACTGTCTTGTTGAAATATCCATCTTCGCCCCAGATTCAGTTTCTTGGCTGATGAGATTAAATTCTCCTCTAACATGTTCCAGTACATCGCCCCATTCATGTTTCCTTCGGTGATGTGTAATGCATCGTGATGCTCCCACCTCCACACTTCACTGTGTGTATGATGTTCTTGACATCATACATACAACCCTTCTTTCTCTAAATATGACGAGCTGAGTTATTGAAACGAGTTCTATAATTCTTTCTTCTGACTAGAGTATATTGTTCCAAGTTTCGTATATAATTAGTATGTAAGAGTTCCAAAATAGTTCTGATATATCTAAATGCTATTAGACATGAATCGCTGTTTTTTAAATTAAGGTTTTTTTTAAGCAGAGGAGTTTTGCGTGTGTGAGGTGTATGAATTGAGATGACTGCAGTGCAGCTCAGTGCTTATTGTTCTGTGCATAACTGTTGTTCCTGCTGCTTTCAGTTCTTCCTGCAACTCCTTCTGAGTGACTGCTGGCTTCCCTCTTATCTTCCTTGTCATTAGTCTGAGAACAAATCCTTGCATGACGTACCTGTCCAGGGATGATTAGTTGTGGTTCATCGAGCTTCCCACCTGCATATTAACAAACCAATTGTACTGAGAGGGATGTTTAAGGTCTTTGCTATGGCTCTGTAGTTTTTTCCATTTGAGTGTTGTTTAATATGTTGTCCCTGAGAACTTTAGGAAGTTCTTCACCTTTTTCTTCACCTTCACCATGATTGCTACTTGTTGCATGAAATCTGCATAACTGTTTGTCAATATTAAAAATGATTGCATATGATTTTAGAGTGAAATAAGAAATCCCTCCAGCCCGACTCCAGCCTTAGCCTTACTCATGACATTCAGAAAAAGAATCCAGCTCTGTTGATCCCTCCATTCTGTGTGGGTGAGGCCCCCTCTCCATCTGACATGTAAATGATACCATTATCTTAAAAATCCATTAGAGCAGTTAAATACAGACCCAAGTGGGAAAGATTGCTCACATCTTTTATATTTCAGATGTGCTCACATTTTTTTACATCTTGTCATTTTAAAAAAAAAATAATTTCCATGGAACTGTTTCTTACCAATTTTTCCAGGAGATCCATTTATTTCTGAGAAACTGGCCCGTAGTTAAATGTTAATGATAGTAACTAGCTACATGTAAAGTAGCATACAGTCTTTAGTTGGTTGTGAATCTAATCACAATCTAATCATGAAACTACACATTAATATATGTGAAATTTCACTATTTTAGGAAAAATTGTGTATTTATTGACATTAGTAAAACAAAACTGCCGGTAACAATGCTTCTTCTCTCACACTTACCCAGTCTATTAATCAGTGACCACTGAAAGACTTTTCTTAGAAAGAAGCATGTGACCTGGACTCTGTGTAATAGTGTGTGATAAAGGAGTGCATTAAAGGTGCAATAGTTGACATTTTTATTTCTTGCGTGTAAAAATAGCCTGGAAGACATGTTAAAAAAGAAAACATGATTTAAAAAAAAAACAAAACAAAAACAGTGGTTTAAGTCATGGCCTTAGCAAAAGTGTATTATGTCTCTGAGCTTGGATGCGCCTGCTGTCAGATGATCCACGATCCCTTATAACACATCTACATAGACCAAACCACCTGTTAATCTGAATGCTGGTAATCAGGGCACTTGTAATGATTGTAATGAGTTTATGATGTAGATGGAAGGAACTTTCACGTGCTACCAATGCTAAACATTTTACACTTCTATTCTGAGTGCATCTGTTTAACACTCTGCTTTTTTCCACTCACAGCTCACACTGTTTGGAAGCTGTGAAATATTGACTCAAAACTTTTCCCATCATTACCTGATGCTAGAGAATGATCTGGTTGCATTATTATTATTATTATTATTATTATTATTATTTCAGAGCCTGTTTCAACAGCATGTAAAGCCCTGTACTGTGATAACATATTGTTGTCACTATGGTTAACGTTCTGTAATATGAAATTAATCAGACATCATAAATCAATATCATTGCAACCCAGGCGCTTTCCACATAACATCTTTCACACCTGAAAAAACTCCCAATATTTTAATAAATTGACAAGATCAGCAAATCACTCAAATATATAATGTGGCTTTATAAAGATTTTATATAACAACTAACAACAAGTGATTGCTTTCCTTGTTTTCAGGAAATCAATGGCATCGCTGCTACCCTGGCAGAAGATCTGTTCAACAGAGGTATGGCTTTATACTCAAATATTTTGTCAACTATAAGATGCTTTCTGGAAGGTCAAAGAGGCTTTTTTTTTCGTCAGATCTTTCTGGACAGAGACAGGCTTCAGATCGACCTGTTTCTTCTTTCACAGCACTGTACTGTCAGTCAGTTCTGATTGAAACCCCTGTCCTGAAACTTCCACTCAGTTCCAGGAATGAGAAATCATTGATTAAAATCACGTTACTCAGACATAATTGTGTGGCAGCCTGAGAAAACCCTTCACATGGTCAAACTGAGATATTTTCTACTCTATGTAGTCTGGAAAACTACATGTTCCCAAACTGAAATATGTATCTCAATCAAAAGTATTTCAAAATCTGATTACTGCCAAAAGTGAAAACTGAATAAAATTGCATTTAAAGATTCATAAAATGGCAAAGGACATTTTGACAGCTGGGATCTGATTACAAACTGAACTGATTTAGCTTATGTCCGATTTGCTATGGTGAGTAACTATCCAACAGCTTGATCAAAGCCCGACATTCACTGTGAGGAAATCTCACTTAGTTAGCAGCATTTTAGACATCTTTAGGCAGACTAACTGCATTTACCGCTGTGTTTATTTATTTATTTATTTTTTAAATATATTAATTATTTTTTTTGAAAGTTGAGTCTTCCACACAGACATTTGTCAGGTTTTCCCAGACTACCACACAATTAAAAAAAAAAAAAAAACAACAACCAGTAATTCAGGTGAAATCATACAATTCCATAGTTATCAAGCACAAAAATGAAAGCGGTTTACATGGTAAGCAGAAATCCCAAAATCTATTCAGACATGTATGAACCACTGTCTATGGTCCGTCTGCCATGTAGCTTCACTGTCTTTGGTGCATGAAGTCATAAAACATAAAGTCTGCATGATTCAACAGTTATTACGCTTGTGAACAGAAACACGATTAATGCAACTCGCACAAAGAAGCAAACTTTATCTATTGTATAGTACTGTGTACATCCTTTATACTAAATGTACAGCAGTATCCTATATTTCACTTGCAAAGGAAGACTGACTAAGATCCAAGTATAGTGAATTTACATAATCTAAGAAATATTGTAACATAGCGATCTGTCTTTTTTTGTCATTATTGATCACAAATCCTCTTTCCTCAGGTGAGCAGTTGTTAGTTGCCGGTGAGGTTTTCCTCCTGAGGCCGCTGCAGCTCTATGCCATCACACAACAGCTGAAGCTGGCCAAACCCACCTGTGCCAATGGAGATGCCAAGGCAGATCTTGGCCACATACTGGACTTTGCCTGCAGACTCAAATATCTCAAGGTGCACAAAGACTTGCTTTGCCAGTTGTGAGGTTATTGCTGATTCCATGCATCATTCATTATATTTAATACATTTTATATAGAGAAGTTTTACAGGCTTCTTTTTGTTGTCCATTGGTAGAAGTGATATCCATTGTTATCTTTTTAAGTAGGAATCCATTCTCCATTATTTGCTTCCATTTATCACTTGAATCCCACACCCATACAGGCACATGTTTGATTTAGCGCCACGTTGGCCTGGCCAGGGAAAGACAGCCGTTAGATACAGATATGATGAATGACCAGTTAAATGGACTGGTATTAACATTATCTATGTTGTTTGTGTATGCACAGATCCCTGGGACGATAGGAGTTGTGGGCACCAGCAATATTGAGGAACACAGGCTACCATTTGACCTTTCTGTCTTTAAATCAGTGCTCCAGATTGAGGTAAGAGACATATTTTCTTTGTGGCAAGTGATGTTGTTAATCCTCGAATCTTTTGGCATATTGATTTGAGCAGGAAGTGTTCTCTGCAGTCTGACCAGCAAGAAAAAAGTCATTTTTCCAATCATTCATTCCAGTTCAAACCAGATTTCTGTGTGGATTACAATCTGATTAAAACAATATTTCTGGATGTTTAATATCTTTTTTTTTTTAAAATTTTTAAAAATTTTTTTTTTTTTTGGTGATTTTAAGCTATAACTCAGATACGTCTTATACATTTAAACCTTTAGACCTTTAGTTTTTCCTACAGGAACACATAATGCTAAAGCAGGTATTAAAGTTAGCAGTTAGCTTGTCCATATTCTTAATGATTTGTTTAGAAGGCAGAAATCTAATTCCGCAAGCTAAAAAGCTAAACCACACTATATGTTAATTAAGAAATCACTCCTAGAAATTAATTGGTATGTTTAATACATGTGTATAAAGTTAAATCCTAACAGTGTGTTCCTAAACGCCTTTAACTGGGGATGTTTTTTTTTTTTTTCTTTTCTTTTTCAGATAAATGACTGCAGCTCAGGACAGATAAGGGGACTTCCTGCATTAAAGCCCACTCTGGCTACACTCAGTATTCATCGTTCAGCTGCGTCCATGAAGGTTTTTTTTTTTATCTGCTCTGAGTAAACCACTTAAACCAATTTAACACTCCAGCTGCTGTATTGATCCTGAACTGGGTTGGGTGGCTTTTTCTGTAGGAAATTTTAGTTCCCGAAGCTGCTGAATTTGCCCAGTGGGAGCCTGAAGGCGTGGACATTGACTGTACAGTGACAGCAATCATTCCAACCTGGAAGATACTGACCACCCTGGACATGAGCCACAATAACATCTGCTGCATCGACGAGTCTGTGGTGAGGCAAAATTGCTTTAAATTCTGTAACTGCTAGGGATTTCTTTCTCTTCTGCTGAAACCATATGATCATATCGACAGGTGATTGATCCATTTTATAATTGTTGGCTGATATAAAGCAGCCAATGATTCAATACACACAATACAAGAAAACAGTTTGGTTTTGATCCTGTTATTTTGTTTTGCACCATTGATGCCTCCTTTGCTAAGATTGACATTGACAGAGGCCACACCTCCTTTACTAGGACTGATGAGCACATAGACCATGCCTCCTTTACTAGGACTGAGGAGCACATAGACCATGCCTCCTTTACTAGGACTGAGGAGCACATAGACCACGCCTCCTTCACTGTGACTGATGAGCACATAGACCACGCCTCCTTTACTAAGACTGATGAGCACATAGACCACGCCTCCTTCACTGTGACTGAGGAGCACATAGGCCATGCCTCCTTTACTAAGACTGAGGAGCACATAGACCACGCCTCCTTCACTGTGACTGATGAGCACACATGCCACACCTCCTTCACTGTGACTTATGAGCACATAGACCACACCTCTTTTACCAGGATTGACGAGCACACATGTCACGCCTTCTTCACTGTGACTGATGAGCACATACACCACGCCTTCTTCACTGAGTCTAACAGGCACAGAGGCCACGCCTCTTTTACTGGGCCTGACAAGCACAGAGGCCACACCTTTTCTGCTGGTAATGACGATGAGGCTCATCTTTTAAAAATCTTGTCTTTGTCATTTTAGAAATTGATTCCTGCAGTTGAATTCCTTGATCTTGGACACAATTTCCTGTCATTGGTGGAAAATCTCCAGGTAAGCTGATTAAGAATAATTGTAATGTTGATTTTCTTCATAATACTGAACTACTTTTGTCAAACTCTCACTGGTGTTTGTCATATATTTGCAGTATCTATACAACCTAGTGCACTTGGACCTGTCCTATAACAAGCTCACAGTCCTCGAGGGTGTTCACACTAAACTGGGCAACATCAAGACTCTGAATTTGGCGGGGAATCAGCTTGAAACTCTTTCTGGTCTCAGTAAACTTTACTCTCTTGTGAACCTGGACTTGAGCAGTAACAGATTAGCACAGGTACTGAGTAATTCATTGTTTACCACAGATGGCTGAGATGCATTTTGCAGAAATAATGTTTAATATGATTTACCTGTTAAAATCATTATTTTCTGCAGTTGGATGAAATAAAGTACATTGGAATGTTGCCCTGTTTGGAAAAACTTTCCCTTGCTGACAACCCCATGTGCATCATTCCTGACTACAGAACTAAAGTTTTGGCACAGTTCTGTGACAGAGCATCAGAGGTATGGCTTACTTACTATGGCTTTATTCATGAGAAATGTAGGCGTACTTTTTAAAATCATTTTTCAAAATTCCATTACTGATATAGAAATGTTTCATCATAAAATGAAAGTGATGTCAGAACAACTTTGTGTTGATTTGACCTTCTCCCTAAGTGGACAAGTGGACCCAAACAGCAGCAGCAAAATAACACATAACATAACAGAATAACTGTTTTTTTTTTTTTCTTTTGCGTTGTCTCCCATCTGTAGTATAAGCGAAGTAGTATAGTGAGGTTGTCATTACCTGTTTACTTTACGTTTGAAAATTAATTTTAAGGAGCATTATAGTGATGAAGTAGATGAATATCTGTGTGTTTTTGAAGGTTTGCTTAGACGGCACAGTAACCACTGAGAAGGAGCTGGATACTGTCGAAGTGCTGAAAGCCATTCAGAAAGCCAAAGAAGCGAAAGACAGAATGGCAAACACTGAAAAAAAGGTAAGGGCTATTTTCACGTCATACTCTTTGTTGCTTTAATAGAGAAAATCACAGTTTTTCAGACAATGTTCCTCTGGTGAGCAAGCTTGGTATCTGCTTCCTCTTGTAGGTCATTAATGACCTAAACATGACCCTGTATTTCCTCTTTCAAAACTCTACTGCCCAATCTGTTTTCAGCCTTCCTAAGTTCTCTCACACCACCCTATTGCTACGCTTCCTCCACTGGCTTCCTGTAGCTACCTGCATCAGATGCTTGGCTACAAAGCCAAAAACAGACCAGCACCCACCTACCTTAAAGCACTTATCACACCCAACACTGCACCACGCTCCCTCCGATCCTCTGCTCGACTGGTCCCACCATCTCTCAGGGTACAAAGAAGGCATCAAGACTCTTCTCTGTTCTGGCACCTAGGTGGTAGAATGAACTTCCCCTAGATGTCTGAATAGCTGAGTCATTGGCAGTCTTCAAACGACGACCTAATGACCTACCTCTTCATGAAGTACTTACGTTAGCACTTTATTTAAAAAAAAAATGTAGTCTGTGTGCTTTTCTTACTATATTATTACTTCAGCAGAGTTTTTTAGACTGATAGTATCCTTAGTCCATGACCTAGTGAACCAGTATCAGGATGTATATATTGATAGAGAATTCAAAGCACTTCTGTAAATTGCACTGGATAAGGGCATCTGCCAAATGGCAATGTAAATGTAAATATAATCTGTAACCCAATTACATTATGTTGTCCTCAAAAAGTCATGTTTATGCTCTTCAATTTATTGTAGATGCATTGAACTGTAAATGTGTTCTCTAAAACTAGTCTACTACTACTTTAACCATAGTTTAATCTTATCAAAAAATGTCTTACCATTTTCCTATCTCAAAATAATCTTATCTAAAAATGTTAATAAGAATTTGCATCCACAGAACAACCACAGATTTTTGTATCAGGAATCTGAAAAGGGTGAGATTTATATGCAGACCAGCATTGTATTTAATCCACACAGCTAGAAGAGAATTGGTTTGACAGTATATTTATAATGAACATAATGTTGTTATATAGAGTAAAACAGTAGTTAGCTTTAGTAAATAAAATGTAGCTTTACTAACCACCCAGAACCCTGTCAGTGAAAAGGAAATCAAAATGTACCATTCACTGCAGAAGGATTCACCCCATGTCATGAATCTGTGCAAATTATCACATAATATTGAAGGAATCAACATAGTTTACAGAAGTATTTACAAATAAATGTATAAAATTTGTGATTGTGCTAGTATTCACCCCCATTACTATGAAACCCCTAAATAAGTTCTAGTGCAACCAGTTACCAAGTCACATAATTATTTAAATGGTGTTCACCTCTGTGCAATTAGTGTCAATATTAATTAATTAGTGAACAATATTAATAAACTTGAATATCTATTAGGCTTGTGCAGTACTGATTTGTGAGTTTTGCTTGAGATTTTTCCATTTTAACATAAATTATGTAATAGTCCAGAACAAATAACCTTTCACCATTTCAGTTTAAACAAAGATAACTGATGTTAACTATGTACTTGTCTAATCTTAGTGAAGTCGAACATACTGTATATTGATAGATTTTATTTCACATTGATGGAATTAAAATATTCTCCATTTAGCTTAACAGAAAACGAAGACACCACGTGAGTCCAGAGTACGTGAGACAGTGAGAAGGAGGCGGGACTTCCATGTGGCGTCAGTTTAGATTGGAGAGTTCAAATCTTAAAATGTTTTTAAGTCATAACTCTGCTATCAGCATTCTCAGATTTTAAATTGCAGAGCGTAAAGGTTGGCAGGTGTAGTAACACAATATAATGGAAATAAACGTCAGTGGATATTGTGGCAGTGTAATATGATGTAGGGATGATAGAATTGTTATATAGCACAAGCCTAATACCTAGATACTGTATGTTTATACTAATGTACAGAAATGAAAATTCATGTTTGAACCCAAACCTAAACTTAATGAAGCACTAAGTCCAATACTGAACACCAAATCCCAGCTACGTTGCATCCTAATAATATTGTTGTAACTGAACTTGTTCAGAAACTGTTGCTCTGACTGCTAACAGCAGCATTGTGCTCCGTTTGTATAGAGATAGACAACAGAGCGGTGCATGAAAACAGCTTAGATTTTATACATAGCTGTGTTTTTCTTTGAATGTACATACTGACTGGCACTAAATAGAAGTGTTACCTGATTATGGAGATATTTCACATAAATCACAATGTTATGGAAACAATTAATTGATATAATGTGATTCATTGTAGCTACATATGTAGTGCAAGTTTAAACCAGTATATCTGACTGTTCCTAAAAGCGGTGTGTTTTGTTCTCTTGGTCAGATTAGTGATGTCCCCAGACAGACTGATGCAGGGCTGAATCCCTCATCCTCCAGCTCCGTCGCTGCTCCGCAGTCTTCTTCTTCTTCTTCTTCTCCGCTTCACTGTGCCAGCTCCAGCCAAGGTAATCATGTATGTATCAGCACAGCATGAAGGGACTCATTTTACATCAAGGTTACTTAACCACTTGACCTAGAGGCTAATGTCATTATTTAGACATTAGAATGTCTAAAATTAAAATTAAAGAAATTATTGCTTTAATGTGAAGAGACAGAGTTTTATAAGACCCCATATGACCTCATATAAGGTACCAAATGCCGTGATTAAATGTCAAATCACCTGAAGAAAGAAGCCACCGTGTACGAACATGTAAAATGGCATCAAAGGTGCTATTTAATGTCTAATCACATCTCTTTTTTTCATTGTCGGTCTGTTGCATTTTGCTTCAATGGGATGAATAATTTTTCTTCAAGAAGTTGCTTCAAGTGCCATAAAGGGTCTGGTTTCTAAGTGTGCCTTGAGTTGCATAACATTGTGGTTTACAGTTCGTTGCACATCTTTTGGTAACCTTGGTGACAGTGGTCAAAGTGCTAAAGAGCTAGGGCGTTCATATCAGATCACAGCAGCTTGGCAGCCTTTTTCAAATGCTATAGCTGCTACTCAAGAACATAGAAGGATGATGGCGATTCTTTTTGAAGCATTTGTAAAACAAAAATCTAAACTTTTTATGTTTAACATTACTGCACATTTGGAACAGACTGTTCCAAACAGACAAAACTGATACTCTTGTATTCAGGGCTTTTCCTGTATTTCCCTGGGCAGCAGTAGGGACTGATATCTTGTCACTGCTCAGGTTTTGTTTGTGGCCCTCTTCTGGCTTGATATGGTATTGCAGCTTAAATTCAAGCTTCGAAGGGCTGCACAACATGGATGCAGATATCATATAATAGAGTATTATGCTTCATTGTGATTGCAGTATGCATTGCAGTAGATTAAAACTAAATGTTGACGATGTGATGTGTCACAGTTAACTGGCCTGCATTAATTAATTATTCTATTTTTTTGGATTACACCAGTGACATGTTTGATGAACACACCCAAGGAAAATTTGTAAGCACTGAGAGACAGTTGTGGTTTGTTTGAAGGCTCCTTTGTGTAGTGAAGGTGTCTGTGATGTCTGTGTTGCAAAAGGCTAAGACTGCACTAAAGAATAGGAAACCATATATGTAGCGTAGCTTTGCATATGCATGCAGAAGACTAAAAATAAGTGGAGTTCTTATACCTATCATTTTTAGTTTAATAAGATTCATATGCCAATTTTGTTTTGTTTTATTTCAACTTCCATGATTGTTTTGTATATTTCTGACCTGGAAGCTTTGTCCAAATCATTATATTCGGCAGAATTCAAATCAGTTTTATTTGTGTAGCACTTTTAACGATAGACATTGTAAAAAAACAGCTTCACAGAAATACGGATGTAGGTTTCGTTTCCTAATGAGCAAGCTAGTAGTGACAGTGGCAAACAAAAACTCCCTGAAATAACATGAGCAAGAAAACCTTAAGAGGAGCCAGACTCAGAAGTGAACCTGTCCTCTTCTGGGTGACACGGAATAGTGGGATTATAAATCATTAGATAAGGAATGAAACAAGATAGATAGCACTGTTTAGGAAAATAATCAGCAATTATAATACATGTCTCCTCACTGGAGCCTTGTGTGACATAATGATATAACATGATGTCCAGTGATGTTTACTTTTCTTACATTACCAGACACATTTTGCATGAAGCTCCGCAAATTTCACACTGAAGTACACTCGTATGAGTTATCGCTCAAAAATATACCTTTTTCTCCCCAATAAAAAGGAGATGAGACAATCGACATATGAATCTGGAATGATTTGCTCAGGTGTTTTGAACTTGGGTGTTTTGATATTAACTGGCACAACCTGGAAGCCCCGCCCCCTTCCCCCATCTCACTTGCTCTTGACTGGGTGCCATCATTTTCTGTCGTGGTAAATGGAGAATGTTTTGAGTCCATTAATGTGAAATAAATTCAATGTATGTTCAACTTATCTAACATTAGACCTAGTTAACTATGTAGAAATACATAGTTAATATCACTTAATTATATTTATTAGGGAGGCCACTGAAACATTTTTCAAAGTACCATTTTTTTTTACTATTTTTTGGCTGACAATTCAGCAGATTTTGACCTAAAAAGATTAAATAGGTGTACAACAAGTCTAACACACTTCAAATAATGGTAATGGTAATGGTAATGAAATTTAGAAAGGGATTAAAAAATAAATATATTTGTCTTCGCAGACTCAAACACTTTGAGCAGCAGATCAACAGTGAAAAATATTGGCCATGTGGACATTAGACAGCTGATTTGTAATTCAAAACTGCTGTGCTCTAAAGAAATACAAATAAAAAAAGTTAAATAGCACCTCAAAAATTGACTGAGATTTGTTGTTGTAAACTTACAAAATTTTCATAAAAATGCTCAGATGGTTCTTTTGTACCTATTATGTATTTTTTTCCCCAGCAGCTCCAAGACCTTTGATGGATAATTTGCAATCCTCCTTTTCTCAGGTGATTTGGCATTTAATGGTGGCGGTATGCTATAACTCGAAAATGCTTTAACATAAACCCCATAAACTCCTGCAACAACTATACCTTCTATGCTTTGCTTCATATTTGCCCTTCGGTTGCTAAATGACTGCTTTTTGTTGCTAAATTGCTTTAAAACACAGCAGAGCATTTATTTATAGATATTTACAGAGGGTCACAGTACAGGGAAACACACAGTTATGAAGGCACTGGTTTTGCATTCAAGCTTACTTCATGACACTGCTTTGCTTGCCTGTCTTCTTTTGAGCATCCATGAAAAGGTGTATATGTGTCTACAGTTGCCTTGATGTATCAGTATTAGATTTATTTTTTCATAACCGCACCTCTAGCCCTACAGTTAATTTGCTGTGTTATTTATTTAGTTCTGCTCTGTTGGCTAAATAAAACCCCTGCTGTCTGTTTCCAGAAATAGCCTGCAAAGATGACGCCTTTCTTACCAAAGAGATATTGACTCATGTGGATTCTACACTTACCCAGCGATGCTGTAATAACTACCCCACAGCCTGTGAGGTTGCACCTCAGGTGAGTGGAATTATCAGTCTAACATGTGCACCTGAATTTGTAATTTAACTGAATTTTAGTCATCTAGTATGTAAATTTTCCTTGCCTGCTACTCGGCACATTTGTTCTCTGTTCTTCAATTACAGTCCCATCGCAACCAGTATTTATATTTTGTTTAGTTGTAGTGATTAAGCACACAAGGCTGGACATATGTGCTGCTTAGTCCCATGTTGCCCAGAAACCTAAGTGACTGGGGTTAAAAAGTGGAATCTAATGTACTGCTGGTAAAGTGTATTAATACAGAATAAGTTAAACAGACAAGTATGCGAATTCCCAGGGAGTGAACTGTGTAGCCATTGTCCTTATCCTCTTCTGATAAGATTTCTAATGTAGCACATCAACCTAAACAGAAAGTCGTTAGTGAAAGTTTCAGCAATGAGTAAAATATTATTTGAGTCTGGCTAGCGGTTTGTTTTGTCTCGACATATTTAACTGTCAAGGAACTATGTGCAATAAGCAGGAAAGCAGGCTTTACCTTGCACTTAATTTTGCTTGGTTTCATTATTATTTTCACATACTAGCATATTTCTTATTCTGAAAAGATCATCTGTTATCCGTGCATGCTAATGTCCCCGCGGCCAATGTTTGTAGTGCAGCAGGCGGTGAGATTCAGAAGCATGCGCTATAGTTAAAGCATTGAGGTGTGCTGCACTACTGTAAAGTACGTTATGTTTAAACAAACATGCCATATACCAAACTTTTGTTTTCCAAAAGTCAGTAGGAAGTAGGGTTTGTTTTCTTTCCCACAGTCTTCTTTTTCTGGTTGTATCTTTTTATTTACTGGGCAACCGCAAATGAAAAATACTAATACCCCAGACATGAAAATTGCATGTCCCAGGAACCCAGGCTACTTGTTTGCGGCCCAAGGGCACAATTTTCAAACCACTATGCTGAAACATTTATACACTTCAACCATGCACAGTAAAAAGCTTTGAGGAATGGGAAGCCATGCCTCCTTCACTGAGCCTGGCTGATTTAAAAAATATATATGTATTTTCTATGGCAAACAAAATAATTCTCTGTGAAAACCTTTTTGCCCAGTATGACAGTAATTAAATAATCTTTATCCCTGTTTGGTTTATTACAGGTTAGAACTCAACTTACTACCTGTTCATCTTTGGAGATCAGTTCTGAGCAGAAGCATGAAAGTTCTGGGTCAGTTTTTGTTTTGCTTTGCAATAAGTACAATTACATATAGAAAATCTCACAACTGCAAAAAAAAAAAAAAAAATCAACAAATGGCAATACTTCAATCGACACACACTTATGTAATCCAATCAATAATCAGATTTCTTTCTAAATACATGGGTACTGCTCCTCTGCAACTTGCCACTGAAAAAGTTCCACTGAAGTGAGACTATTGAGACTTTGGTGATCCAGATGTACCCATATTAATACATGTGCAGAAAAGCCTCATTGTTGGACTAAAATTTCTGCTGAGGGATTTAATCTGATATGAAACGTCATAATATGCTCTTTACATGACCCCTTGAATTATGTAGAAATCAGACAATATTGCTGTTTTCCATGCTAACTGATGAAAATCACCTTAACACACCACTGCTACTGAAGCTTTAATAGTAATATGAAAAGAGGGTGTGTATACATGAGTACAAGCTGCCTACAAGTTTATTTCCCAAGTTTTCAATATCAAACCTTGATCACATAAAGTCTAATAGTGTTGTAATTTGTAAACCTATCATCTTTGTGAAATTATCAAAACTTTAGTATAAACAATCCTCAAACACTACTTTGATGGCTCGTTCACTGATACGAACTCTCACATGGTGAAATCGCCTCGCCCCTTCCTCTCTTGGGTGCTTTAGATTAGATTGTTCAGTAAATTGTAGCACTTTTCCTCCGAGCGTGTAGAGCTGCTCTCTGACATTGCATGAGCAGCGGTTTGAAAAGATGCGTGGTTGTCTTCACATGTCTCTGAGGAACCACGTGCTAACCTTCACCCTCCCTGGTTGCTGGTTAGTCGCTGTTGTGTGATAGGGGACGACTAGCTAGTGGGCGGAAATTGGCAAATGACCAAATTTGGAGAAAATGGAGGAAAAACTGTAGTAATGATACTGTCACTTTGTCATTTTCAGCAGTTATTGATCAACCCTACAGTGCAAGCAGTGCTTTTCATGATATGATCAATAAATCTAGACATATATTTATGGTCATGCTGAACATCGTCTATTCTTTCAACACATCTAGTACTGTTTGCTTTTTTTCTATATGACACAGCGCTGTAATAGATTGTAATCCCACTATCCGGAGTCACCTAGGAGAGTTTTCCCTTTTGACGGTTCTTACTCATGTTTCTTCAGGGAGTTTTTCCTTTCTACTGTCGCCTCTAGCTTGCTCATTAGGAACTGAAATCCCCTGGATTTCTGTAAAACTGATTTAGTTAAAAGCACTTTATAAATCAAATTCAGATGAATGACACTACTGTTTTCCTGGTAATTTGTTAGTAAATCTCTAAACTGTAATGCATATTGTGAATTGCGAGAATATTTTCAAGTATCATGACATTATTTTTTTTTTGACACATCACCCACCCCTAATGGTAAAATGATGAAATCAAAACTGTATGTAATAAATAAACATAACAATAGCATAATGTCATACACATCATTTTGAATGACAATTCCAACTTTAAATACAGAAAGCTTGACAATTCTAATGGGAAATTTAATATTTATAATCATCATAAGCTTCTAAACTAAATTCAAGGCAAATTTTTTTATTATAGACACTCAGGTGTGCACTAAGAACTTGTCCTATTAGTTTTAATGGTGCGGTAATATGCAAATTTTAAACATGAATTATAGCAGCAGTACAGTGTGCTGTCAAACAGCAAACATTAATGCAGGATGTAGCGGAGCATAAACACCACTCAGTATCAATATGAATCGCCCATAGACTTGTGCATGCTGAACAACTTGATGGAGGAAAATAATGTTTGAATGTGTTATAAATAAAATTTTTGTGGATTTTTAATGGATTGTTAATTTTCCAGGCAACCATGTCATGTTTTAGACTTGCAGTTTTATTATTTTATTTATTTATTTTTATTAATTTTTAAAAAAATTTTATTATATTAAGTCAGCCTTCTGGCTTTCACTTGTGACTTGCAACCCACCTTGCTTTGGGTTATCATTCGCACCTCATTTATAATCTGGCCATTCATAAGTTTTGACAGTAGTAGGTGTAAAACGTTAACATGCTGCCAACATAACATTAAAACATTTGAAAAACCCATAATTATGGTAGTAGAAACTGTGTTACATGGCCAAAAGTTTGTGGACACCTGATCATCACACCCGTATGTGGTTCTTCCCCAAACTGTTGCCACAAAATTGGAAGCACACTATTGAATAGAATAACTTTGTATGATGTAGCATTACAGTTTCACTTCACTGAAACTAAGAGGCTCAAACATGTCTCAAGACATGGTTTGCCAACGTTGGGGTGTAAGAACTCTAGTGGCCTACACAGAGCCCTGAACTCAACCCTACTGAACACCTTTGGGATGAACTGGAACACCAACTGCACCCCAGGCCTCCTCACCCGACATCATGTCTGACCTCACTAATGCTCTTATGGCTGAATGAGCACAAATCTCCACAGCCACGCTCCAAAATCTAGTCAAAAGTCTTCCCAGAAGAGTGGAGGTTACTATAACAGCAAAGGGGGAGTAAATCTGGAATGTTGAAAAAGCAGATATGGGTGTGATGTTCAGGTGTCCACATACTTTTGGTCATATAGTTGACTCTACTTAGTCAGTTGCAGAGTTTCAGAATTAAACAATGCTGTGTTGTATTCACTTGTACAGGAATGTACAGAAGTACGAACAAGTCAATACACAGGAATATTTACTTCTGAAACTTCGTAATTCACTTTATAAGTAGAGTTTGTTTGTTCAGTCAGTGCTACGTTTATAAAGGTTACTGTAGTTATGGATCTTTGGTTTACTCTACATTAGTTTTTTTAGGACAAACACTAATCCAGTAGATAATATAATCATTATGTTACATAACAATACCTGTCATATTTATACTAATACAGCAAAATGTCATACACTTAGATGGTTTTTGTTTACACTCTCAGAAAATAGGCGACTAATTTGTATCTTTCCTTGTCGCTGGGGTGGTATCCTTATCTTTCATACCTTTTGATATGAATCTTTCACCTGAAATGTGGATATAGTGTACCTTTGAATGATACATAATTGGACTGTAATAATATTTTAGAGTAACGCTTTAAAGGTACACTATGTGAAACTTTGTAAAGGTGAAAAGGTGTACGCTTGAGGATACCACCCCAGCGACAAGAAAGGGTACAGTTTAGTAGCGAGACAGTACAGTTTTTTTCTGAGTGTATGCAGGCAGAGTTTAGAGTATTTCATCTTAAACTTGTTTTTATGTCTTCAATTGTGAATTTAAACAAACTTTTCTGTCCTTCAGCTGCTTTTACTGTGAAGAAAACCAGGAATCCTGGTCCAACAGATACTCCACACCAGTGCTACCCTTCTGTTATTTGTCCTACACCACCACCAACTTGGACTTTGTTACCCGGCTTTCCGATTTGATCTGGCAAACAGATATGGAGAGTAAAACATCCAGCGAATGCAGGACCTCTTCAGTGGATGTGACCGAGCAGGGCAGCCCTGACTCCAGGAGCAGTTACTTTGAGATGGGCCCAGATCACAGTGATGAGATCATGGGCTGCTCCTCCTCTTCCACACTTCAGGACAACGATCCTGAGAATGTGGAAAGCTCAAGTGTTCAGATAAATCTGATTGTGTGGTCTCACTGCATCAGTGTGGGCCAAGATGGAGGTCTGAATCAGATGCCGTGCTGTTTGGCTGCAACGGATAAAGCACTGGTGGTTCTTCAGGCACGGTCCAAAGAGACTCCACATAACTTAGAGGAGCTAATGGACTGCATTAAAGTAGCACTGATGGTGCCATATTCAGACATGGAGGCATTTTGGTTTGACATTCCAGACACTTGCATCTCCTTAAGGTTGAAGTCCAGTGCCACACGATGGTACTTCTTCTCAGATGGACAAAATTTGAAGGAGATCCATTCTCATGTGAACTTGCTTCTGGATAGAACTCAAAGTGAACGTATCAGTGGACAGTCTAATGTCCAGTCGTTCATTCAGCAGTTTCTAAATTCCTGGGAAATCGAAGAGAATGATAGCGGAGTGAAAAGTGGATACATAGCTCACGTCCTGGACCGTGCCTCATTGGTTCAAAGAAGTCAAAACAGCTCTGTTCCTTCTGACATTTTATCTCCAGTCCATGAAAGCCAGACCTCCATCCCATTACTTCTGTTCCTCACAACACGACATCTCTGTGTGCTCAAGGTCGATTTCGTGGCCATGGCGTCAAAACCCAATGGAAATTGCATACGCTCTTGTGCCAAGTTAACCAGAATTCCACTCGCATCTACATTGCTGAACCCCAAGCAGAGTCGAACTGGACAAAGCAGTTCAGTCACCCATCGCTTTTGTGATGGCCATGTTTTAGAGCTCATGGCAGGGCATGAGCACCTAGCTGCCATTTTCACTCTTCCCCATGACAAGTTTCTGTTTCTGAAGCAGTTCGCGCAGTTCCGCGCCAGCCTTCGAGACATCAAGACCATCGCTCTTCTGCAGACCAGTAAACACCACCTGAGAGTGAACAGCACAACGCCTAGCAAAGCTACCCAGAAAAAGAGGTAGCGAAACATCTGTTTTGTTTAAAGCCATTTAATAAGAGCCTGTCTTTATGATTTCTGTAAATATTTCCAAAACAGTAGAGGAGAAAAATCGGCTTGAAGACCTTTTATCTTTAAAAGGACTTTAAAGATAAAAGAACACGTGTCTCAGTGTTCAAAACTCGCAGATATGAAATGCTCTCACTTGCAACGGTTTTGTTTGAAGAAGTTAGTGTCAAGTAAACATGATGGCTAA
This sequence comes from Pangasianodon hypophthalmus, assembly GCF_027358585.1. Lineage (NCBI taxonomy): Eukaryota > Metazoa > Chordata > Actinopteri > Siluriformes > Pangasiidae > Pangasianodon > Pangasianodon hypophthalmus. The sequence continues at coordinate 13,813,697 of NC_069729.1, forward strand.
TCTTGCGAGTTTGCAGATGGGCTCTGAGAAAATCTGTGACGAGATGGTTGCAATGGCAGTCAAAGTAGGCAGTGTTTCTGTGGTGTTTACTGAAGAAAAGTGACTTGTGTCACTAACAGGAGCTAAACACACATAGGAACTAAATTAAATTGGGAGGTATACAGTTAATGTGAGGAATCTCCAGATGGCTATTAATTTACTTGTGTAAACTGTGACACAGATCCATGTTTTTTGTGACAGGCTTTCTCTTTTTTATGCAAATGAGTCATTTATTTGTTTATTTATTTATTTTAACATTTTGGCTACTACTATTTCTTGCTGCTTTGTCGTACCATCTGCTGGACAAAAACTGTTGGGCAGCTTTAATGTAAGATTTTAGGATTAAGTGAGAATGAATTATGTAATTTCTTGTCATGTTTCTGCATTATAAAGATTGTCATCCTCTTCTGGTCTAAATGGACTTATTTATATTTGAAGTGGTTCTCAGGACACACAGAAGCCCCATTTAACCCTGTCTCTGCTCAACCCTGGAGACTCACTTATCCAGCAGCTCTCGGATGAAAACCAGTGTCCGTCCCACCTATCTCTGTCTTCAGCCCTGCGTCACCTTTCCTCATTGAGGGGTGAGGAGGCTATAATCTTCTTCCATGAGAACATCGCAGAGGTATGCAATGTGTATTATTCAAAGCAAGCCTGGTTTCAATTTGTGCATTCTAGGGCTGGGTGGTATATCACCTTTTTAAGGTATATCGATATATTTTCAAACGTGATATAGGATAAGACAACACCGTTTATATCGATATAGTTTAACGTTGCCCCAACTCTCCCTCTGCGTGCAACCCCGGCCCCGCCCACTTGCTCACAATTATTTCTGCAACATGGAGGGAGACACAGGGCCAGTCCACACTGCCAAAGAAGACCCAGTTAGTAAAAAGAAAAACAATGGTTCCATTATGTGGAGATGGTTCGGATTTAAAAGATCAGATGAAAAGCAAAACAATCTCATCTGTAGAGAATGCCATAAACAGGTTGCATCCAAAAGCGGAAGTACCATTTACAACAGCGCCATAAACAGCAGGAAGACTTCACAGTCCGAAATGTCTTCCACCCCGAAACAAAGCTTCATTCACCTCTGCTGTGCCTTATGAAAAGAAAAGTGCCAAGTGGCGCAATATAACTAAGGCGGTGGCCTACCACATCGCACATCACACAGCTGTGTATTTTGTTAAGCAGGAGAGGGAAAGCCTGTAATTGTACTCAGTTTTAATCACTTTATTATTGTTGAAAACAACTGAAGGAGCATTCTCAGAGTTAGGCTTATTTCTATATAATATAGGCTATTTATTTTATATAATTTTTCATTTACGTGTTGATATATTGTGCAGCTGCATATTTCCAAATAGGGAAGGAAACGCTGTCTTTGCATTTTATTTTGATCACAGTTTGTTTTATTAAAAGTTCTTGTGACATCTCATATGTGGCTTTAACTTACAACTGAGCATTTAGCCCACTTCATAGAAAATACCGAGATATATATTGTGTATCACCATTCAGCCTAAAAATATGATTGATGATTGAGATATGATTTTTGGTCCATATCGCCCAGCCCTAGTGCATTGCTTGATTTTAATATTTATTGGTTGAGTTTAAGAATATTTTTGACATAAAAAAAGCAGTTGCTATTTTTGGTTAAAGCAAAAATTATACCATGTGCTGTATACATCACTGCTCTATATGTTACCACATCAGATACAAGGCAAAATAAGCAAAATGTTTTCAAGTCTGAGTGGTTTGTTTTTGTTCTTCTAGGTGGAGAATGAAGAACTAAGGCACATCCTGTGGACATCTGTGCTCTTCTACAAATCACCTGATGTGGAGTTGACCGCCTGCGTTATGCTGTCTACCAAAGCTGTTTACTTTATCCTGGACGATGTTGCGTCCACGCTCAGTGATCAAGCTTGTGAGTGGCCACGTTTTTACCTAGTTGTCTTCATTCATCCTTTATTCTTCATTCATCTTTTTTGGTATCTGGCTAATATTGCTAAGTAAGGTCATTGTGTAAGCATTGTGTAAACTGCAAGTATAAATCATCACACACTCACTTTGCCTCATTAATACCCTTTTTACACAATTTCATAACATAGTAGAAGGTCCGTATTAGTAAATAAAAATTCAAATTTCACAAATAAAATTACATAAATCACTTGAGGCTGCATAATGGCTTCTTAATGATGATCTGTTTTTAAAGATAATGTGTGCGATACAGAGTTAGAAGCCACGTAAGCTAATCTTTCAGATTCTGAATAAATTGACACAATTTGAGTCAAGTGTGTGATGATTTAGACATGCAGGATGATAAACTTAGTCTCCTTAAAATTCAGTGCTGTTAATGATTATTTCTGAATCAGTGTCTTCCTCGTGGTTTATTCCTAGTTTCCACAGATAATTTGCTAGCATATTATGAACTGTGACTCAGCAACATACAAATGACAACAAAATCATTTCTTCATGCAGTGATGTGGAACTGGCACCCGTCAGACCACAAGGACACCGATTTCCTCATCTCTTTTTGCTTTGCGATGAAGCTGAATGAGCTGCAGAGTGTGAACGTGGGACTGTTTGACCAGTACTTCAGAGTAGTGGGTGAGTAGATATGAGAAGTAGTAGTGGACAATATAGTGGAGTGGGCAATACGTAAGGAATAAAACATGACGGGACGTGCTGTTATAGGAAAATAACCATTGCGAGAAATTGCGAGTGCGATGTTGCTGTTATACAACAATTCTCTAAACAAGGAATTAATATTGAATATGTGACATTTCGGAAAAAATGTGGCCAAATGTTCTGTTTATTTTTGCTCCGCTAGTGGAAATAGATCTTGAAGAAGCCACACTCACTTCATAGTTCATCGGCTAGCTGACTAGCTAGCTCACTTTGATGTACATTCCCGTTAAAGATGCTTCTGGTGAAATTGGTGTCCCTTCTTATTTTTCATCTTCACCTGACGAGCTTTCATATTCAAGTCAAAAGTTCCTAAAAAGTATTGTTTGCCATGGCTACTGATGATGTCACTAACACTGCTGTAATAACCGTTTCGAACCAGGAAGTGGAATTTTACATGCCGAACACAGACAAGCGGCGTGATACACACAATGAAATGTCCCAGTGTGGTTACAGGAAATAAAGGCGCGCTTGGAATGCCACTTGACCAATCAGATTAGTGGACCAGAACTAAACAGAACAAGGGAGGACAAAGGGAGAAAACGGTAGAAATTAGTACAAGGACAGATTTAATCCACTACTTTGTAATACAATTACTAATTATACTATGATACTATCGATACTCTCAAATAAGCACATCAAGATGTAATTTATCATGATTTTGACACTGACATATCATCCTGCTCACAGTAGTAGTTAAAGGCTGAGTATGAAAACCTACTTAGTGAAGGTAGTATGGCCCTGTGCCTGTCAATCCCAGGACAGGAAGCGTATGTGTAATGCGAACCAATGTCTATGCTTTCATTATGACTGTATATGCATCATGGCTATAGACCAACATGGTTACGTGATATCAGGGCAGTGATTTAGATCTACTTCAGAGGGCTAGGAATATAAAAAACATTTTTATGTGGTATAAAAACATAGTGAAATGTCTAAAGTTAAAAAGATGACACCTGACATTAAATGATAATCTTTTCTCCAATTCATTTTCTCTATACTTTATTCCTCTATTCAGGGCCCTCTCCGGAACACATCATCTCATGCCTGACCAGAGACAGCTACAGCACACACCACTTTCTTCAGCAACTGATGAGTGTGCTGTCTTTACTGGAGACAGCACCCTCACCAGAGCCCTCAGACCAAGACTTCTACACACAGTTTGGCAAGAAGAGCACAGGTAGGAAATTCAGCTCGCTCAACTCAGTATAATTTTTCACTAGGGCGTTCTTTATCAAACTAGTGAGTTCAGTGTCGTGAATTCAAGTAACATATATCCCTAATTGCAGTCAAATGCTGACTGACGGCAGCAACCCGTGAACAAAGCTAGTGCTAGAAAAGCATGTAGGAACATTTTTCCTCTCACAACATGGTCCCACTCACTGAAAAATATAAAAGGTTTATTTCACTGTTACTCCCTAATTGTGTCTGGACAGATAAGGAGTTTTGTCCAGCTTCTGAAGTCTTAACCAGTGGGCGAGCTTTGGCTGTATCTGCCTAGACATCATAGGAGAAAAAATCCAGACTGGATAATTTTTTTTATTTTTTTTTTTCCCCCAACCAACACTTAACAATTAAGGTAGACTGTAACTGCACTAGTTGCAGAGATTAAGAGTGGGGTATAAAGTGATATTTACATCAGGACACTTTATGAAAATTGTTTTGTTTGAAATTTTTTTTTTTCACATCCAGGTTCAGCTTTATAGCAAAATTGCTGTAAACACAAGAGTGATGAAATAAAAAAACTAATTCTGCCCGTGTTAACACTCACACCCCTACAGACTCAACCCTAAAGTAAACAATCAAAAGCAATGACTGGAATAAATGTCCTTCTCAACCTCGTCTGCAAACGCTAATGCTCAGAATAGAGTGAAATCAGAAAGCAGAGCTGAAGCAGACAGCCTAAAGGAGCCTAAATTTATTGCAGTCCTGCTTATTTTCTGCCTGTTTGTGTCCTATATTGCATTTGTCTTGGCTTGCTTGTATTATCCTGAGTTTACTTTGGCTGTGATGTGATGTGATGTAATGACACAGCCAGAAATCATTTCTTTTTAACCAGAGTTGGCAATTTACAGCAGCGGGAAACGTAGCAGCTGTTGCCAAAGCAATGTGGGTCAAGCAACCCAATAACGTTCACGAGTTTAACTTTATGCAAATAAAGCAAAGCTACAGGATGTGGTAATACCAATGAGAGTGAGAGTTGGGACACCTCATTTTTCTTCATTGTGATACATCAGCCATCTTTTTTTGTTCATGTCAAATAGGCGCCATGTAAATTACACTTGTGTTTCGCCTTCCAAAATAGGCAAAATGGAGAACTACGAGCTGGTGCACTCAAGCCGGGTGAAGTTTGTCTACCCGAGTGAGGAGGAGATCGGTGACTTGACCTTCATCGCAGCGGAGAGGAAGGGCCCTCAGGGACCTGCGCACTCGTTTAACGTCCTCTTCTACGCCCTGGTGTTCCAGGTGCAGAGCGGTCCAGGTGCGAGGGCCGAGCTGCAACCGAAGAGCCTTGTTCTGAGCAGCACGCATGTCTTCCTACTGGACGAGGACTACATCAGCTACCCGTTGCCGCAGTTTGCCAAAGAGCCGCCTCAGAGGGACAAATACAGGCTCACGGACGCCCGCAGGATACGAGACCTGGACCGTGTGCTCATGGGATACCAGCCGTACCCACAGGCGCTCACACTGGTCTTTGATGACGTGCCTGGACCCGATCTGCTGTGCCATCTGACCATGGACCATTTTTCGGATGAGAAGGAGAGGAAACGGATGCAGGGCGGTGACGGGGCTGAGAGCGAAGTACAGTGGTGTATTTTTGTGCCAGGTGCAGACAGCAGGGAGAGACTGATCTCACTTCTGGCTCGCCAGTGGGAAGCGCTGTGCAGCCGGGAACTTCCGCTGGAGCTCACGGGATAATGGAGGCTAAATGGTAATAGAAAAACAAATCTAGAAAGACTGTCTCTAAAAGATGACCGGGCTTAGTCTTAGCTTCAGTTTTAGTCTCAGCTTTAGTTTTCTTTATGAAGACTTCAGGCATCCAGGGTTGGGCAATATGGCATAAATTATGATAATGTCAATATGGGCCAACAGAGTTGAAAGTTGAACATGTAAAGTTGAGAGTGACAGAACACACCAGCATGACAGTTAGTGACCTGTGAAAATTTATGCATTTAACAATTTAACAAAGGAGATACATACAAATAAACAGCAAAAAATAAACAAAATAAGGTCATAACAGCCAGACATCATTCAGCTACTTCAATTTGGCCTCCATGCGCTCTGTAATTGTTCCTGATTTCTTTTGTCAGTAGTTTATTCACAGCAGCATTACTAATGTCCAGATCTTTTGCACACAGATACAAACTCTGTTTTATTATGGCGGCAGGAACCTGCTTAATCAGACAACCGTTAAGGAACTTTGGCAGATATTGCGTTTGGGATGTCCTTCAGTGTCATCACACGTAATCACTTTTAGCGCTTGTGACAGTTGCTCTGCTAACCTGAGGATGAATTCTGAACTAGCTAGCTAGATTTTCAGAGATCCTGGGGGTGGAGCTTTGTGAACATGGCTGGGAGAGGGAAAAAAAAACTTATCTAATACACCTTTAATTGCTAGCCAGATACACTAGCTACCTAAGACGTAAGATAAGACGTTATATTAACTAATTTTAATCACAGAATAACTTCTGGCAATCTGGCAACACAGATGTTATTTATTTATTTTTTTTGTAAATATACTCTAAGCATGGCTTGCAACACTTCAGTTAAATTGATCGTGCATGTATGGTCTTCTTAATTGTTGGGTTGTTTTATGAACAACTATTAAAACTACCTAAACTTTTAGATTTTCTGCTTATTTTTTGCTACTAAAATGAATAGTTTTTACTATTAAATTTTATTTTATTGCCCGGCTGATGATACCCATGATAAGGACAATGCAGTTTTGTCTGTGTAGTACTGGTGAGTCACGGCAGCCAAATGTCTTTCATAGTATTGAAGATGCAACTAATAATTCAAGATTCAAGAATAATTCAAGACCTAGTAAATGGCTGGATAACAGAAAACCTTCAAAGGGAAAACTAAAGCTAAAAAAGCTGAAGCTAAAACATTGGATGTGGTTATCATCATGTAGTACAAAGGAAGGAAAGAAAAATCCTCCCAGCTTACACAAACACACACACACGCACACATACACACATTCTTTGTTACATTTTTACTAAATCTTTCAACACAAAGCATCCTGGGAAGTTGTGTATAGAGTCCACACGAGTGTAATGTTTTCTTTTCCTTACCAGGCTTCGAACTTCGCTCTTCTTCTCTCACTGCTTATATCTTATTTATCTGCTGCTGTGTACAATCTACCAAATGTAAATTACTGAAGAGAACTATGTGTTATTAAATGTTGTATTTTATTAGAAGTGACATAAAATATGTCGGTTCCTAGCTGATTTTAATTATTGAATGGTTTCATATGTTTTATGTTTTAAAGTATTTTGGCTTTTTGAGCAGTCATTTTGGGTTGTACAGGTTATATGCTGTGGTTTACACAAATAGAAACGTTTACAGGATGTCACGCATCAATGAATTTGATTTTATGCCATTATTTGCCTTGGACATTAGGAACTCAGCATGCACTTTTGGATTTTTTTTTTTAACAAAAATAAACGTGTTTAATGCAGCTGTGTGCTTTTCTGTGTGAACACTTGATTTTCAGATTTGTCATAGTTGTTTAATTACCTACACAGTTCTGGTATTTTATAAAATGCCCAGTGAGGTAGGTGCACCTAATAAACTTGGTGTATATTACATATATTACATATATTACAGTATACCTATATTATACAACAATCAAACTCAAATAATACTCCAGCTACTACAGTGAAGAAAATATATCTGTAATGTATGATGTCCGAATACAGTTAAAGAAATAAAATTACCACTTATTTATTAGTTAGACTACAACACTACGTTCCCTTATGTTAAAACCACAGTAGTTTTCTTTTTCGGGATTCACAAAATGATAAACTTCCATTAAGTATTAACCAGTTCCCTTATAGCAGTGTTGAAAAAGGTGCCATCTCTCACCCATCAATTAATGAAAATAAAGTGGCATAATTTTACATTACATTTTAAATTTGTAATGTAAATGTTTAAATTTAATTTAAATTATTGGACTATTGTTATTAGGGGTCCAAGCACAAGTACCCTATTGTTTTTGCTCTGTTTTTTCCTATTCGTTTTCTCCCATAAAACGAATTGTGGAGACCAAACCATAAATCGTAATGATGTAAAACTTAGTCAATAGATAGTACTCCCTCTCGCTACTCATACAAGCAAGATGAGCCCAATCGACCTGATGGTGGCGCTACAGAACAACATGGTACATTTTAGCCCATATCTCGAGAAACCTGAGATTCTCTGATTCCTTGGCTAATTCTAAAGCAATTTGGGTCATTAATTGTCCTCCCATTTATTATCTGCCAATCATTAATCTCCGCCCTTTTAGATTTTGAGATCATTTGCATTACATGCTAAACCTACTTTTGCAATCTAGTGCTAGGATTTTTGCCATATCTTCATAAAACTGGTGTCAAATTACTCAGTCTTACATGAGTCTGAACCTCAATAATTATCTAAAATATATTAACATTTGTAAAAACATGGATCCCAAGCAATCCTTGCAAGGCGGAGCCTAATTTACTCAAATAGCTGAGTGGTTGCATGTAGAAACCTGAAAGGCATATACAGCACAAGATTCTGAAGCCATATGCAAAGTTCTGAAAACTGTTTCTCAGCTACCGTAAGTTTGATTGAGTTGAATGCTGGTATATGGCATCTTTATGCTAATCCGTAGGTGGATTTCTGATCACCTGAATACTTTATAAAACATGGCCGCCATCAGCTGATCAGTTTGCAGCAGGCATTTATCTATCATCATGAAACTTGAATGGTAGGTCCATCTAAAGACCTGCTAGTAACTGGTGTGACCTCACTCAGCTTGGCCACTGGGGGCACTTTTCATGTTTTGGCATATAAAAACAAACATATCTGTTGTAGAATACGGACTAGAGTGAAATTTCTCCTGATTCTTTTGCAAAAAACAAAAAATGTGCCGTTTGGACCATTTAGCTCCGCCCACTCAAACTTCTAATAATTTGCATAAAATGCAAACCTATTTTTGTGAACTAGTTCTAGGATTTTTGCGCTATCTTCACAAAATTCAAGTCAAATTGCTTACCAGAGCCTGAAGCTCAATAATGATCAAAAACATGCTGAGATTTATAAACAATATGCCCTCCACATGCCAATCAATCCTAGTGGGGCGGAGCTTGGTTTGCACAAATAGCTATAGGTTACAGGAATAGTTGCATGGATTTGCACAAAACCTGAAAGGCCAATTCAGTACAACATTTTGAATTATACTGCTGGTTTGAGAAACAGTTTGCACTAACCAAAATTATCCAGTATAACAGTCGGTCTGTGGCCAGAAACTGACATGTCTGAGGAGCATAAAAGTGGAGCTCATAGCCTCTAACTGTACACCAACAAGGTGAACCAACGTGGTGCATGGAGCTAATAAACTGGCATCTCAGTGTAAATAAATCTTAGAACACATACTGTCTTTCTACATTAAAACATTGTGTATCAGAAAATTGCACTGATTCTAAAATATGCTTTAGGGTTTTTACAAAACCCTAGTCGAAATGTGTGGTGAACATTTTGCAATCTAGTAGTTAGGAAGGATAAATTTAATGACATTAAACATAGCACCCTTTGTTTAAGCGGTTTCTCTCCACACAATCATGACAGTCAGCAGTATTAGATCCTCCTTTTGCATTCATCAGAGTGTGATTTAAAAAAACAAAACAAAACAAAAAAAAACTTACATGTTAAGGGAACATAATCAGAAAACAGAATTAAATGAAAAATTTACACACAATCAATATGTATATGTTTAAGTTTTCAATATATATTAAATAGATTTCATATAACAATAATTACTCAGTATTTTAGAGTGTGGATTAGAGTGTTAAAATCTATAAAGGAAGGGACTGTAAAAGAAAGTGTTACTTCTGAATGTACACAAAAATATTTGTGAAGAAGCAGAGCTGAATAATGCATTAACAAGATTCACTCTCTCTTATTCTGTGCTACTGAACTTGACATGATTTTTTTTTTTACAAAACTAAAAATTTACGGGAGATGTTGGGTGAGAAGGCAATGCTGGACATTGTGTTCCTTTTGACCTCATTGCATCCTGTTATTCCAGGGAAGGCAGAGTGCACTGTGGTAAAGGTCAGAGCGCAGAGTGATGTTCAGCCTTGTCATTGCACAAATATGTCTGTGGGCACTCCAAAACCTTACACTTAAACCTGTGCCTTTGAATTACAGGAAAGTTTTATTTCTTTATTTATTTTCATATAGCATGATCGACTGAGTATGCCAAGACAAATTTAAATAGCTGAATCATGCTAATGTTAGATAGAAACTGAAGAGCACTCAATCAGCAGAAATAAGATGTTTTTATTAATGAAAAAATAATTAAATTAAAGTTGTAATGAAGGATTCCCTATACCTGTGGTTCTTAAAGTTGGGTCTGTGATTTTAATTTATTTTTTAAATGATGTTAAAGTGGTGATGAGTTGTTGTATTTGTTGTACGAGAGTGAGTCAAATGAAAATAGTACTTTAAATTTGTACAACAGTAAAAATGTACTCCTGGTCCACTCTTCTACTGCTACCTTAAAACTTTTGTGACACCAGGCAGTTAATGTTCTTTTTATTTGGCATTATAGGAAAATAATCAACGATTATGTGATGTGATGCCACCTGACACAAAGTCTTACTGTTACCACCCTGAAGTTGATTATTTTCCTATAACAGCATGTCTTGAAGTGTTTTATGCCTCTTATAATAGAGCAATTTGCCAGTGATTACAACACTTCGTACTTTTTATCCATTTATAGTTGCATTTGTTGTGGAACATGTGCGAAACAATTTCCTGTTATCAGCTATAAAGTCATTCCCTCACCAACCTTTATTTTTTTTCTCTCCTTTGTAGTTTGTTATACAAAAAATGCAGCTGGTCATGTTACAGAGAAAAAACTGGAAAACACGAAATCTTCTATCATGATGATTTTCTCGTGGCAGGAAACTTACTGACTGTTACAAAGCATTGACACTGGAGACTCCTTCAGTAAAATTTAAATAAACATCTCCTTACAGAAAACTTCACCACATCAATGATTATAAGTTTTTCTTTGTTTAATAACCTTTTTTTAGATTATGTGGCACGTCTGCTATCATTACTACAGACATGATAATGTATTAGAACAAATGCATTAATATAAACCTGTGATTTTAATTAGAGCTGGAACTATTGTCAGAGCTGCTGTTATAGAATATTAATCAACACCTTCTGAACAATCAGATTTAAGAGCAGCACTGTGGCATAATAATGTGTATGTTAAAAAAAAGTGTCATGAATGAGCGTTAAATATGTCACCCTTTTGGATGCTCTGTATAACAGCACAAAAACCTCTAGATAGTAATGTCAAAGTGTCTGAAAAGACTTTCTGCTGAAGCAAAGCTAAATGGCGTGGAAAACCAATTCCCAACATCACTTATAACTATAATGACTTTATTATTTTTTATTACTTATCCTATTTTTGTAACATACTATCCCTATATACTGAGCAAACAGAATGGATGGTGATGTTAAAAATATCACTTGCATTCGCAACACAATTTATTTCAAATCTATAATCTTTTTTTTTGTAACTATATTACAAGAATTGTAACTCAATTTACAAATATAGCACCAATTCCTGTTAATAATTGTGAACTTATGAACCGGCCTACTTTGGCTGATGATAGCACATTTCTTATTTGAAGAGTGTTCTGTTCAAACTGGGAGCAAAACAATGTCAGGAAAGGAAAGGAAAGTATTATTCTGATTACGCAGCACTGGTCTGCAGTGCTAAGCCTGTTTTTTTTTCCCAAACGAAATCACATATTTGTGGTCCTTTACTGCTGATCAAACATTTTTCATATCTATTGTATTTCCTGTTTGCTTAATAACGGTACAGATAAAACTGAATAAGACATTATTAATCGAAGAACAAACAACAGTATTATTATAACATGGAAACAAAGCCTTTTTCTATACATTCAACACATAGTTCAGGTTATAACTGTAACAAAGATCGGATACTGACTCAGGAATTAGAGACAGTTTGATAATACTTCCAAAGCTACATTGAGACACTGTTTTTTTTTTTGTTTTTTTTTTACACTTACATCAGGTTCTCTGAATGTGCTTTTGCCTAAGACTTTACATGCATCCTTTCCATTCATACATTCATTCATACCTAGGGACTATTTAGAGTCGCCAATTCACTGGCATGTCCTTGTGAGTTGGGAAGAAACAGAGGGAACCCAGATTTGAAAGACTGTTGCAGAAGTCATTAATGAGAAAGTTATTTGAGTGAAATTTGGGGGGAAAAAAAAGTTCTGGTGTATATATGTCACTGATGAAAATGTGTTATGGATATGACATGAGAAACAGTCCTTTAGTAAATGCGAAGAACACAAGGCTTCCTTTAGTGGTTTCAAACTGAAGTAAGACAAAATTTTACAAAAAAATCCCCTTTATGCCCATTTCCACTTCAGCCTTGCTGATGATGATCACTCGTTCCTGTTTTTGAAATGATGACTTGGTAAAGCATGCTGTTTGGTATGAGAAATCCCTTATATCTGATGGATATATCACATATGACACATGGAACATATTTCCTTAAAAATTCAATCAGTCATATATAGACTTAAGTTGGGAATTTATTGTGGGCTCATTATGTTTTCATGGTGAGGTGGATATTTGCAGGGAAAAGACTGTATATACACATATTTTCTCTACAACTTTACCTGCTCTTTTGATTACATAAGTGATTAAATAGTTTTTGCTAGTTCGCCTGGCTTTCAAAGATTTAAAAAATGAGCAACGTTGTATGACAGGGTTAAAGTTATAATCTGCTGCTACTGAAAACCTCACATGTAACTTGTATCTGTATCTGTAAAGTCCAACATGCATCTGTATGTAGTTGATATATTGCCGGACACCTTTGAACAATGATTCGGTTAATTGTCACTCTCAGTTGGTGTTTTGCTGAACCTCACACAGCGGTCAGCTGACAAGTACGGATTTCCTAACAGACATGGCAGAGGAAATCCGTTCATTTTCCTGTCAGGAAAAGATCGTTTACTCGTTCTCCTCTCTTTCGAAATGGTGCATAGTCAGTTAGAGAACCTCCCTTGCTCACCAGGAACAGACTGACACTTCATTCCCCAAAAGCAAGAAGAATGCTAAAGAACTCGGTGGACATGAAAGAGTGAAACTTCTCCATCCTGCCTCATAACTCATGGTTTAAGGGAGGTTTGGGTGGATTTTTTCTTGCATGCTTATCTTTGAGGATTTTAGGAGTGCCCAAGTGTCCTTGATCTCAGAAAGCAGCCATGCGTTATCTCTTCATTTTAGGACTCATAGTGCTGTGTAGTTTACAAATTGAGGTAAGTTGTTTTGAAGTTATAGTATCTTTAATATGTAAGGTTTAGGATTCTTTGCAGTTTCTAGGCAGCATGTAGCCAGATATTTCCCCTTAAAATCTCACTGTAACTTCAGATCTTAGACACCAGCTGGTTTTCCGTACACAGCATATTTCCATGATCTGATTTGCTGATTTGGTTTAAGGCTACCTCGAATCGCTGTGATGAGCCACGCACTGTACGCCACTCCACTCTGTGCACGTCGTGCGCTGCTGCACCTGCTATTGTCTGCCCACAAGGCTACAAGAAGACTTCAACTGATGCTGAGTGCCGGTAAATGACAACATCTCATCCAGCTTATATGAGAAATCTGCAAAAGTTTTGCTCCAACACTACCAGGTGTAATGTTCAGATGTGGATTTGGACTAAGCTTTGCAGGAAAGAAACCCTGTTTTATCAAGGGCACATCATATAACAACTACAATGCAAAGTAAAACTTTTGTGATTTTAAAATACAATACAAATTGACAGTTCAGTGATGTTTGGCCTCTGAAGTTTGCTTCTCCACTGTACTGTTCATTACTGTTATTCATTAACCTACTTTTGCTAACAAGTAACAAACCGTAGCAAGTTTAGCACAAGTTAGTGCAAGCTGCATACCTAAATCATTACACACTCGCCTCAAACTGCAATGATTTGTTCAGTTATTAAATAGACTTGTTTATGTGGCTCCTGACACTGTACGGTACACTGTTATCTAAAAAATGGTCAAAAGAACATTACTGAGGTAGAACATTAATAATGTTGAACGTAAATTACTCTGTGTTATCCATCAAACAGAGCAATTATTTTCAATTGCAATTTTTTGCAATTATTATTTTGCAAATATTATTTGCAATTATTTTCTCATGCAGTTTGTGCAACGTTTGCTACATTAGCCTTATAACTATAGGACACCAAATATGGTTTGGCTGATACGCATGATTCATTTTGGTTCATCCTTTAGTTCTCCTGATGGCCCTGATTATCTGGATCAAGCACTACAAAAATGACTGTATCTTGAATATAGACAAATGTATCTAGTAATTCCTATTTTAAGATTACAATAAATCAAATATTTAATTACTAAGTCTATTTCTAGACATTGTAACTAATGTCAAGCTTGAAACTTTCTTGTTCTACTGGCAATTTTTTTTTTACCTAATTTTAAATTTTTTTTAGAAAGAAGCAAAATTATCAGACAATAGAAGAAAAATTTAAAGCTTGAAATGTGTAAAAGCATCTAAAACAGACTGAATTATATTGTATCTGATTTATAATAATCTCATAAATAGAAATATTAGATATTCAGGATACAGCATATTATAGCAAGATAGCATATTTTGCACTGGGTGTGACAGATTTTTGAAATTTCTGTCTAGCTTTAGTCAGAGTGTGTTGTGTCTGATTTCTCAGCTACACGGTGCAAATCGGCGATCGCCTGCTGGAGCTGCCTGGCTGCTCTCGCTCCTGTGAGAAAGTCACTCTCATAAAGCGATGCTGCCCCGGCTTCTTCGGGTCTCTGTGTTCACGTGAGTTTGATGACTATACATCTAATTCTGCTTTAGATATCGTCTATGCTGTTCCTCTTGCTACAATGAACTGTATTAAGGCAGTGTTTTATCTGTTCAGCGTGTCCTAGCTTATCAGGCAAAGTGTGTAACTGGCATGGTACCTGCATGGATGGTGAATCAGGAAATGGCACCTGTGTGTGTGAGGTAATTTATAAAACCTTCTTTTTACTTATGGTTACATTCTATTCTGTATTATATTATCATATTAATGAGATTAATATCAATAAACACAAAAGACATCCTTTGGGCCTTTAATTATTATTATTATTATTATTATTATTAGTAGTAGTAGTAGTAGTAGAAGTAGTAGATACTATATTGCTATATTATAACAACAAATATGCTATCTTATGTTTTTCCGCCATCAATTTATTAAATAACTAAGTAGCTACTGCTGCACAGTTCTGTGTTTTGTCACTGTTTGCATATCCATGTGTGTTTCTGATTAATAAAATAAAATGTTTTTCTGACATCCATACAATCCATCAGAATGGTCAGAATCCATCCTTGCATCATGTCTGTAGTTCATCAGATGCTGGGATTCTTGAACAAGTAGCGCACACTAATGTGCATCGCTCCACCAGTATATACTGTATGTTGCTTAACGCTTAAAATAAAAATTGCTTTGCACAAATAAGTAGAGCATTTTGGTTGGTGGATGGGAAAAAAAAGCACTGCTGATTGCTATATCAACAGCATACTTGTTCTTTGGAGAACTACAAATACAAACCTGAGCCTTGTTGTGTAATCTGCTTGTAATCTGCAATTGGTTACAGTACCGAGTCTAAGTCCACTACCAAAGACTGATTTTTTAAACCAGTCATTAAAAACTAATCATCTTTTGAGAAACTGTATTTATCAAATGATATTACAAATATGAAAATAAGATCAAATGTGTTGAGAACTGCAGTGTCTTTGAATATGACCGATGGGCTTTAGTTTGAGAGCATATATGAACTCAGAGACCTGCTTCAATTGGTTTTGAGTAGCTTTATGATTATGAAAGTTTTTATGTATGTAAAACATGAGCAAACTTGTTAACACCATTTACAATGCCTAAAGTTGCACTGGGAGTGGTGTTTGTATGCACACATTAATATAACCAAAGAACAGGTATTAGATTTGCATTAAAATTCCTGAAGATAAAATAAAACCATTTATTCTGTTAAAGATGATTGAAATTCTGACTCAATGTCTCATCCGCACTTCTGATTCTAACAGCATTTAAATTGAAAATCGATTTTCTTGACATTGCGAAGAAAAAACACGTCTACACTCTTTCATTTTGCACTCATATCGTAGTTTGAACAGTTTTTCAATATTGTTTCCTTCCACTACTTTGTACGAAACATAATTACGTCAATTATTTGTTGTTAATCATCTGCAAACTAACTGCACACACAATTTATCAGAATGCACAAACAAATTAGTGAGCTTTATTTAGTATCTTAGAAATTCAGTGCCATAGATTTTTTGTTTTGCAAATAATAGTTCAGTATTCTATGCATGTATATTCTCTTAGAAATCCTATTAAAACTGCTTATGTTACAAAATCTGTGACAATGCATGCACATAAATGAATGCTAATGATTTGTTCTTCCAGGAATATTTCTATATATGACTGCAAACAAATTGCAGAAAATCCCTTTAAAATAAATCGTGTCTTATTAACTCAAGGCAATAGTGAAGATAACAACACACACACACATGCACACAATATCAAGGGAGAGCAAAAAAAAAAAAAAATGATATGATAGGAGGTTAAATGTGTTACTGAAGTGAAATCTGTGTGAACAGGCAAATCATATAGGTGTCAGTTTCACACAACAGCTATTTTTCACAAACAGCTAAGACTGTGGTCCTGAATAATCAGTGGAGAATCAATCTGCTGGGTAGAATCTGTGCTTGTTGAATGTCCTTGGCAGTGCTTTTAAACTACAGCCTCCTGCATCTCTCTGCTTTCTAGTCTAGTAAAGTACTTTCAAGTTTCCCTTGTGCAGGTGTAGTGCAGTACATGTGTGTGACTGAGTGTATTTGCAGGAGGGCTACACTGGGTTTGTGTGTCAGAAATGCTCTAATGAGAAGACCTACGGTGAGCGCTGCAGCTCAGGTATGTGACACATTTAATGCTAACTTTTGATTTCTCTCTTCTTCTTTATGTTTTATATTCTTGAATCTGCATTCATGGTATCTTCAGGTTGCAGCATTACACTGGAGATTCCATTGTTACGTTGTACAACTAAGTTTCCATTTACAAATAAAAATGAGCATAGTCACATAGCATTTTAATCAAATTCACCACTGTACATACATAGCTCACTTGTAATATCTGTTTTGCCTTTGTTTTTAGCTTTCCAATATGCAACCTAATAAACTTTATGCAAGACATTTAAGACTGGGTTGGAAGTTGACCTTTTAACAAGACAATAACCCTAAGCATACTGCCTAAGCTACACTGCCTAAACTACACTGGAGTAGTTCCAAACCAAACATTTCAGGATTCAGATGTGTAAACTTGATAGAACCTGATATTCCAGAAGACTTGCAGCTGTAATTGCAGCTACAAGTGCAATGGTTAATTATCATTTGACTTGCACAATATGTCTCACATTTTTACAAGGTAATATATACAGTACAAATTGTAACAGTACAAAAGTGCAAAAGTTCAAAAGGGGGAATAATTATGCAAAGAATGGTCATTTGTTGTAATGTGTCATGCTTACAATTATGCAGTTAACTGACAATGATCAGAGGCATGTTTAGGACAGAGCTGAAGCACCAGGAAAACAGAAAGTAGAACAGTAAACAAAACAGAAACCAGACAGAAGGAAATGAATGAATGAAACAGAATATACACCGAAAATCTGTGATCAACTTTGAGCATATAGCAATTAATGCAAAAAATTATAATGTATATGTCATATTGTGATGTAAGTCACAGCACCTGTGATAGGGCAAAATATGTATTATAAAATTATAAATATGTCCTGTATTTCAGAAAATATGTTAGCAAATTTAGCTAAACATGATTGTCAACATAGGTCTAGACCTTGACAGGGATAAAGTGGTTATGAAAGATGAATATAGGAATAAATAATCTTATCTGTTGCCATAAAATAAACTTTATGTACATACTATTAGAGATACACTTATCTGGTCGCTTTGCAAGTGTATATGAAATTAATTCTGTCAGTTTCACACAAACACTGAATCCACAGTATTGACATATTATTTATATTAAGAAATTTTTTTGCTTAACTGTGTTCTGCTATACATGGTTTTTATGTATCTTTATGAATGGTAATGTACATTTGCTTTAGTGTGCGATTGTGTACATGGAGAGTGTAATTCGGGTCCAGATGGAGATGGACGGTGTTACTGTCAACCACCATATTCAGGACCAAAGTGTGACAAAGGTAATGGTTGATTATACCAATATTTATCTGTCACAGTATTACAATGTTTAAAGAAACAGAGTTGTGGAAAATATAAATATATCCTATATACATCCCAAATGTATTTGAGCAACCAAAACATTTCTTTAGTTTCTTTAGTTTTGCACTAGGGCTATAACAGTTATGTAACAAATACTGGAAGTATAAACTGGACCAAAAATAAAGCTCACAGACTTCAGTTTTAATAATGTTAAAAATTAAAACTAAACTGAAAATATGTTTCTATCTGCATCACTTCTAATAGCTCTACTTTGGAACTTATGGCCATGTCTCCTGCCTGTGTGTCAGCCAATGAAATTCTTGTGATATCAGTCTGAACCCTTTGGAAGCCATTCTTCAGCCTTCCCCCTTTCTAGGCTGCATGCTTTCATTCTTGCATGGTTTAGGTTAAAAAAAAAACAATTAGACATTTAAAAATGAATGTACAGTACCTTTGTAGTGTTATACTTTTAATAATTGAGGCTACCAGTTGTCATCAGAAATAACATAATTAGCTGAATGGAGTCATCCATTATTTAAAAAAATGGAAAGAAAATGACATCACATGCAACCAAGAGGCCAAGGATAACTCTAAAGCAGATCAAAAGATCCACAGCTCAGATGCGAGAAATTGTTCACAGGACAACCATAGCCCAGGCACTCCACAAAGCTGAGCTTTATGGAATTACCTTGAGAACACCATCCCCCCAGTGAAGCATTGTGGTGGTAGTATCACATTGTGGGGATCAGCAAGGACTGGGAAACTGGTCAAGATGAATGGAAGTAAATACAGGGAAATCCTAGAAGAAAACCTGTTCCATTCTGCAAGACATTTAAGACTGGGTTGGAAGTTGACCTTTTAACAAGACAATAACCCTAAGCATACTGCCTAAGCTACACTGCCTAAACTACACTGGAGTAGTTCCAAACCAAACATTTCAGGATTCAGATGTGTAAACTTGATAGAACCTGATATTCCAGAAGACTTGCAGCTGTAATTGCAGCTACAAGTGCAATGGTTAATTATCATTTGACTTGCACAATATGTCTCACATTTTTACAAGGTAATATATACAGTACAAATTGTAACAGTACAAAAGTGCAAAAGTTCAAAAGGGGGAATAATTATGCAAAGAATGGTCATTTGTTGTAATGTGTCATGCTTACAATTATGCAGTTAACTGACAATGATCAGAGGCATGTTTAGGACAGAGCTGAAGCACCAGGAAAACAGAAAGTAGAACAGTAAACAAAACAGAAACCAGACAGAAGGAAATGAATGAATGAAACAGAATATACACCGAAAATCTGTGATCAACTTTGAGCATATAGCAATTAATGCAAAAAATTATAATGTATATGTCATATTGTGATGTAAGTCACAGCACCTGTGATAGGGCAAAATATGTATTATAAAATTATAAATATGTCCTGTATTTCAGAAAATATGTTAGCAAATTTAGCTAAACATGATTGTCAACATAGGTCTAGACCTTGACAGGGATAAAGTGGTTATGAAAGATGAATATAGGAATAAATAATCTTATCTGTTGCCTCTCTCTTTATGCAGTTACGTCTTCCTGTTCAGACTGCAGTCCCTACTCATACTGTAAAGGAGAGGGTCCGACTGCTCAGTGCGAATGCCTTCCATCCTTTTCAAAGGTTGGACGCGTCTGTGTAGGTAAGTTCTTTTAACATGATAGACATTTCAGATGACATATTGCATGTCATATGCAAGAACAGGTGAAAATGAGCCAATGTTCATACATTTTCATCATATAGTTGCAGTAAATTCATTTTACTGCACAACACTAAAACCTAAAGGTGTGGTGATTGTTTTGGATATAACAGATGTAGAAATATACAGTCTAAAAATAGTTGGCTTTTGGCTTTTGGCTTATCTGAAAATGTCCCTACTTTTGTTTACTTGAAATAGGAAATCTGGACTGTAATAGAATTGATAAGGAAAGGGGAAAAAAAGAACATTTAATGACATAAATCACATTTGCTCTCATCCACCATAGACTGAATAAAATAGCTGGTGCTTTCTGAAAATGGTGTTATATGTTTGACTTTATAGACTATATGGTTGCCAAAATATTGTGGTGCTCTTCCGTATTAAGATTATAAATGACAATTTTAGAGTAATAGCAAGCAGTACACACAAGTCTATAATTAAACCTACAATTCTAATACATTGTCAATTCCCTAATGTTTGGTGGACAAAGATCTCAGCTTTGGATTCTGAGTCAGTCTGACATATTTTACATCACATTGGGAAAATGATTTGACCTCTTCAAAGCATACGATTGGGTTTGTAGATTTGTTCCCAAGCTACATGCTAAATTATATCTAGATATAGATTATAGATTATTGGGAACAGCAAGTGAAAACCCAAAATAGGCACCACAAATTCTACCTGAACTGTACAGCCAATCAGTGGACGAGGGGCTAAAACTGACAAGAACTCTCTCTGGTGTTATTAAAGCAATGGGGGAATTCACCAGCTATTAGAAAAACAAATTATACAGGAAGCTTAATTGGTTAAGATGGGTAAAAACAAGGTTATGAAAACATGTCTCTGTGGTTAGTTTAATCTATATACATAAAAAAAAAAAACTAAAAAATATTTTACTAACAAAGCTACATGAAGTGGTTTGTTACATTCAGCTGATTTTACTGACCGTTGTGTAGACTTGCCAACCCTGAGTATATCATATTGCTCATGACATTGCACCTCTCACATCCAATTTCAGGTGTTTGCAGCAAGGATGTTTGCGACATAAATGCAGATTGTTCGTACAAGGGTGTAGGGCAATTTCAGTGCACATGCAAAACTGGCTTCGAGGGAGATGGCAAATTCTGCACCCCGATCAACTCATGTTCTCGGAATAATGGAGGCTGTCCAACAAACTCCACTGTTTGTGAAAACACAGGACCAGGCCAGGTAAGCATTAGCTTTATTTTCATGCCAATAAATCCTTTAGATCAGCACATAACGTTCATATAGATTACTTTACATGTAATAACTTGATGCACTTATTTATACTTGGCACAATGCATGTTAATTTTCTGATAAATATGTGTATGTCTGTGTTGTCAGTCAATATGTGTATGTCAGAGTGGGATGGAAGGATCAGACCCTCGTGCTGGCTGTAGGCTGAAATCTGCTTGTAAGGAGAGCACATGCCACAGGAGTGCACGATGTGAAACTGGCCAAGATGGAATAGCCAGGTCTGCCTTAGCTCTTTACTCTCCCCAATTTAGTGGTATTTCCAATTCCTCCAAATCCCTAATATTGAAGAAACCTGAGTTTAGTAAAAGGCAATTTGTTAATACATAAGTGACTAGCCTCATTCTGAGTCTCAAATGTACTTTTGATTTTAGTTATGATTTTTGTCACTGCTCAAATTCAATGTTTTGCACTAACTGGAAATGACAGATCAGTGCAGTGTCTCATGTAATTGCACTCCACAGGAATAACTGTAATTTTTAGACAAATTCAAACTGCATTGACCTCTGATGGTGCCACCACCTGCACTAGAGCAGGCTGTGACGACAGAGTACTAAACGTGTCCAGTATTGCACACATTTTCAATGATTTTATTACATCTTGGGTTTGATAATACACTATGGCCCTGATCTACTAAGATACAAAATAACAAGCTCTAATTTATGTGGTATTGGATAATTTGTGCACAGAGTTGTGTGTTAAGTGATTTATAATAAATAATTGTGTGAATGATGTGTAAAATTGGGTGAGGTAGCAATTTTATTGAGATTTTTGTATTTGCTAATTAAATCTCCAGCGTGTAGGAGATTCTCACACAGCTGCCATTTCTGAAGTTACTTTCAGCCTTAGCGGGGCTTAGTGGTTAGCACTGTTACCTTGCACCTCTGGAGGCGGGGGTTTGAATCCCGCCTCCGCCCTGTGTGTGCAGAGTTTGCATGTTCTCCATGTGCTTTGGAGGTTTTCTCCAGTTATTCTAGTTTTCTTCCCCAGTCCAAAGACATGCATTGTAGGCTGATTGGCATTCCCAAAGTGTCTGTAGTGTGTGTGTGATTGTGCCCTGCCATGGGTTGGCAACTCGCCTTGTGCCCTGAGTTCAAAATGTAGTTCCCTGGGATAGGCTCCACACTAGCCTGTGACCCTGTGTAGGATAATGGATAATGGTGTGGATGGATGGATGGACTTTCAGACAAATCATTGTGGGTGAAAAATTTATTGATTTGTTTTGGCACCATTCTATATCAGCTTTAGGTATGCAAAATGACCCAAATAGCATATTCACAGCAAATGTTAAAAATGGATACGATGATTTATTTTGTTCATTTGAAAACATAGAAACCTTTAGTAAATTAGGGCTCTTTTTAATTTGTCTGTGTTGCAAAATGTAGTTGTGTTTGGTTAGGATTAGTACTATACTTGGTCTATCACCCAAAATATTACCCAGTGGTGGTGGAATATTTCCACTGATGGACAGGGTAGAGGCACCTGAGACACTGTGCATAGAGAGACATGGGCAGTCAGTAGTATACTGGAGCTATTATGTAACTACGTAATCATTGACGAAATTGGATTAACATTCAGATTCTTAAAAGATTCTGAGACTTGTGCCCTGTACATAGTTGTGAGAATCTAACCCACTGTCCTGTTTTTTAGGTGTGTTTGCAGTCAGGGACAGATCAGTGATGGGTGGCGCTGTTATGGAGATATCATGGAGCGTGTTTTGGAACTGGATCAGGAAGGCAGCCACGCAGGAAACCTCACCGGAAGCATTGCATTGTTTGGTAGTGCTGCTGACATTATGTGCAGATTGTCTCTCCTCTCTAGAACTTATTCGCACTGCAGATATTTTTAATCAGAGATGATGTAATCAACACAGTGTTTTGTTGTTATAGAGAGAGGATGTAAGCTCATTCTGAGCAAACATGGGCCATTTACAGCATTCATCCCAGTGGATACTTCCCAAGTGAGTAAAAGTAAATGTAAATTTAGTTGCTTTTTATTTTAATCTTTTATCATTCTTTATGATTCTGGTTTTTAGATTTAGTAATTTAGCATAGGCTCTTATCCACACCTCATAAAAATTGCAAGCAGCAGAAGGTTGAATGATACTGAAAGACTAGAAGCAAGTGCTAATTTGCACAAATGCAAATGTGGTCTAGTTTGTAACTAAAAATGGCAAACTCTAAGGACCTATATACTTACAGACCCCTCCGAAAGTATTGGAACAGCAAAGCCAAGACATTTGGGTTTGAGATTAAAAGATGAATATGAAACAATAGATCAGAATTTCAGCTTTCATTTCCTGATATTTCCATCTAGATGTGTTAAACAACATACAACCTTTTATTTTGAACTCACCCATTTTTAAGTGATAAGAAATATTGGAACATGTGACTGACAGGCGTTACTTGTTGCCCAGGTGTGTCCTGGTAGATTGATTGTTTAAACAGTTAATAGCTCTGAATGTCTACTTTTGGTTTGAGCCCTGGGTTTTGCCTGTCAAGACTGCATTTGTTGTTAAAAATACTAAACCAACATGAAGGCCAGAGAGCTGTCTATGGAAGAAAAAAAGCAAAGTCATTTTGAAGCTGAGAAAGAGGGAAAAACGATTAGATCCATTGCACAAGCTTTGGGCATAGCCAATACAACAATTTGGCATGTCCTGAAAAAGAAAGAAACCACTGGTGTACCAAAAACCAGACATTCATTGATGAGAGAAATATTGTGAGAGCTGTGAAGAAAAACCCAAAAAACAACAGTTGAAGAAGATTCAGAAAGCAGAAATATAGTTGCCATACCACAAGATGGAAACCACTCATCGGCAGTAAGAATGGAACCAAGATTAACCTCTACCAAAGTGCTGGAAAGGCCGAAGATGAAATAAATTCAGAAGTCTACAGAAACATTCTGCCTGCAAATTTACAGAGAAATGCATCCAATCTAAATGGGAGAATCTTCATCATGCAGCAAGACAATGACCAAAACACACTGCCAACACAACAAAGGACTTCATCAAGGGAAAAAGTGGAAGGTTTTATACTGGTCAAGTCAATCACCAGACCTTAACCCAAATGAGCATGCATTTCACCTCCTGAAGAGGAGACTGAAGGGACAAACCCCTCAAAACAAACAACAACTGAAAGAAGCTGCAGTACAAGCCTGGAAAAGCATCACAAAAGAAGAATGGAACAGTTTGCTGATGTCAGTGGGTCACCGGCTTGAGGCAGTTATTACAAGCAAGGGATATGCAACTAAATATTAAGTGTTATTTACTTTAAGACTATCTGTTCCTATACTTTTGGTCACCTAAAAATTGGGTGGTCTGCCACCAAAGGTGCCATGTTCTAAGTTGTTTTAAAATCAGGAAATGAAAGCTGAAATTCTGATCTATCGTCTCATATTCATCTTTTGACCTCAAACCCAAAGGTCTCCAGTGTATAGCAAAAACAAAGAATTGCCTTGCCGTTCCAGTACTTTCAGGGGGCACTGTAAATACTTTCTGGCAACTTTTACATAAAACTTTTTTACCCAGTGACTCCATTTTTAGGTCACAAAATTCTCACAACCCCTCCTAAGACCACCACCCCAAAAATTCCTATGTTTGTTATTTAAAGATTAAAATTGATCTTAACAAACCCAGGATAGCTTCTAAAGTCAGGGTAATGGAAATAAGGAGATCTAGTGATTCACAGTATCAAATGCAGCTGAGAGATGGAAGAATGGTTAAGGCTGAGGACCTAGAGTTTCCTCAGATTGATTTAAATTGTGTGTAATCTTTTGGTATGGATATAATTAATCTCTATATAATGAAACGTGTGTATGTAGCTATCTATGGGCAAACTTAACCAGGCAAGAAGAGCAGAAGCCATCTGCAAACACCACCTCATTCTTGGCCAACGTCTTTACAAAGATTTGGAGGGACAAGATTTGTGGACATATGGAGGGGAAATTATGAGATTTAAACCAAACAAGGTGAAAAACGGTTTTAAAATTACAATTTTGTTCTACATATGATTGTTTCTATTCACAGCTGATTTTTGTTTGTGCTTTGCAGAAGTTTATTTCAAAAAAAGATCCTGATACACCATTCACGATAATCAGGAGTGACATACCTGCATCCAATGGAATTATTCATATAGTGGACAAAGTCTTTACTTTTGCTACTAAAGACACTTCTGACAGTGTTGAGGTAAAATAATGATTGAAATTCTGTATTAAAGAATAATAAAAAGTTTAATTTACACATTGTTCCCCTAACTCCAAATGTATTTGATCAGTTAAGCTAACAAATGGATGCTTCTAGCTACCAGGTTAGCATTGTACAAAGTGCATACTTAGACCATCATATATTTTGCCTCAATCTATGCCAGGTTCTTCAGTAAGTAAGAAATAAAACATGGTGGGGTGTACTGATATAGGAAAATCATCAACAGTGGTGCGGCGTGATGACATTACCTCCCAGAAATTGATTTTCTAATAACAGAATGTCCCAAAGTGTTTTATTTCTCTTATACCACAACAATTTGTCAACAATTATTATTTATTAAAGAACGACATGTCATATTTTTATTTGTAGATAGTTATGTTTAATGTTAAAAAAAGGTCATTCCTGTTATCACTTATGTCTTAACAGTTATAAACAGTTGTTCCCTCACCAGCTTCTCTTTCCTCTCTCTCTTGAAGATAATAAGACAAAAAAATGCAGTCACCAAGAAACCACAATTTCCAATGTCAGAAGACATACAGCTGCAAAGGTTACAGCTGTACCTCTGTGTGCTAGACTGGACAAAAACAAGTACAAAGTGAAAAAAGTGCTGTTTTCACAGAAAGCTATACCATATCAAAAATTACATTCATTTTTAAAATCCGTTTATGTGGAGTGTCCACCGTACACGTTCCTGTGTAAGTCGTTACTATAGAAACAAAAATGTATTTGAACAACTGCATTAACATAAGCCTTTTGCCTTCGCAGTTATAGGAAATTTATTGAGAATCCAACACAAACAACACACACATATACATATACTTACATACATATATATATATATTTATATGTGAGTGTGTGTGTGTGTGTGTGTGTGTGTGTATGTGTGTATACATGCATACATATATTAATATACACACATATATATGTATATATATATGTGAGTGTGTGTATATATATGTATGTATGTATGTATGTATATACATATATATGTGTGTGTGTGTGTGTGTGTGTGTGTGAGTGTGTTTGTGTGTGATTTTATATATATATCACATCACGTGTAGACCCTCTGTGGTTTCTAAAACATCTTGAAGCAGGAATCTCTTCCTTCCTTAGCATGTTATTGGTATCAGACTCAAAGAAGATGTATGACCCAAAATTGAAATGATGACTTTAAATACCAAATATACCTTGGCTGATCAACTACATTTGAATTACATTTGAGTTAATTTGTGTAAATTAGATTTTTGGAGAAATCATTTCTTTCATTAATCATTAAGTGGCATCTATTGTTTTCTAACTCATACTGTTATGCAACTGTAGTTCTCTTCAAAAACCATCGGGGACATTCTAGCGGAAGATGCCAGATTCAATAGATTTGTATCTCTGATAGATGTGAGTGTTCTTTACTTTTTTCTGAACTTTTGGATGATCAGGGTCTTCAACCTCTTCAAATAAAATCAAATGCATGCTTGTCTGGTTTTTTCTAACTGAACTGGAGCTGATTTGATATTGTGTTATAGAACTGTGGAGCTCCAATGCCTCTCCAAGGTCCAGGGCCACTCACACTGTTTGTCCCAACCAATAAAGCCGTGGACAGATCTAGGGACGGTAGTATTATATACATGCTAAAGGATGTAAGTATTCAATGTGAATATATATATGTAGTTCGAGTTCAAGCCAGTATTTTATTATTTTCATTGCTCAACATATATCTTTCTCTCCCAAAGGCCAAGCACAAACTCCAGGAGCTTCTGAGGCACCATATGTTCTCTCAGGCAGCAGTAAGGCTCTGTTTGCATTTTAGCTTTTAATAGTGTCAATGATTTTTTTTTCATTTATTTTTAAATTTTCCCATATTTTATTTATAATATATATATATATATATATATATATATATATATATATATATATATATATATATATATATATATAGATATATATATATTTCACAGTACTGTGCAAAAGTCTTAGACACCCTATTTTTTTTAGTACAAACTTTGTTATAGATTTTTATGGCTTCTACATTATTGATTCAGTACAAAAACATCTTAGATTTCCAAACATTAGTTTTCTAGCACAAAATTAAATGTTCCAGAAAAATGTTTGTATGTCAGTAAAGAAAGCAGCATATTACATAAGAGACACTTTTCAGACAAAAACCATTATGAAGGCTGCTGGGTTTTGCTGCAAAAATAAGAAGCAAGTGTGACAGTCAAAGTCTCCAGAAGAACTGTGCGTGCTTCTGCAAGATGCCTAGTAAAACTTACAGCTCATTTCCTTATAAAACTGCACACTGAGAGTATAAAACTGAGACTACTATTTTTTTTTTTAAGTGAAGGATCATATACTGATTTTGTTTCATTTATTACTGGTTACTGCTCTTTATAGTATTTTTTTTAATGTAGAAACATTTAGTTTCATTATTGTTGGAAGCATCTTTGCTCTACAGCCTTTCTTTGCATGTGCCTAAGACTTCTGCACAGTACTATAATATATATATATATATATATATATATATATATATATATATATATATATATATATGTATGTATATAGTGTGTACACTGTAAAGAGAAACTGCCTTCAAACTTTGAGATCTAGTGGGTGGAATAATAATGAATTGAAGTAACGTCTGGTTGTCCAGGAAGTTACAGTGTTCAGCTACACAGTGAAGTTTTGTGTGACATTGAAGAACTGGATATAAATATATAAATATACTAATATAAATATAATAATGTAAACATGTTTTGTCGATATAGACCTCCATTACTTGTTAGCTTCATATCTCTGGTGCAAAACTAAACCAGCAAATGTCAAACACCAAACATGTATTGGGTGTGGTAAAGGGAAATTTGTGTAAAATTGATATTTTGTTGAGCTATTGCTTTAAATTGCATGAACAAATGTGGTTGGCTTTTTATATTATATATGTGCTGCATATGTACATTTTGTAGGTAACTGTGGACCAGCTGGCTAGCATGTCAGAGATCCAAACCATGGCTAATCAGGTCATAATGATCAATGTCACTGGCGATGTAAGTCACTGCATCTGTTTGGGGTTGTTCTTGACTAGACATGTGCTATTTAATAGTGGAATCATAATCATGATAACTGCCTAAGATCTTAGCACTATATATAATATTATCAAGATAGTACATAAATATACATATTGATACTGCATGTACATACCCTTATGGAACAATCATATATATTTACAATTAATGTTAGTTATATGTAATCACATGTGAAAAATAAAACCACATGCCCTACCACAAGTCAAGCATGTGTTAAGCACTAGACATGTGTTTCTCACTAGACTATCAAATTAAATAAAAAATATAATAATATGTGATACTTTACTACAGTACTACAATAACACATTAAAATTGGTCCAACATAACCTGCTTTACAAATGGGACAGACTTTATCTTAAGATCATGAATGCCGTCCAAAAAAAGTGCAGCCTGCCCATGCAGAGTCCCCTGAATGGGGTAGTGATGACATTTTGATGTACCTATAATATAAACTGTATTGAATGTAATAACACAGTATTGAATGTGGCAATATATCATATAACAAATTTAACAAATGTAGATTTCAGCATCCTCATTGATTTTCTCCTCCTTTGCCCTCAGGGAAGAGTGTTGCTCACTGAAAAAGGAATACCTCTTGAAGCGAAAGATATTGTTGCATCCAATGGAATCATTCACATGATTGATGGACTTCTTGTGCCGCCATCCATTGTTCCGATCATGCCACATAGGTGTGATGTTAATGTGACCACCATCATTATGGTATGTAGGAGAATTTGGGATAAGGTGATATGCACTTGTCGACCCTTTATTCTGCGTAATAAAATATGTAGCTGAATAATTATACTGAGCCCTTGCACTGTTGCTGTAGTTGCCATTATAAGTTGTTATATATAATATATATATATAATAATACTACATTCTCTACTACACTACACACTCTTATAAATACAAATATACTTTTTATAAACATATATTTAAAGGTGACCATATTCACTTTTCCACAGGAAAGATATATATATAAAAAATAAAGGTACAAGAGATGTATTGTTGAAGGAAAAATACAGTATGGTCCCTTTATTTCTGAGAGTGTAGTGAAGATTGTTTATCATCAGCATAGCAGTTGTAAGAGAGGCCATGTGAACTAATCACTGAACCCAGGGATTTATTATATAAAGGAGAAAACCTATAGACGGGGTACTGACCCCTGGGGAACTCCTGTAGTTTGGCTGTGACGTGATGATGGCATGAACCTCTTCAGGCTCTAAATTATTAATGTTGTTCTCTTTAATAACTTGAAGTATTAACTGTGGTGTATTAAAATCCATGGTATTGGATTATATGGTTATTGTTCCACCTGTAATATTAGACCCTAAAGAGCAGACTGTTAAAGTGCACAAAAGAAACCTTTGCAGAAACCTCTGATACAACACTTGTCATGTACATATTTTGTCTTTAAAACCTTTTACCTTGTTTGCAGAGTCCATGTGTAATGTGCAAATACATTTCTGAGTCACAATGTCCACCCGGAAGCGAAGAAGGGGTATATTTTATGTTATAGAAGATATATAGTTGCATCATTGTAGTTAGTGATAGAGCTGATTATAGATTAATCCAACTGCTGGCAGATGTACCATATATGCTGACCTGCATGCACTTTTCTGTTGTATTAGTCTGGCCATCTTCAAAATTGTGAGCCTCTTCCTGATCCACGATGGAGTGAATTTAACACCGTACGAGGCTGTGCAAAATATTGCCGAGCAAAACGAATGGTAAAAAACTCCTATTGGCGTGTTTTCAAATTTCAGTTATGGGAGTAAAATCTGAATATTTATGTCTAATATGAGTTTTAAAATACATACCGATACATTTATGTAGCAAGAGCAATATTTCTATCTTCATTAAACTAATTAGGACTGCATTATTAATAGCTTTTAATCTTGATTGTGTCATTGGTAAACTTAGTTAAAGTAGATTTAAGGATAACTAATGAGAAAACTTATTTTTTTTAATTAACTGAAAAATGAAACCAAGAAAAATCAACCTTTTATGTGAGTTAGCAACCAACCAAATTCAAATGAAAAACAAATAGAAAAGGTTTAGGGGAAAAAAGAAAAAGATAAAACTTACAATAACCTGGCTGCGTAAGTCTGCACACCCTTTTATAATGGGGCATAATGTACATTATTGTAATGTACAGTCTGGAGGAAAATATAGTTTTCTGTTGATTAAAAATAATAAAGAAAAAAAGAAAAAAGTATTTTGAGCAATTCTGATAAAATCATCATTTCAATAATGAGCAAAATATCCACTAGCATTTAGCCAAGCATTAATGAAACGTTGTGGTATATACTACATTGTTTTTTGTACTTTTAACAAGCCTTTAATTCAAATGTTCTAGTGTATTTAGTCATAATATTAAAGGTAAAAATATATGACTAATATAAAAAACTTGTGTTTTAGAGGGCCGAATGCTGCAAGGGTTTCTTTGGGCCTGACTGTAAACCCTGTATTGGAGGTTTCCAACACCCATGTTATGACAAAGGCACTGTAAGTATAACGCCTGTTTTTCTTCTGCAAAACCCTGGATGTGTTGTTGCTCATCTCACTCATCTCTGACCTTCCTCTCAACAAGCTGTAGAAGCCCTTTTCTGATTTGCAACTATACCATTAACTGTAAAAAATCTTTGATATAAGATTGCTCTTTGGTAATATTACCCAGATACTGAATGGTTATTTTCATTTGAATAGATATCTTCTTTTGAATTGATAATTCTGTATAGAATTCTGTGCTAAATTCAGTCAGATTTCTCAACCTGTAGAAAGATCTTTAGGGATCATTAATGTATCATTAAGAATTTAATTGTAAAATGGTACCATATTTGAATTTTGGGTCCTCCATTCATTGTTTTTTGATGTGCTCCTATTATTATTATTATTATTATTATTATTATTTTGTTACTGTCTCAGACTACATGTCCACAATATCTACTGTCTGTAACTCCTCAAGGAATTCTTGGTCAACTAATTTTTTTATACTTTCTCTAGGACATATTTTACATTGTTTCAATCCAAATTTTCAGTGCTCTGAAGATCTGGATTTATCTTAACACAAATTCCATCCATAACCCACCCCCAAGATCCTTTCTCAACAAAACGTACATTGATAAAGCAGCTAGTTTCTCCAATGATTCTGTTCATGACCTCTGCCATTCTAGAGCTCACTCACTCCTTTGATTCTAACATCAGTTCTGTAGTGAACACTTTCCTTACCTCCAAAATATTGCAAATCTTAGACTTTGTTTATCTTACTCTGCTGCTTACTCTGCTCATTCATCCCTTTATATCTAGCCAAATCTGTGGTATCTATGTCTACCCCCTCAGTGGTATTTAAGTCTCTCTGGATACTCCATTTGTTCCAATTTCAGCTGCCTGCGTAAAACTCAGTCTCACGTTCACTTCAGAATTGTTGCTCCTACTTGTCTCTTGGATATTTTATGATTAGCTTACTCAGTGGGTTAATATGCCTTCAGAGTGGCTCTTTGCCTCATGAATTCTTTTTCCATTACAGTTAAAGAATCTCTCCATTTTAAAAACATACATTAAGGTCTTTTAAACTAGGCTAACCATCACTTCTAATATTCATGTTTTTGGCTGTTTAGCTATAATAATAATAATAATAATAATAATAATAATAATAATAATAAATTTATTTATTTATTTAGCACCTTTCATGCATTTAAAAGTTAAACAGAGAAAGAAACAAAGAAAGAAAGAATTGCAACAAATTATAGCAGTGACAAAAAAAGAAAACGATAATCTAAAAAATTCAAAAATATATATATAATAACAAATATTATGGAAAAAAAAGAATAAATGAAATCAAAGCTATTATTAAATTATTAAATTATTAAAATAATAAAAACTAGTTAAAAGTTAAACTGAAAAAATGTTTTTAGGGTCTAACATACTATACCATTAAGAGATTTAAAAAATATTAATAAAATCTGATTTTTACTTTTGAAAAGCGCTACTTCTTCTTCTTGTTATTATCACTTGTGCAGAAGAATGAACTGCTCACTTCATGTCTGACTTTGTTATCAGTGTTCTGATGGCATTTATGGCGATGGCTCATGTAAATGTAACCCAGGCTTTATGGGCATCGGATGCCACCTCTGCTCTGACCCAAAGAAACATGGAGAAAACTGTGATGAAGGTAAGAATCTAATTGAACCTTTAGCTATGTAATGCATCTCTATTTATGGCTGCAACAGAATGGCTAAAATATTAAATTGAACGAAACCTTAATCTGCATAATAGAGCTACACTTGCTGAGAACTTTATATGGAACACCTGTACACCTACTCATTCATGCAATTATCTAATCAGCCATCTAATCAGAATGGGAAAAAATGTGATCTCAGTAATTTTGACTGTGGCATGATTGCTGGTGCCAGAAAATCTGGTTTGAGTATTTCTATAACTGCTGATCTCCTGGGATTTTCATGCACAACAGTCTCTAGAGTTTACTCAGAATTGTGCAATAAAAAAAACCTTTCAGTTAGTGGCAGTTCCGCGGACGGAAATGCCTTGTTGATGAGAGAGGTCAATGGAGATTGGCCAGGCTGGTTCAAGCTGACAGAAAGGCTACAGTCACTCAGATAACCACTCTAACCACTCCACTTGTGGTGAGCAGAAAAGCATCTCAGAATGCACAACATGATAAACCTTGAGGTGGATGGGCAGGAAACCATGTCGGGTTCCACTTCTGCCAGCTAAGCACAGAAAGCTGAGGCTGCAATGGGCTCACCAAAACTAGACAGTTGAAGACTGGAAAAAACATAGTCTGGTCTAATGAATCTTGATTTCTGCTGAGGCACACAGATGGTAGGTTCAGAATTTGGTGCCAATAGCATGAAATTCTGCTGTTTTCTGTGGTTTCCTGCTGTTGTAGCCCATCCACCTCAAGGTTTATCGTGTTGTGCATTCTGAGATGCTTTTCTGCTCACCACAAGTGGAGTGGTTAGAGTGGTGCCTTGTGTCAACAGTCCAGTCTGGTGGAGGTTGTGTAATGGTGTGGGGAATGTTTTATTGGCACACTTTGGGCCCATTAATACCAATCACTCATTGCTTGAATGCCACAGCCTATGTGAGTATTATTGCTGACCATGTGCGTTCCTTCATGGCCACAATTTACCCATCTTCTAATGGCTACTTCCAGCATGATAATGCACCATGTCACAAAGCAAAAGTCATCTCAAACTGGTTTCATGAATATGACAAGGAGATCAGGGTTCTTCAGTAGCCTTTCCAGCCACCAGATCTGAATCCAGTAGAACAACTTTGGGATGTGGTAGAACAGGAGATTCACACCATGAAAGCACCTGAAAAATCTGCAAGAATTACATAATGCAATGATATCAACATGGACCAGAATCTCAAAGGAATGTTTCCAACATCTTGTGGAAGTCATGCCATGAAGAATTGAGGCTGTTTTGAGAGCAAAGGGAGGCCCTACCCAGTATTAATATAGTGCTCCTAATAAAGTGTTCACTGAGTGTATGATTAGGGCTGCAACAGAATGGCTAAAATGATAATCAATAATTGAATGCTTAACTCCTTTTGAATGGATCAGTCTGTAGAGAATTCTGTGCTAAATAAATAAAAATTATTATTATTATTACTAAGTGACTGTGTTGATGTTTCTGTGTGCGTGTTTGCACAGATTGTCGCTGTGTTCATGGCGTATGTGATAACAGGCCTGGCAGTAAGGGTGTGTGTCGCAGGAACTCCTGTCTGTCTGGATACACTGGAGACCTTTGTGACCTCACAGCCACACCCTGTGATTCAGACGGCACCTCCGAACACTGCCATATCCATGCTTACTGTACACGCATTGACAACATAAACACGTCAGTATTACACTTTAATCATCGTAATTTTTTTTGTTGCTTTTATGCTACATTCTGATGTAATATGGTCCATGTATTTCTTAAAGCATCTCACATCATTTTGCAAAAACTGAAATGCAGTGGGCATAAAAAGTTACACACTGATAAAATTATAGATTTCTGTGATGTAAAAAAATTAAACCAAGATAAATCATGATAGATAAACATGACATGATTGACATGAATTTGACTTGAGATATCTTGGTTTGAATTTTTTTTTTCACAAAAAGCTGCAATTTTAACAGGGGTGTGTAGACTTATATCCACTGTATTATTTTTGTAAATGCTCATTCAATGCTGCTACGTGTTATGAAGTTGCCGTCAAATGAAATGTTGCCTGAATGAGTCACCATTTTGTCTTCCCTTTGATTACTTCTGATAATTACCACAGTTGAAGTGAACTTTATTTCACAGGATGGTTTGTGATTTGCTCAGTGTTGATGGTCTATGTGCTCCAGGTGTGTGTGTAAGCCTGGATATGACGGTGATGGATACTCCTGCACTGAAGCCAATCTGTGCCTCAAACCCGACAGAGGAGGCTGCCACATAAACGTGAGGCACAATGCTATCTTTGTTTTCTACTATTCTACATTTCCCTTTTCTGACATTCTGACAGAAGCATGAGGAATTTGAGAACAATATGTTAGAAGAAATAGATATGACGGAATGGTGTAGTTTATCACAGCTTGGACTGGAGGCAGATCTGCAAATTGAGTTGAAGGAGAATTGTTCTCTTAAAACATGATGTTATGTTAGAAATGGGCAAAGAGGTGAATTTCTTATGACTTAATGCTACATGATACATTTACAGCACTCATTAATTCAGCCTTAGTAACTGCCTGGTCAGGGTTGCGGTGGTTTAAATAAGGCTAATAGTTTTTAATAGTTTGGAAAATAGAACCAACTAAAATTCATGGACAGGTACAAAATAAAATATCATGGACAGGTACGAACAAAAATAATAACTGCAAGATAAGATGAGCATTTCTACAAATGTATATAGAATTTCTTCAATGTATATAGAACCAGGCTGCGATAACTAGCACTATACAAAATCAGACTGTGATAGCTAGCACTATATAAAATCAGACTGTGATAGCTAGCACTAAACAGAATCAGACTGTGATAGCTAGCACTAAACAGAATCAGACTGTGATAGCTAGCACTAAACAGAATCAGACTGCAAAAGCTAGCACTATACAGAATCAGACTGTGATAGCTAGCACTAAATAGAATCAGACTGTGATAGCTAGCACTAAACAGAATCAGACTGTGATAGCTAGCACTATACAAAATCAGACTGCAAAAGCTAGCACTATACAGAATCAGACTGTGATAGCTAGCACTAAATAGAATCAGACTGTGATAGCTAGCACTAAACAGAATCAGACTGTGATGGCTAGCACTAAACAGAATCAGACTGCGATAGCTAGCACTAAACAGAATCAGAAATTAATCCACAACTTCAGATTTGAGAATTGAACAGCACCATATTTACGTACCTAAAGCTTTACTTTTGGTTTATTAATGATTATAATCAATTTTTCAGTTCAAACAGCTTACAAATGTCCTTTACCTATTGTCAACAAGCCTGACATGAAGGCCTGTAATGTAAATATGATTTTCAATGTAGATTATTGATGTCCTTCAGAGACATTAAGATAAACACATGACGTTTCTGGTCAGCTCAGTAGAACTGACTGTAGATATTTTGTTATCTGTGTTTTGATATCTGCACTGGTCAGCACTATCACTGAACTGCATATGTGTTTACAGGCACAGTGTGTGTATGCAGGCCCTGGAAATGTGTCCTGTGTGTGTAATGAGGGATGGACAGGTGATGGTGTTGTGTGTATGGAGATTAACAACTGTTTAATGGAGAATCGTGGTGGGTGTCATGAATACGCTGACTGCACCCCCACCGGACCTGGCCAGGTAACACTTAAAGATCTTTTTACTGCAGCATTGAGACCAGATGAGCCATTATACTAAATGGGGGGCATGGTGGCTTAGTGGTTAGCACTGTTGCCTCGCATCTCCGGGGTTGGGGGTTTGAATCCTGTGGAACCCTGTGCCCTGGGGGCTTCCTCTGGGTACTCCGGTCCCCTCCCCCAATCCAAAGACATGCATCGTAGGCTGATAGGCATTTCCAAATTGTCCATAGTGCTCCCCCTCAACCCTGTGTAGGCTAAGTGGTATGGAAGATGGATGCATGGATATTATACTATATGTATAAATAAAAATGTACTTGCTTTGCGTTAGATCTTGTACAGACTCTTTTATCTTATATCATATGTATTATCCTATATTATATTAAAATGCTATTATATTAAAATGATGTTATTTTTTATATTCTAATCTTAACTTGCTTTTAAAAGTGTGCATGAAATGCTTTATTATTTTATACTTATATATTTGCTAAATTTGCTAAATTGTCCATAGTGTGTGAATGGGTGTGTGAGTGTGTGGCATTGTGCCCTGCGATGGGTTGGCACCCTGTCCAGGGTGTCCCCCACCCTGTGCCCCGAGTCTCCTGGGATAGGCTCCAGGGTCCCCTCGAGCCTGTGTAGGATAAGCAGTACAGAAAATGGATGGATGGACTATATATTTGACTATATTATATATAGCTGGACAAACTCTCTATGTATGCACTGTGTTTCAGCATTACTGAATTAGCAGCTGCATTTTATTTGTTATTTCTTCAGAGTCAATGTGCCTGTAAGAAGGGATTCATGGGAGATGGCCTCATGTGTCAGATTGTTAACCCCTGCCTGACAGACAATGGAGGCTGCCATGACATGGTCTGTATTCAATAATACACACATTTCCCTACTGATTCAAATACAGGATGTGTGTACCTATGTCTGAAATGGTGCTCTAGTCTCTACAAACTAGGTGCATCATGGCTATTTTGTAATTATTTGAGTCATACCTCAGACTGCATGAATAGCTAGTATGCTAAGGAATCAGTTATAGAGAAATATTCTGCTAATGCAGATAAATGTAAAATTTGGGTTGCTGCTTCTTTAATGACTCTTTTGGAATGAACGGTAAGGCACATTAGTAAATAAAAATAATTCATGGCATCATGGGTATTTTGTACTTATTTATAACATTTTTGTGAACCAATTGCATTAGAATTAGAATAAAAATTCTGTTACACCTTTTGACATGGCTGACAGCTTACTAAATACTTAAAAGAGTACTTTAGCCTTTTTTAATGGGAAATTATTATAAAACAATACCTCAGAGTTTCTTAAAAATATGTAAATGACTTACATGGTAAGTAATTACTCATGGTTACCATCTGCAATAATATACCTGAATTAGAACCTACCTGAATATACCTGAAGTGTATAATGTAATTGCTTATATACTGTATATTTTTACCACAGGCCGTATGTTCATTTAATAGCAGTGGCATACAGAAGTGTACCTGTCCACAAGATTATGAAGGAGATGGCACCACATGCTATGGGAATATACTGATGGTAAGTGCCTTATATAAGAATAATGAATCACTATTTAATACAAGTTAAATACCTGACTTTGTGCTAAAAGTACACAGCCCTAAAAAAAACCAACACTTTTTAAAAAAGTTTTTAAGTTATTTAAGTTAAAAAATAAAAGTTATAAATGTGTAAGGTATCATAATTTTTTACTTCACTACAAACAGCAAATGAGCTAATAAATAGAATAAATTCAGTTAAAAGCATACATACATGTATTCATGCACTTTGTTAACCCATTAACTCATAGAACGGCATACCAATACATAATTTATTTAATAGTTCTGTAAATTGTTCATTTCCTTTGTTTACTTGCAACTTTAGTTGACATTAATTAACCATGAGCTTCATCAATAATAATTGATGTTAAGATATGTTAACAATGTAATGTACATAAATGTAACAATGTAAATAATACAGCTAATTCTTATTTCTGTAATTTTAACTAATATCACTTACGATAGTAGTTTACATTAATAAACCATAAATGAATTTAAAAAGCACGTTTGTTTTGAATGTTAACTAATTAATGAACACCTGATTACTTAATGTTTATTCCATAACTGTGCTATTTTTTCTACTCTTTCCAGGAGCTAGATTCGAACTCAGATTTCTACACTTTCAACCGCTATCTACAAGTTTGTACAGTTTGATCATGTGTATAAGTCAGCTACAAAAGACCTACTGTTTTGCAGTACAAGTAACATGTGTATTTTATCCTTTAACCTTTAGAGACACCCGGTGATCAGTGCCGACAGCAATGTGACTGCTTTAGTTCCCTCCAAGGATGCATTTAGAAATCTGAGTGGTGGGGAAGAGCTGTTTTGGACTGACTTCTACCGCCTTCCTTTCCTCCTGCAGTACGGTCTACACTTGTTCTTATAGGTCCTTTCTGAATGTGACTGTACCCTAGTCACTACTAAGGCATTTGGCACAGTGAGAATTATTGCAAAAATAACGCTGGCCAGTATGAGGGGTGAGGGGTGGTGGTGTTCAGATATGATGTGATTTGCGAGAGAACATGGATATTCAGTGAACAGGTAACATTAGCTAGCTAGCTATCTAATGTGAGTGACTAGCAGGGGTGGAAAAAGTACAGAGAAACTGTACTTAAGTAAAACTATGGGTACGGTGTCAAAATCTTACTGGAGGTAAAATTCTACTAGCGTGAAAGTCAAAAAGTGTCTACATTTAAACATATTCAAGTATTCAAGAGTAACAAGTAAATATTTTAACTGGACAGCTGACCACAAGTTCATCATACCTCAGCCTGCATGAATAGCTAGTAGGCTAAGCAATCAGTTATACGGAAAATATTCTGCTAATGCAGACAAACCTACAATTTGGCTTGCTGCTTATTTAATGTTTAATGAGTCTTTTAGAATAAATAGTAAGGCACATTAGAAACTAAAAATAATTCTTTACTAGCTAGCCAGCTTAAACTAATTTACAGAATTGAACTAGCAAGCTTTGGGAGGCAGAGAAGATGCCTCATCCTGTATAAACTGGTAACTACACACACACACACACACACACACAAAAGAAAAAACTCATGCCGTTTGAGATTTGTAATGAATATTTTAAAGGTCAAAAAGAAAAAGTAAGGAGTAAAAATTTCTCAGAAATTTACTTGATTAGGTAATCAGTTTCAATAATATTTGAGTAAAGTATAAATCTTCCAAAAATAATACTCAAGTACAGTAACAAATAACAATTACTCAGATATTATCTATCCATGGTAACTATTGACATTATGTTACCTGAGGACCAATACATTTATCACCTAATTATTCTTGGTGGAACTGGAGGACATTTTGTTTTTTATTGGCAGAAAAGCAACATGCCACACATTTGTGCTCTCCTGGCTTCCAGTAATGCATTTCTTTTCTGCATTCCCATGTCCTTTTCCATAAAAAAAAAATCAATTTTGGGGTTTGATCTGACTGTATCTTTATCTAGTTAGTAATAAGAGATGTAAGGGCAAGATGTTTTGTGCTTGAACTTCACTTTATAAACCTGACCTCAGGATTCAGCCACAATCCTTGCTTTCTGTGTAAAAGCTCAACGAATTTTGGGTGTTAGAAAAGTATAATGCTTAAAGTGTTCAGAAGAGTAATCCTCAGTTGATCCATTCATTAATGGTCATTTCGAGGATTTTGACTTCAGCTTGTGAGGAAATGAAAAGACACTGTGCAGCACTGTTCACTTTCCCATCAGTATTTGTGTTTTGGTGTGTGTGTGTTCCTTTCAGAGCTCACTTTTTGGATGGCATTTACACCTATGATGACTTGAGGAAGCAGGTCAATAAAACAGTCCCAACTAAATTAAAGACAAAATGGGAGATCACAGTTAAAAACGGGGTAACAAATGATACATTTCTCTGATAATGTGTAGCTGTTTGTGTATTTACACTCTTTTTCTCAGTGCGATGTGTGTAACTGTGTGTTTTCTTCTTCAGGAGCTAATGATTGGTAACGCTACAATTCTTGTCCCAGATCTCCAGGCAACCAATGGGTTCATTCACATCATCGATACAGTAATTAAACATTTGAATTGTATTTTTATTCACACATAAACCTGTATATCGAATTTTGAAATATTATAATAATAATAATAATATTACTACCTAATGCATTGTTAATACAACCTTTGCTTGTAACTGAGTATATTATATGGTTTATGTCTATTATTATATATTATAATATATATAATAATATATTATGTGTATTATAATTATTTATATTATATGGGTGAGCCACTGTGGCGACCCGAAATGGGAGCAGCCAAAAGAGGAATATATATATATATTTGGCTACTCCCATTTGGGGTTGCCACAGTGGAGCACCCATCTGCATATTTTGATTCTGGCACAATTTTTACCCCGGATGCCCTTCCTGACACAACCCTCCCCATTTCTGGGATTGGGACCAGCACTGAGTGTGCACTGGCTCGTGCAACCCTCCAGTGACTGGGGTTATATCCACTCTATATTATATACTGTATATTCTTACAGTATCAAATTGCATACGTAATTATGTATAGTATTATACTTAATGTAACCACTTCCTGTTTTCATTTTAAATACCACTTTAATGTAAATACCATTAAATTTTGAAAATAAATCTTATTATATTGTATTTTTCAGTACTGAAATCTAGTACTGAATTGTATTTCAGATTTACAGTGAGATGCTTCCTTGAAGAAAGCACTGTTAAATAGAGTGTGTGTTTTATGTCAGGTTCTGAAACCACCCATTTCCCAGATCCCCCCTCCTCCCCCTGATATAATGGAGGTCCTCAGTAAGACCCCCTCATTCAGCCTGTTCAGGGAAGCAGCACTGGTAAATACATGCTATCCTGCACACACACACACACACACACACACACAGACAGACACAAAACACATACACTCCAGTATGTACACACTAACCTAAACACACACCAACCTATTAACACACTAACCTAAACATGCACACGCACACACACACACACACACACACACACACCAGTTTATACAAACACCTGTCTATTACACACACTAACCTGAATACACACACACACACAGCAGTCTATACAAACACCTGTCTATACACACACTAACCTAAACACACACACACTCACATAAATATGTCTCTATTCATGCTAACCTAAGCACAACCTTGCTTCAAAATTTTACTTTTATTTATTTTATTAGAAATATGGAAGACAGATTTTGTGTGCTAATATTTTGAAAAGTTACTGGAAATCACATTCAGACAAGCCACATTTAAATTAATATTTTGATGATGTGCTGCACCAGTGTAATTCAGCCAAAAAATATACAAATTATGTACTATTCAAGACCATCATTGAATACTACTAATGTTTAAATTTTAAAAATCTCTCATATGGGGTCTGTTCGTGTACCAGCCTTCTGGATTTTCTAATTAGTAAATACTTTTGAATGTAAGGTTTTCAATTTGAGATGCAGCCCATGACAACAATCATGATGACAGTGGAAAAGAGAGATAGAGCTCATCGTTGTGTTTACTGCTATAAAAAAAGGCTAAACATTTTACAATTTGACTTGGAAACCTGATGGACTGGGATGTGTTGTCTCTGATGTGCCATCTAGTGCATGTTGCTTTTTATATCTTCCGGAAGAAACGCAGCGAGTGTAGAACAATGCTGCTTGCTTTACTGATGCTTCTGCATAAGTGCAAAATCATGCATCAAAAATAAACCATGCAGGGTGGTGTGGTATGCCGTAGCACACCACCTTGCCATGGATTATTTTCCTATAACAACACAGCACTTCCTAGTAGACTGGAAAGCCAGTGCAAGGAATATTCCTTTGGTTTTTATTCACTTACATTTCACATACTCAGTAGTCCTATATTAGTAATCTGGAATAAAATAAAATGAAGGGTGGTCAAGGCTTGGGGTCACGTCAGCCCAAAAACTTTAGGATCCCAAGCTACACACACATACACACACACACACACACACACACACACACAAACGAAACATGCACCAGCTTGTAGACTAATCTATAAACACAACAGCCCATACATGCACAAGCTGACACACCAATTCATAATCGAACCAACCCATACACATACTACTAATATACACAATAACCCACACACATTACCAGTATATACACTAACCGTTACACACTTCAGTCCATGCACACTACCGATATACATTCGTAAAGGTGCTATATGCTCATAAGAACCACTGCTAAATGCACTAACCCATACACAAACTAATCCACACTATATAGACTGGGGCAGTATGCTGTATTATGTTGATAAGTGAAATGACTTTTTTCCCAAAAGACTTGTTGTACATTCAAAAACAAACACCAGCCCATGCCAATTTCCACATAGATTTTTTTTTTTTTTTAAATCAAACCTGAGTGATCCTGCTTAAAATGTATCTTTAAGTCTGAGCAACCTAAAAGAAAAGTTAACAGGTAAACACAAACTAGCTAGCTAGTGCTATAATTCAATAATTGGATGCATGTAGGGTCAAACAAACCCATTTGACATTGATTGTGCTGTTGTGTTTATTTTTATATGCGTAATGTAGCAGGCTGAGAAACATGATCATTAGAATATTCGATATTAGGCTACGCCCATCCAGACAGTTCTCAAAACAATCAATGATTGAGTCTAGAGAGCAACAGGAATCAGGATAATGATATATATTAAATAATAATTTATTTTTGTTCAGTCGCAGTAGTGGTCTGAAGTGATTTGGTGGTTATTTTCATCTTATATTTATATTTTATATTAATATTTATATTATAAATTGGCTCTGCACAAGTTTGGACACTAGGCATGAAATGGTTAAATGAATCTAAACGATTTTATTCAACGAATGAATCTTTCACAAATTTACCATCATTATTAAAGACTGATTAAATGACATGCTTTCAAAGTAAGGACACAATTCTCTTTTTGTTAGCTGTACAATTTAACAGAAAGCATCACAACGAGGGACTTCACTATCTTTGTTCCATCTGACAGTGCAGTTAAGGATTACCTGAAGAAAACAAATTCTACACGTCTGGTGAGCTATCAAATGATTTGGTATTTCACGTCTTCTTTTCCATGATCATGTTTTTATTCGGGTATTTTGACATTAATTTGTTTGTCTTCTAATAGGATGAAAATGTTCTGAAATATCATGTCATTCCAAGAGAGCAGCTTTTCCCTGAACACTTGACTGATGGGACGTTAAAAAATACACTGCTTGGGAATGAGTATCAAATCATGATTCATTTAAACAGGGAAAATAAGGTATATCAAGTAAATTATATCAGCATTAAATTACACTGTGGTATAAACTCGTGTAGAAATATAAAAAATTAC
Organism: Pangasianodon hypophthalmus; assembly: GCF_027358585.1. Taxonomy (NCBI): domain Eukaryota; kingdom Metazoa; phylum Chordata; class Actinopteri; order Siluriformes; family Pangasiidae; genus Pangasianodon; species Pangasianodon hypophthalmus. The sequence continues at coordinate 13,857,575 of NC_069729.1, forward strand.
TGAATATGCTTTTCTCTTCTTTAGACACTCATTAATGATGTAGCATTGGATGGGAACTTCACTGAGATAAGGCACGGTGTCATCATCAGCATCTCCCGGGTTTTAGTGATTCACAAAAACTACTGCAGCAAAGATGTGTACATGAAAGCCTTTGTAAGTCTTACAGTGAATCAGAACTCTTAGAAATCAGGACAATCTCTTATTTAGTATGGTCTCAGAATCTGGAAAAGTTCCAACCACACCACCATCATTTGATTAAATTTTTTTAATGAGGTCAGGTTCTTTTTTCGTTTTAAATATAGTTAATAAAGAAAGCCAAAGAACTAGAACGTCAAAATCAAAATGGAAGGAGTATGTTTTTTTTTTCATGGAAACATAATTGAGTAAGAGTTATAGTTAAGTACAGGTTTTGGTTATAATCTGGTAAAGTGTATCATAAACTGTCACTTAAATATAGTAACAAAGTAGAGTTACATATTTTCACCTCTGCAACTACTGATTCTCTACATGCTGTAGTTTTCCTCATAATGTTGTCATAGAAATTGTCATTAATTAGAAATTCACCAGCTATTTGAATAAAAATACCTAATGTTGCTTGTTTGATCTTCACACAGGGAAGGTGTGGTCCATGCGACTCAGCTCCCAGATGCACATTGAACGGCAAGCCTGTAAGATAACACCCCTCTGTTCCACATCCCATGCTTCATTAGTACATACATAGCCTTTGTTCTTAGTTCTCCGGTCTTAGGGGACTGTGTGCTTCCCACTGCTATCTCAGTCTCAACACACCTGCGTCTGCTGCTAATTATCAGGCCTTCATGGATGGAATCAAGCAGATTAGTAAAAGGAACACACAGTTCAGCAGTCCCAAAGGACAGAAACTGAACATTTTACACAGCTGAGTCATTATAGGCTGCTTCTGCCTTAGTAACTCAGTGCTGTTCATGTGTGATTATTAATTTATTTAGTAAATAACATTTTATTCAGTAAATAACATTATCTAAACACTGCAATTATGTTTTAGCCAAAATGCATCATCAGTTTACATCTGATTCCGTAATTACACCTATAATTGCACTTACACTCACTGTCCTACTATTTAGGTGTACTGCCACATGCATAAATGGAAAGGGACCACCATGGGACCACCAATAAGCAGATATTATTTGGGTGGTGAAGTGCTAGGTTGAGAACAACTGTACAAGTAGCAAGCATGTCCATAGATATTGCGTATTTTGCTCATTCTGAGGGTTAAGTGTCTTGCTCAAGGACCTACCCAAGTGAGCTTGGTGGCACAGTGATTTAAACTCGTAGCAATCCAATCAGTAGGCCAAAGCCTTAACCACAGAGCCACCCTGTCTGATACGCAATATTGGTATTAACTCATTATTATGTGTGAATAACTCAGCTCTGAATACAGGCCTACACATGCACACCTACAGTATGGAGCAACAAGGTAGGTCCAGCAGTACTGCTGTGCCTGATATTCTTATACCAGCACCACACCCATAGATAGAGTATATATAGATATAGATATAGATATATAGATATTTTAGAGTCCTAGATAGCTGACAGAGTGTGTACTTTGATGATTTTTAATGGTCCCATCAAACCATTCTGTGTTAAGTCTAGAAACTGTTGTGTGTGAAAATCCCAGGAGATCAGTAGTTTCTGAAATACTTAAACCAGCCCGTCTGGTAGCAACAATCATGCCACGGTTAAAGTCACAGAGATAACATTTTTCCCCGTTCTGATGTTTGATGTGAAAATTAACTGAAGCTCTTGACCTGTATCTGCACGACTTTATGCATTGTGCCGCGGCCACATGATTGGCTGATTGGATAACTGCATAAATAAGCAGATATACTGGTGTTCCTGTTAAAGTGACCGGTGAGTGTATATTTGTTTAACATGCATTATTAAACAATCTCCCAGTCAGTGCAACACATATCCAACATGTTTTCTTTTTATTGCAGACCCCATTCATAGACATATCCCTTAACAGCCTCTGAAAACTCAGTTGGCTTGTAAGATTAGTGGATGGGTCAGGTTATCTTATGCTTTTGTGTTCTATAATCCGTAGTCACACATACTGAGTTTACAACCTGCTTACAACCAGAATCCACCAAGGTCTGATGTGTATCCATTTGAATACACAGGTATTCATATTGCTCCAGCTTGACTGGGGGAGGGACTGCAGCACTCTTTTTTTTTGTTGATTTATATTTGCTGATTTATCTGATGCTTTTTTCCCAAAGCAGCTTTAAAGTGAGACAGGGTACAACTGAGCAGTTGAAGGTCTTGCTCAAGGACCCAACAGTGGCAGCACTGGGATTTGAACTCAGAAGCTTCCGATCAGTAACCTAAAAGCCTTAGCCATTGAGCCACCAACTCCCTTGAGCTTCAGCTAAGCACAGCATCATTTGCAATATATCTGCCTCTCACTGGTCACAGGCAGCCTGCTGAAAAAAACAGATGCATAACTAGGCTGCTGATGACAAAACAGGTTTACATCATTCCTAATTGCCTGTTCATTCTCTCAGACCCCTCCTTCCTAACACAACCGACACAACTTTTACTTGGGATTTTTCAATAGCGTGGGCCACATCAGTATTTTTGTAAGCCCTTGAAGCACCATATACTATGCCTATTCATTTTTAATGTATTATTATCTAATCTATCCATTACCACCAATAACCTAGGCTCTGAAAGTGCAAAAGGACGAAAGGATTAACAGGGCTAACCGAAACTACTCAACTGTATTTATAACATCGTAATGACATTTATAAAAGGTCAAAGAAGTCATCATTATAGTTCCATATTTAACTGCACAAATGAATGGATTCCTTAATTTATTTGATAATATTTGCCTGCTATGAATCCTAGACAGTGTGAAAATCTTGAGTGGTAGGTACTATGGGCGTTTCAGTAATATTTCTGGAAGTTCACGCCATGTTTGACTCAAGGACTAGACTTACCTTTGTCTTTAAGCCTAAAAAAACTACAGGGATAGAAAATGCAGACTGATGAAGTACAGCTACCAGAGTTAATACAGTGTAACATAAAAGCAGCAATAATTTAACAATAAGAAAATAAACAGATGAATATGATATATGAATGAGAAGATGGCAAGCATTCAAATAGTGGAACTCTTGTCATGTATGTTGCCAATATGTAGTGCATGAATAGTCACTGCAAATGTGATTTAATTTAACAATAAGATTTCCACCCTTATTATTCATCAGCTTATAAACTAGCACATGATCCAACATATCCTATCCTATCATGTACTTACAGTTAATTGCGGTCATTAGGCTATTTTATCATGCTTGTAATTTGCTATTTTGAGTAAAATGAATAAAATAATATCATTAATGACTGACCAAGCACTCATCTGCTTCACTTAATTATGCACACAACTCCTCTCTGAGGAGAGGACAGTTTTGTCTAATAATAAACATTTATTTGCCTTTTTGTAGAGGGAGCACCATCACTGTGTAGATCATGATATTATCAGCTACCTAGGTCTTTATGTAAATGCATGTACATGGCCACACTCAGAAAAACATCATTACCATGTTAGTATCACTGCTGAGCTAAGAATGGCCCACCGCTCAAATAATATCTGGTGAATGGTGCTCTTATGGTCTTATGGTCCCTTTTCATTGATGTTTGAAGTAAAGCACCATTGTCAAATTAAGCAATAAGAAATTGTTTACCTACAAAGTGACCTATATAGTAGGTGAACCTGATAAAATGGCCAATGAGTTTAGCTACAAATAGGTGCATGTTTAACTGAATAATCTGCTTTCTACCTGATTCTTTATTATATACAGTAAATCACATCACCACTTCATATCTGATTCCATATTAGATAAATCACAATTTAATATCATACATTCTAGATTCTAGTCCATAATATCTACTGCACTTCATCACCATGTCTCACCATGTTGTAAATGGAAATATTTGGACTAACCAATCTGGATTAACCAAAAAGCATTTTTTACACTGAACATGCCTATTTATGTAATGGAATTGAATTTTATTAACATACAAATGTATTCCATTTTAAGGTGAAGGATGCATTCCCTTTGAATATGAAGTCCAATTGTAGATACAGGACAAGAGTAGGACGAAGGAAAAAAATGGTGCCAGGCTGCATGATGGACTGTATAAAAGTTATTAAGGTAAGATTCTCATTGTCAAGTGGCTTTATAATGGCAATGCTAATAACTAATCCATAGTCTGGTGAAAATTCTAATTTACATAATCCTCAGCACCAGTTAAGACACATTTGGTGTCTGACGTTTTGCTTGTTTAGTTTTGCACTGGCATTTTTGAGGCCAATCTAGCAGGTAGTGGAAGCCTATCTCAATCCAAAAACTTTTTTAGAAATCAGTAAATGCATAAATGCAATTCTTTCGGCTGTTTCCGTTAGGGGTTGCCACTGTGGATCATTTGTTCGCATATTGCACAGTTTTTATGGCGGATGCCCTTCTTGACACAACCCTCCCCAGTTTTATCCAGGCTTGGGACTGGCACTGAGAGGGCACTGTTGTATGTTCCTTGGCTGGGAATTGAACCCAGGCCACAGCAAGAGTGCTGTGGCCTAACCACTAGTCCTCCAGGGACCAAAGTGGATCTATAGTGTCATCTACATAAAATCTAGCTTCTACCAGTTTCTACCAAAACCCTTTGTAGATTCTTTAGAAAATTAGATGTTTTCTCTCAAAACTATATCATTAACATGTGTTTGCAGTGATGATCGATTTGATCATATTAAAAGACAAAGGTAAATGTACACACATTGCAAATGGAAAGTGATTGGCTCATCCTCCAGAGATCATCTGGCTGTAGATACTCCTTACACTGTGATTGAATCAGGCTGGCATTAGGTAAAAGGTGGTTCCCCACAGAAAACATCATCAGGTTATTTTTAAAAAGCATTAAAAAGAGCACCTCCATAATATGACTCTAGTTCTATTGTAATAGGTGAAAATACAGTTTGCTGTCATTTATTTTACCACCAAACAGAAAACCCCTTCCTTGGCAGAGGAAAAGTAAACACTGGCTGCACAATAGAATAATATCTGGAGATTCAACTCCTGCTGTGCTGACAGGTGGTTGACTTCCCACACTGTACATAGATAGTGTATATGCATATTGCCCAGGAGAACTGAGATCAAACCATTGTTTATACAGATATCAATATCTAGGTACAAATCACATGTTAACCCAAGATATCTATGGGAACATGTGTTTCTCTAAGGATCATGCCTGCTGCCCAGGATACTTTGGACGTGACTGTTTTAAATGCCCTGGAACTGTGGACAACTGGTGCTCGAACAATGGCAAATGCCAGGATGGCCTTTGGGGCAGTGGGGAGTGTCTGTGTAATGAAGGGTTTCATGGCACAGCGTGTGAAATGTGTGAGCCTGGAAGATATGGCAAAGACTGCAAATCAGGTAACATCATTATATGCTCTCACTTCAGTCATTTTGTAGACAGTGGTCATTCAGTCCTAGTAAACAGAAGTATGTGGGTTTAAGTCCCAAAGAATATGGTTGCACTCTTGAGTGCTTTGTAATTTTCTTCTTTGTCTGTTGTTGTTCATGTTTCTTATTGTTGCCCTCAAGGGTTTATGTCTCATAACATATCATTACATTTCTTGTGTATTGGGCAGGTTTATGGCAAAGTGTTAGTGTAAGTACTTATTGGAGGAACTGAGGAACATATTCTTCCTCTTCACATGGCTTGTGGCTATGTATGCAAAAAGATTATTTAATGAATGTACACTGGTTAACACTAAAATGTCAGGGCCAGGACTCAAATGCTGGTCTGCAGTGAGAGAGTCAGACACGCTACCAGTGAGCCACAGAGAGGTGATGAGCTCAAGCGCAGAGATGGGCTCAAACAGGGTGAAAGTTCAAAAGTATTTAATAAGTCCAAAATCCCAAAAATGCAAACAGAAAAAGGGCAGAAACAAGGAACAAAGGTTATCCACAAAGTTCATCTGTGAAGAAATTCACAGCACAAAAAACTCCTCAAAGAAGTGCACCAACAAAAGAGTTTCTCTCAAAAGGAAAACAACAGTCACAAAAACGTTTGCTACAACAGTCAAGGAAACCCAGGGAAACTTACTCAAGCCATGACGGGCTGATAACATTAAACAACAAGCCACAAAACTAGGGAACAGGGCAACTTAAATACACATGGGGAAACTGGACACAGGTGGCGGTAATGACAATTAACAAACAGAGAGAAAACAACATGGAAAACACAGCATAACCAGTCCAAACATAAAAATCAACCCATATATTATATGGGCCTCGTGCTGATGGCATGATAAGGTGGCATTGACCCAACCCCTCTCCCTTTACTCTTCCATGCTTAGTGTTTTACATAATAGGCTACTCTTAAGATTACACAAACTAGGAGCTATGCACTAATTGGTGAATGTATATCACCAATAGATGGGGAGAGTTCAAGAAAGCACCCAGTATCGGACTTGGCCTCTGTGTTGTTGTGACAAAAACATACTTGCTGGACACTCAGTTGTCCTGTGTTACTACACAGCTGTCCATATACAAGAACTTTATCATTGATCAGAAGTGCAAATGCATTAGCAACCAATTACATCCAAGTAGGGCTTTATTCTAGTATCCTACTTCACCACTTTCCACTTTTTCACTAGCTTACAAGTCATGTATATTTTATTTTCCAGGTTTATGAAATGCCTGTGATGATCTTCTTGTCCTTGTTTGTCTGTGAGCTGACTGCCACTCTGAATTATGAATTATGATAACTTTTGCAGTCTCTAGAGTTACTTTGATGTCTGGTTACATTTTCAAAAGTGGTAGTGAAGTTGTAAACCCCATTAAAAACACTGCAAGGTCCTGCTTTTATAGAGAAGGCTGATTTAAGTACCATACAAATTAAGCAAGAATACATATTTCTCTCATTTTAGAATGTCACTGTGAGCATGGAAAATGTCTGGATGGCATAGATGGTAATGGCCAGTGCATCTGCTACAAGGGTTGGAAAGGAGTGAACTGTTCTGTAGGTCAGTGCTGCAAATTCTATTAGAATATTTCAATAAATATACAATGATTTATATGTTGTTAGTAATGTTTCTTGTTCAACCCTGGAAAATCTCCAATAAAGTTGCTTAATTTCATTTTTCAGAGATCGTTAATGATGAATGCGGAGGCATTTGTGATCAAAATGCCAAGTGAGTGCATAAGACAGCACACTGAATTATAATCTGCTCTCCATCATGTGCAGTTTTTGTTACTATGTGCTGCTAATGAAAACTGCTTGTTTGTGTCTGTATAACTTTTCTTTCAGCTGTTTTTCTCCGGGTTCAGGAGTAAAACCAACATGTATCTGTGCAGCGGGTTACCATGGAAACGGCACCTTCTGTCAAGGTCTTGTTTAAAAGAAAAAAATATTTGATATTATGAGGAATAATGAGAACATGATGCATATATACACTGACTGACCACTTTAATAGGAACACGTGTACCACCGCTCATTCATGCAATTATCAATTAGAAATTATCAGTGGCAGCAACACCATTCAGATATAGGCCAATAGCTCGAGTTAATACTCAAAACAAATATCAGAATGGGGGAAAATGCTATTTCAGTGATTGGAAAAAGACAAGAAGATGTTTTTCTGTTCTTCACCTGTACAGTTTTGGTGGAACTTGATGTGGTAGCCCATCCACCTCGACATTTGTCATATTGTATATTCTGAGATGCTTTTCTGCTCACCACAGTTGAAAAAGTCTCTAGTCTCCCTAATTTAGTGTTATCCAATTCCCACCCACCAGTCACGTCTCCCCTATCATACAACAGCTATACCAACTGAGGAAAGTGAAAGCTATGATGCATCTCTTCAAACTGCTGCTCATGCTTTGTCACAGGGCAGAGAAACACGTCAGAGAAAAGTGCTGTCTGCCCCCTTCTGCTTGCATGAGCTCACAGATGCTTACAATTGGCTAGTGTCGCTGTGATTAACATGGGAGAGAGAGAGCTCTCCTATTAACATGCTCTCCGACCCAGAGAGCACTCCTGGCCACAGATGGCTGTGTCATTGCCAGGATTCAAACTCACAATCTCAGGACAATAGGGCAATCACTTGGGAACTAAAGAGTGATTATGTAAGTTACTGCAGCCTTCCTGTCAGCTCCTACCAGTCTAAGCATTTTCCTCTGACCAGTGGAACTGCCACTCACTGGGTGTTTTTTTTGTTTTTTGCATCATTCTTTGTAAATTTTAGAGGCTGTTGTGTGTGAAAATCCAAAGAGTTTGCTAGTTTCTGAAATACTCAAACCACATGATTGGTTAATTGCATGAATGTGAAGGTGTATGAAATAAGAACAGAGCGTAGGAAACAACAAAGCTAAGATCCTGTGGGACATCCTGATCCACCCAAATAAACAAGTAATAGCCAGAAAGCCAGAGTAATAACAGATAAGGAGCAGAAAACCGCAGTGGTGAGAAATGTGGCAATCCCATATGAAAGTAATATCCAAATACGAGAAGTTACAGAAATACCAGGGAATGAAAAAGGAACTAGAGAATGTGGAAGATAAGATAAAAGATAGCTACATCAGTGAGAGGAGCACTCAAGGCCGTGAATAATAAGGGTGTTTACAAGAGTGAAATCCTGGAAAATCCTGTTTTGCTTACCCATAACTGAATGATTTTTTAAAAAAGTGTCAATTTATGTAGCTAACTTGCTACACCTCCTGTCTCTATCCACCTATTTGTAGCTTACGATTATATGGCTGTTGCTATGGTTAAATCTCAGAAGGCGTTATCATTGCTCAGTGGTTTCAATCTATTTTGTAACAAACATTAATGTAAGTATGTAAAGGGCTTTGCTAAAATTGCCTACATAAACTTTTTTTTAGGTATAAAAACTGGTTACTGTTTGGGTGATGACAGTGACAAACTCCATATTTTTATACCTTTGAACTCGGTTTTACCATGGTAGTTTTTAAACAATTGCTAACAACTTCATCAGTGCAAGTTTACATTTTATTTAATACTTGACCATACTTAATTTCTATTAAAATTCCTGAAATAAATACACAAAGGTATACACTCCATTCAAAACGACAAGAGAAGAAAAGATGATGCTCTTCTCTCCCTCTGCCACCTCTTGGAATGAAATAAGTTCATATATCCATCTGGATAAATAAAAATAAGCTAAGTAGGTCCATCCTTCCATATTCTGTACTGCTTATCCTACACAGGGTTGTGGGGATCCTGGAGCCTATCCCAGGGGACTTGGGGTACAAGGCAGGGGACACCCTGGACAGGGTGCTAGTCCATCACAGGGCACAATCACACATGCACACACACACACACACACACACACACACACACACACACTACAGACAATTTAGAGATGCCAATCAGCCTACAACACATGTCTTTTACTGGGGGAGGAAACTGTAGTATCTGGAGAAAACCCCCAGGAGAACACAGGGTGGAGGCGGGAAACATTAAGTAGATCACTCCTTGCAAACAGAACAGCTAACACATTTAAAAAAAACAATCTATTAAAAAAAATTAAATCCTCAACTATCATTTTCATGAGAAAACTAACTAACTAGCCCCCTAAATGAAAAATCACTTCAAAAAAGCTTTCCCTGATGACTAAATGACATAGTTTGTGGCAGAATGCCAAATTAGAAGAGATCAGCAAGCATTCTTTCAGCATTTAACAAGCTAACGTTATCGATCAAATCTGTGCCAAGTAAAATTAGATCTGGAAAACGGGATGTCCTCATTCAAATAAATACAAATTCACATACTACTCATTAACACAGTGATAAGCATTAGCCTGGTAGTTACCTCTCCTGAGCTACAATGTAGTATTAAGAATTAAGTCTGCAAGTCAAGGTCTCCATGTGGAAAAGTGAAGGGAGGAGGAGCATAGTGAGGGGGGCGAGGCATATGATTGAAGACAATGCCCAGGATATTTTCTCTTCAGCTGGCATTACAATCAGCCTTCATGTATTAAATAACTCAAATGATGTAAATGATAACGTTCAATGAATAGGAAAGCCTAATTTCAGACATATCTACTATAATCTGTGTCACCAGACAATGTCTTATCAGGAAAATTTTACTGGCACACAGCAAAAAGTAAAAAAGGTCTAGCGATGTCCTTGGTTTTAATAAAAAAAATTTGGTACACTGTGCCCTATAAATAATTTCTTTCTGTGTAATTAAATAAAGATTTTAATAAAAATCATTAATGTTAGTGTAAAGTCAAGAAAAAGAAAATCAACCAAATAAAATGTATTGAAGCAGAATATCTTTGCCATAAGCACTGAGTTTCGATGTGACATACATTGTTTTTCATTGCTGTTTACAGGGAATTATTTCTGAGAAGACAGCTAATGACAAATAAATGTCATTTATTTTTCCTAATTAAGTGATGCAATGGCAAATGCATAAATACAAGCCTAAACCATTATTTATACTCACTCTCTTGATTACATTCTTGATTACAACTTCTGATGAGATTTGATTCAGAACTGCAATTAAAGTTTTGACTAGATCTACACTAGAAGTGTGCTGATGTGACAAATTAATGCACATCTGCCACCCAATCAGAAAGTATTTTACATGGCCATGGTGTAAATATAAAAAGAAACTCTTCCAGAGGGTTATTTATTTATTTATTTATTTATTTATTACAGAAATTGACTTGTGTGCCACCAGTAATGGTGGCTGCTCAGAACATGCAACATGCACAAAAATCTCACCTGGAGAAAGGAGCTGCACATGTAAGAAAGACTACACTGGAGATGGAACTGTGTGTCTAGGTAAGAGTTTTTAAAACATCACCAATATTGGAGAGTATGCAAAAGACCCTGAACCTTTCACTGATCTTATTCCCCTCATAGCTGATTGAGTAGATTTTGTCATTGGCTTTTTCTGGCAGCATTGTTTTGAACCAGTTTATATTCTGACATTCTTAGTCTTATAAGTCCTCAGACTAGCTCCTTATGTCTAATTATGTGTCTTGACTTTACAATTTAGTGGTGAGCCATTATCTCCATTCTCTGTTATTATGCCAATTCATCATTTTGTAATCACATCCTCCTCCACTCTTGACACTTGTAATTTTTTTTCAGTCTGTTAGTAAATATAAAAATCTGTGGTGTATTAATACCTGTATGTAATACATATGAGTAGATGAGCTCCTACCAAATAAAGAAGTTAATGTCAGTAGTTTGACTGATCTTGTGGTAAACCACACAATCTAAAGTGTAAAGTATATTTATAACTAAATTATTATTATAATTATAACTAAAGGTAGCTTATGAGTATAACAAGTTTAGCTTATGAGTAATTTCTTTCAGTGTATGACCATGCTATTTTTGCTGTTTGTTTTTTTCAGTAGAGGAGATAATATTGAAGTGACCATAATATTGACCATTATTAAGCATATCATTGTTACATAAAAAAATATTACACAGTATAACCTTGTTTTTTTTCTTGTTAATGGTGTCCTCATACAAGACAATAACAGACATCTCCTATTTATTATGAAATCAAAATGCCTGGTACATTAATGTGACTTGCACTACTAAACAACATACACTATATGGCCAAAAGTTTGTGGACACCTGACCATCACATGTGCTTTTTGAACATCCCATTACAGATTTTGTCCCCCCTTTTCCTGTTTCAACAACTTCCACTCTTGTGGGAAGGCTTTCCTCTAAATTTCGTGGTAGTGGTAGCTCAGTGGTTAAGACGTTAAGACACCTGACTGGAAGGTTGAGAGTTCAAATCCCACCACCACCACCAAGCTGCCACTGCTGGACCCTTGAGCAAGACCCTTAACCCTCAACTGCTCAGTTGTATAACTGAGATAATTGTAAGTCGCTCTGAATAAGGGCGTCTGCCAAATGCCATAAATGTAAATGTAAATTTTGTAGTCAGTGTTCCAGTTAATCCCAAAGGTGTTCACTGTGGTTGAGGTCAGGGATCTGTGTGGACCACTTGAGCTCTTACACACCACCCTTGGCAAACAATGTCTTCATGGAGCTCACTTGTACACAGGTGCATTGTCATGTTGGAACAGGTTTGGGCCTCTTAGTTCCAGTGAAGGGAAATTGTAATGCTACAGCATACAGAGATACCTTATACAATTGTGTGATTCAAATTTTGTGGCAACAGTTTGGGGAAGAACCACATATGGGTGTGAGGATCCAGTGGCCACATATCTTTGGCCATATAGTGCATATAAAGGAGGTGGACAAAATAACAGAAACCCATAATAACAATAAAAGCTGATGAAATTTCAATATCACATTATCGTTTGATACATACAGTATATTTGATCATAATGGTACTGTAGCCACGATAATAAAGTTACCATTGTTCTGATATTTACCTTAGTTTGGAACCACAGTTTATTTTTTACCTAAATCCTGATTAATCCTCTGTGTTCTTATTTAACAGAGATGGACCCCTGTCTAGTTAATAGAGGAGGATGTTCTGAAAATACAGATTGCATCAAAACTGGACCAAACACAGTAAACAGTATTACTTATTAACATCATAACTATTATGACATTAATATTATTAACCTTTTTAATCAAATTGGTATTCATAAAGTATTGTTTAGAATATAAGATAGAATGCCTATAGGTATGTATTTGATAAATATATTAAAAAATATATTTGTTAATATTACAAATATTATAATTATTTTAACAAAACTCTAATGCTAATGAGGCAAACTGTTAAAAACAGCTAGGCCATGATTTACTAGACCCTACTTTTTGTTACAGCTGCTTCACATAGTACTTGAGAATCCTCACTGGACACATGGCTGGCCTGGGCACATCCTAATCAGCTCTTGAATTTGGCCCATCAGTATTATTCCAATATTTAAAATATGTAAATACACACTTACGTGGTACTCAGATAGTCATATGTGAGATGTGTGCAGGATGAAGTGTGCCAAAAACAGGAATATTTCTCAGTTACACACAATTTGGTTTTTATTTCATGTGCATGGAAGGAGATTGGAGTGTGCATGTAAATTGGAGACAATACTTATAATGAGCATTGAATTTTATATGGCTTGTTGATTCTTACAGTAAAATGAGGAATTCTACCTACTTAAAGTGAATTGTAACCATAGCAGATGACTGCTCAGTCAGCTTATCCATTAAACTGTGGGTGCTGTTTGATGCTCTTCTCTAAACTTTCTTTAGAGAAGAGCACCAAAAGATGTGCACAATTCATTCATTTTCCAGATATATTGATATGTATCACTTTCAAAATTAAGTTGCCAACTTTGAATACAGTCCTTTCTGATTATTTTACTAAGACATAATTTTTGTAAACATTCTCATTATTAAGACTTAGTAAATTGTTTTAATTTGTCTTCATCTGGCAGAAATGGGCTTCCATAAGTTTGATACTAGCCTGTTGGTCATAATAATTTGCTCCTGTAGTCACCGTACCCATAGTGGAATTCATAGTTGGTAATTTGCTTTGGTAGTGCAAAATGTATGTTGACACCCTCCTGTATTTTGCACCTTTATTTAGAAATACCTCAAATTGCAAATTCATTAAGCAAACATACAAAGACAAGACGTGATATTTTGCTCTTTTGTAAGATGCAATCCTTCACAGATCCTGTTAGTAAAGCATCTTGCATGTTTCTTGTGGGTGTTATATGTGTTTTACATGTATAAAATCCTTAATACCTTCTTTTATTGTTAATCATTGAAGAACTGCTTTGCTGAACTATAGTATATTATCATATTGCAGGCTGCATGTATTTGTAAACCAGGCTTCGCTGCGCAGAGAAGACTCTGCATGCCGATAAATCCCTGCCTAAAGGTATGTGATACAAATATAATTCAGGCATAATAAAGTTTTTTAATTAGTCAGGACCTCAGTGAGGTTGGTAATCTATAACATGAATAAAGAAATAAAAGTATTTTTGTTTGTGTTTGGTTTTGTATTCACTGTAAAACTCATAAATTGTCCTTGGATGATTTTTGAGAAATTTAACTTAATATTTTACTGCCTTCAATGTGAGGTCCATAAAGAATTATTGCTTAGGTACAAGCACAAAACATAACATTTGGATTGAAACGGCATGAGAAATTCAGGGCAAGATAACCATATAGTCTAATACAATGGCTTTCAGTATGTCATGTCAACACTGGAACCAGCAACAAACTCCATTTCCCAGAACACACCACGGCCTACAAACATGGCCTCCACAGACTACGCTAGTCAGGCTCACACTGGTTGTCATGTTCGCACTCTCCTGATCAACAACACAAGGGCTCAATCACACACAAACACTATATAAAGGATTCTCAAGCTCTCACACAGAGCGAAGTATTGCTCAGTGTTTATTGCCTGACATACCAAGCCTTTGTTCACTGTTCACAATATTGGTTTAATACTGATTTATGATCTTCTTCTGGTTGCCTGGTTTCATGAATCTGGTTTTTGTCCCATTCAGTCTGTTTGTTGATCGCCTGAGTCTTTTTATGAGCCCAAAACTTACCAAGGTCTTATAGTTTGAGATGGTCAGAAAGTCAGCAAAAAGGAATACTTTGTGGAGTTCCCTATGTGCCAAAATAATCTAGAAAATAAATTCAGCTCATTCCTTCACAAAAACAAAGGATAATCCACTAACCCTAACTGCCGTAATAACCATAATTCAAATATTTATGAAGATTTAGACATGCAGTTTGCCTGATTCTAAGCTGGAACCTATGTTTTCATTAATTGTTACCTCAGTTAGCCTTCTACCTCCACTGCAATTTACAAGCTAATATTGGACACAAAAGATGACTTGGCTGATCAACTACATTTGGAAGTAAACTGTATATTTTCACTGCATTTTTTCCTTCAGCATAAGCAAAAACAATTTAGCCTAAATAATCTGGCCACATCTGCACCCACCAATGACAATACCCTGGTGTCGCCTGAAAAGAAACACATTGCTTTATTCTTGTCCTTCATGGCATTTAATGTTCACTACCATGTCACTTGAGTTATTTTGTGGTCTTATTTAAGTAAGAAATTGAATATATAACTGTGCATTTAGACTAAATGAAAACACATATATTATACTATTATTACAGCATTTCATATGCTTGTTTCATGTAAGTTAAAAACCTGCACTAGAAAGAGCAATAGAAATACCAAGAGAAACAAATAATGCCTTCAGGTTGTCTAGGAAATGAATGATATGCCAGTAGGTTGTTTATTTATCATCCAGGACAACGGAGGCTGCAGCCCCAACGCATTGTGTCAATACACCGGCCCGGGTGAGAGGAACTGCACATGCCGATATGGCTACAAAGGAAATGGTATCGAGTGTATGGGCACCGTCAGTAGAGTGAGTATCCTCTGTTTAAGAGACAACACAAATAGGAAACTCTGATAATAATGGTTATGAATATGCAACAATTAATCTGGATAAGGGCAGAAATTTTTTCATGCCCTTTAAAAATTAATAATGTTATTGCTTGAGGCAGGAACTTCTTCACAAAGCTGCTGCTAATTGGTTCCGGAGAAATCTCGGAGTAAGTCTCAAGGCATTCTATACAGTTTTTTAATTTGTCTAATATTAGTTTAATAAATGATAATGTGACTAAGGCTTGAATTACATTCAATGTATGGTTTTGTATAGGCATCAAGAGTCAGGGATTTGTACAGTAGAGGACCGTTCACTGTATTTGTCCCTCACACAGATTACATTGGAAACTACTCGGTATGTCATTTTAAAATTTTTTAAGAAAAAAAAAACTGAAAATGGTTCTTGATATTTGTAATCATGTATTTGTTAAATATTGGTGTGGTTTCCTGGTGTACGAATGCACAACTGAACCTGTTTTTGGGGTGGTTATTATGCTGAAAGTCAGTTTCTACCAATCACAGCATGATTAATCAATATCTTTTAATATTCATAGTCATTTATCATTCTGTTGATTATTAAAAGACAAAGACATGTAGGTGATTCACAGATAAACAGACATCATTGTGTCTTCTGGCATACTGGTGCCTTTGTAAACCAAAAATCATAAGACCAAGATAGCTGTCTAACGTCAGGTAGCATAGAATGAAATCTGGTAATACCTGAAATACCAAACCTCTAATTTTATTGCATAGAACAAACGCGATAGTATGAGCTATGCAGTAATCTTCTGAATTAATACACAGAGAATAGTTTTAAATGTTAGCTCATAGTATATTCCATATAACATACAAGTGCGAACACACACTACTTCAACCAGCACACACACACCATACACATACAATCTGAAACTTGCTTTTAGAAGACAACCACAAATCAACTTTGAAGAGAACATACTGTATATTGCATTATATAGAGAAAAGCTTATAGCTGGGCCACTTTCAGCCCCAAACTGAAATAACTCTTAACAATCTATGACTTCAGCAAATTTTTGACTTAGATTTGACTCAAATGTAATTGTAAGCATTCCAAGTAAATGCCTTAAATGTGTCTGCTTACAGGTGGACCACTTTTAGTCCACATTTAACAATGACATCATTGCTTTAACATTAACATGATAGTTTTTTAAACTCAAATATTTCTCATATTTGGCCCAGAATTAGTTTTGCTATCTGCAATTTGAGACACAGTTTAAGAGTGCTAATTGGTTTTCTTTGCTGTAGTTTAGCAGGTAGCATTACCTCACTAGCAATATTTCCATCACAGCAACTACTTCAGCAGTGTGTGAGCTATATACCTCTAAACTATTATCCTCAAACAAATGAACCCTTTTCTCAGTTTGTGTTGAGAAAATACTGAATACTGTATTTCATAGTAATTAGTTACCTATAACAGATCCATTCTATCTGGGAAGCATGACTAACCAGACAGAACTTTGTTCTTCATAGTAATTAAATATCATAGAAATCTCACTTGGTACCATTAGTTAGATGGAAGCATCAGGGGTAATCAACCACGGTCCAGATGCAGACCCAGAAAAGTATTTTAGGGGAACAAACTGTATCAAAGCCAATAAACACGAAAAAAATGGCTGTATTTCAGCGACTCTAGTTTTCATGTATCCACATGTTCCAATGTGGCTTCGGTAACAGTTTCTTAGCTGCTACTTAACTAATCACATGCAGTTATATAAATTATTTAGCTGAAGGCAGCTTGGCAGACCAAAGACTATAGCTAGAGGCCTAGAAACATTAATTCAGAAAGGGTTTTCACAGAATTTAATAGATTTTTTTTTACAAATATTTTACTGACCCTCTCTGGTTTGAGTAGAAAACTGATGACATTGCTTGTTAAAAAAAAAAGATGACAAATGCAGAATGTTTAAATACAAAAATACAGTTGGAGAAGTATGCATTTATTCTTCATGTATCAAATTCAAAACAGAGTCCATGGTGCTAGTTGAAAGTGGAAAATGTTTTGTATCTCAGTGGTGCTAGTTATACCCATGAACTAATCATTGAAAGCCTTATAATGTAACTGTTATTGCCATTCAGTCACGTTAGTTAATTATCTACATAACAAGACCTTTTTTTGATACATTTTATTTCAGTACATCTGCTCTAGGTTATAGTTTGTTATATCCAAATGATTTTTGATGATATTTTGTTCTTTTGAACAGATTGACTTATGGGAGAGTAAAAACCGTAGCCCAGATCTGTTGCGATACCACATTGTAGGCTGCGAAGAACTCTCTGAATCAGAACTTAAGTCTATCACACGTGTGGTTGCTTCTTCTGGGCATGTGTTGAATTTCAGCGTACGAGATGTAAGCCTTAACAGCTGAACCAAATAATTTACATTTTTCCAACACAAATGTCAACATAACCAAGTACAAATTTATATCTCATTTTTATCTTATTTTCACAGGGTGCTGTGTACATTAACGGTGATACAAAAATAATCACTAGTGACTATGAATGCTCTAATGGAGTCATACATTTCATAGATAAAGTCCTCATCCCATATGAACTGAAGAAAGAAACTGCAGGGGTTGAAGAAA
The DNA here is from genome assembly GCF_027358585.1 of Pangasianodon hypophthalmus. Taxonomy (NCBI): domain Eukaryota; kingdom Metazoa; phylum Chordata; class Actinopteri; order Siluriformes; family Pangasiidae; genus Pangasianodon; species Pangasianodon hypophthalmus. The sequence goes on from NC_069729.1 coordinate 13,875,631, forward strand.
CTGTATGTATTTTTGTCTTATTCATTTGTATGTTTTCATTTGGAAGACACTTTTTCTAGAAAGAATTACAAGTGAAGCAGACTTCAACCCAAGCATCTAGCTATTCAAGGATTTACAGTGATACAGTGTGCCAGCAACTGACCAGAAGCAAATGCAAAATGGTTGTTATAAGTAGAGGGACAGAAACTAAACACAGAAATTAAACTAAATCAGTCAAGCTAAGTAGAAAAAAAAAGATTATCATGGTTAACCACTAAGTACAATTGTTTATGTTAAAAATGCTAACTAAATATATAAACCTTTCAACACTTCAGTTCATAAAGAAAGTCAGTATTTCTGTCTATATTTATATTTCAGTTGAATGTTACTACCGCAGCAGAAACATATGGATATACCATGTTTGGCAAGTTGCTACAGGTATGTGCACTGCTTGAAGTACCCTCGTTAGGCCATAAATGCCTCTGGTTATTCTTTAAAAGTACTTTAATCTATGTTATTGCTAGTACCTGGTCCAAAAGGCTATTTCCATGTGCCCTGAACATGTAATAATGCATAAACTATTAAAAACAATCAGTGTACAATACTGTTTAATATATACAGTCCCCTCCGAAAGTATTGGAACGGCAAGGCCAATTCTTTTGTTTTTGCTATACACTGAAGACATTTGGGTTTGAGATCAAAAGATGAATATGAGATGATAGATCATAATTTCAGCTTTCATTTCGATTCAGTTTTATTTGTATAGCGCTTTTAACAATGGACACTGTCACAAAGCAGCTTTACAGAAATAAATACAATTAAATTAAATTAAACCAAAATAAATTGTAAATATGTGAATTTATCCCTAATGAACAAGCCAGAGGCGACGATGGCAAGGAAAAACTCCCTGAGACGATATGAGGAAGTAACCGTGAGAGGAACCAGACTCAGAAAGGAACCCATCCTCATCTGGGTGATAACAGATAGTGTAATTATAAATAAATCCCTTCTATAACTGTGTACAACATGGACAAATAGTGCAATTTCCTGATATTTACATCAAAATATGTAGATGTAAGTAGCAAAAACAAAAGTATTGGCTTTGCAGTTCCAATACTTTCGGAGGGGACTGTATGACCAAGAAACTCTTAAAATGGCCTATAAACAGCTCCATATGTCGGCTCTCATTAAAAGTGCCAGGAACCATGAATATGCAAATTGTCTTCCTGCCTTCCCAAATAGCTAGCCGGCTAGTAAATTAGCTTGAAATTGCCATAAATAGACACAAGTTGGATTTCCTGTTTTGTATGTCACTAACATTATTGAATTTAGCTAGCTAGCTTAGCAAGTATGTTCTATGGCTAAAAGTTTATGCATACCACAGTGACATAATTTTCATATCAAGTGTGATTTCTTTGAGCCTATTTTGCTGTATCACAAACTGAGTTCACATAATGTTAAGAAAGTCTTTGAAAAAGAAAAAATAAAATAAATAAATAAATAAATACATGTACTTGTAATCACCCATTCAAAAGAATTTAGGCATTTAAAATCATGTTTGTAAATAAACAGTCACACCCCCTACATATCTTTGATCTGTATTAAATATTGATATTGTATTCACTTACTTAACCGACTTGAACTTTGTGTGATGCCAGAAAGCCAACTTGATGGATATGCTGCAGCATAGAGCATTTCATCCTTTCACCATGTTCTGGCCTACTGATAAAGCGTTCAATAGTCTGCCACAGGAGCAGAAGAACTGGCTGTACAGTGAAGATCATCTTGACAAGCTGCAGGCCTACTTGAAATTTCACATAATTCGTGACCAGCGAGTAAGTGATCTTTTAAAATACGTTACGTACAGTCCTGGGCAAAAAAATGGACCAGGCTCAAAATGGCAAAATATTAAGCTTTTAATGGTCTTAATAACAAATCACTGGTCAGGAAATGAGCATGAATTAAACAAATAGATAAAGGGAGTTAGTTTGGGAAGCTTTTCCCTTTGATTTCTTTAAATGTTTAAGCCTTGTGGCCCTTGATGGGTGGCACAGGAGCTCTCAGGAATGCATTTGTTTAATTCTTGCTAATTTTCTTTCAAGGGTTTAAAGGTATATGTGAAGGGTGTGTTGATTTATTGAAGGAATAATTCAGCAAGGAATTTAATTACATCATTTTCTTCATACTCCAAAAGTTGTTGATCAGGCAAAACATGTTTGGTGTTTTGGACTGGAGCTATGAGTGTAATATAGCTAATAAACTAAGGAAATGTGTCTCACCCAAAATCTTTTCCTTAGACACATGCTCAAATTGTCATATACAACATTGTTAAGCTTTCTAATTTCCTTCCAACTATTTTGTAAAATACAGTATTGGTCTGTATTTACAGATTTAAGGTCAAAGTGGAACCATATTATCATCTTCATAACTTCAAGCTTTGCTCTACAGTTAGTCTTCAAACTTTGGGAGGTGGGGCTTAGTAGGTGGAATAATAGCAAATTATGCTAAGGAAAAAAGTGATTCCAAGATGGCTGTAATGTTAGAACATTTGAATTCCCAGTAAGATTTTGTTCATTTTTTTATAGATTACAGTAAGTTATACTGTGTCCTAAACAACTTTTGTAAGTATGTGTGGAGTTATGAAAAGTGTTCTCACTTTTTTAAGCAGATCACAGCTAAAGTACAATAATTAAAGCTACACCATGCACGATTTAAAACCATAATTATTGAATAGGGGAGAAAAAGATACTGATTTTGTTCTGATGTTTTTGAGCTGATGTGAGTTGCCCTGACAATCCTGTAATGGTCAGTCAGTGCTGTGTCAGGGTTGTCGGGTTGGATTTGTAACATCATCACGCTCCATCTTCAGGCATGAAAGAAGTCCACCCACAGAGTGACTGGCAGGAAGATTTGCTTTAAATTTAATGCTAGGTTTAATGATTCTTCTGAGTTTACCATAGCACACTAATATTAGCACTGTGACAACAATTAAGGTATTACTACTTAATGTTTTCATACTTTTTGTCACTACAGACAGTTGCTATTGCCCTGCCGACAGAAAAAACTGTCCGAACGATGTATGGATCGTGGCTGACGTTCAGTTGCAGCCAAGCGTTAACTGTGAGTTCTAACTTTCTGAATATTTGATAAGTTAATTGCCTTATGATGTACATACTAGTTGCAAACTGACTTTTACTGTGTTCACTCTGTGCAATTACAGTGTAATTTTAGTCATACTGGGTGTTTTCTCATTAAGAAAAGATGTAAGAGTATCCAACTTTTTACATTTGGCATGCCATAATTTAGGGTTAATCCATATTTAGATGCACTGTTACACTTTAAATAGATTCATTATGATCTGAGATTTGTTTCAGATAATTTAAGTATAAATCAGGTGATTGTAATGGATTCAGACAAAGCATTTTATCATAATATACTGCCTCCATTGATTAGAATTCATTATGTATGCTGTATGTATGTGGAATTCTGAATTTATTGACCTTCTTTTATTAGGGGGATATTTTAATCAATGGAAATGATGCCAAGATTGTAGAACGCCACCTGCAGTTCTTTTCGGGGATAGCCCATGGGATTGACAAGGTTCTAGAGCCTCCAAACATAGGGGCACACTGTGATGACTTTTCACCTACAGAGATTAAAGTAAGGGATCTGTGTAAAAATGCCATTTAAATGTTAAAATGCATTATAAAATTAATATAGACATTAAAATAGTAGTGTGTGATTATTTGTATTTGACTATATGTAATAGGGTCGCTGTGGATCTTGTATACATCCACCATCTTGCCCTTATGGCACTGTGTATGCTGTAAGTATCCATTCAATCATTCTTAGTTTGGTTTACCATTCACATTTTTTAATCTTCTAGTATAACAAACATACAGTTCAGCATGGCTTATTTGTCATTTTAAGAAATCGTACAGTGTGCAAGCCGCTTAGCTTTTTTGTCTATTTTTCCCTTGCATGTAAAACAAAGAAAAGTTTACATGAACACTGAAATATTATAAATGGCAAGAATGTAGGTTAAACATTCTATGCAATAAAATAAATCAAATTAGCTATTTAATTAGCTATTAAATTAAATTAGCTTTTAATAGTCATCTTTCTGGAGCAGCAAACGTTAAATATCTATGAACTGAGATTAGTTTGACTATATTGTTGGTGACATAAGACACTAAGCAAATGATAAAGACCACATTTGAGGAAATCCAATTCTTGGGTGCATTCATTGTAGTAACTAGTATGCAAATTTATACAGATTCAGATCAGATATGAGAGTGTGTTTTTTTAGTCTGAAATTTTTAATGTCCATTAACATCTTTCTCTCTCCATAGAACAAAACCAACGTGTGCAGTAGACCATGGAGCCTCTACAGACGCCATTATTTTTATGATGACTTTGAGTTTCCTAGCCCTTACAATTTTCAGCCATTCGGCTGTAACCGAATGTGTATGAAAATGTCATGGGTTTCAAAGTGTTGTAAGAACCACTATGGACGAGACTGTCAAGGTAAAAATGGCGATCAGTTTCCTGATTGTTTTTTGCATATGTAGGTAGTAGAATTCCACAGATTTAAAAAAAATTTCACTTCCAAATGCAATTTAGAGCAAATAATTCTTCTTAGCACTTTTCAAGAGAAATCTACTGGATCTGGCATGCATGTGTAATTACCACAAACCGCAGCTGTTGAATTTGGTTAATAAACTTGTCAACAAAATGTGTATTTTGACTATGTTGTAGTAATGCTTTATCATAGTAGTTGTGTGTCTCTGATGACACAAGGATATCACAGAACAAACTCAAATGACTTTTTACTGTATTGCACCAGTGTTGGAAAGACTATGAGAAGTGTTGAAAAGAAAAACATTAGAACAGCTTTAGTTAAACTTCCAGTATACGTGAGATTTAAGTAAACAGGTTTTCTATTCTTTTCTCAGTACAGGAAAACCGGCAATGTTTTTGTGCGTGGTAATATACTACAGAGCTAATATACACTATATTTCCAATAGTACACTTTATGTCCAAAAATATGTGGACACCTGTCCATCACACCTATATGTGGTTCTTCCCTAAACTGTTGCCACAAAAGTTGAAAGCACACAATTGTATGTAATGCTGTTATATGCTGTAGCATTAAGATTTCCCTTCACTGGAACTAAAGGGCCTAAACCTGTTTGTCCCTGTGCACAAAGTGAGGTACATGATGGTTTGCCAAAGTTGGTGTGGAAGAACTTGAGTGGTCTGCACAGAGCCATGACCTCAACCCCACTGTACGAAGTGGAATGCAGACTTCACGCCAGGCCTTTTTGTCTGTTGGCAGTGCCCAACCTCACTAATGCTCTTATGGCTGAATGAGAAAATCCTCACACCCATGTTAAAAATCTAGTGGAAAGTCTTCCCACAATGGTGGAGGCTATTATTGCAGCAAAGAGGGAACAACTCCATATAAATGGCCATGGTTTTGGAATGGAATGCTCAACAAGCACATAGGGGTGTGATGCTCAGGTGTCCACATAATTTTGACCATATAGTGTATATGCAACATTTAGATACAACAGAAAACATTCTTTTAAATGACAATGTCAGGGTCTACAAAAATATGAGAACTACAATAACAGTAGTAAGTGTACCTTTTTAAGATGTGGGTCTGTTCTAGTCTGTCCTGGAGGCTTGGAGGCACCATGTGGAGAACATGGTGATTGTGAGGATGGGCTATATGGAACAGGGAAGTGTATATGTCACACTGGTTTTAATGGAACAGCATGTGAGCTGTGTAAGAAGAACCATTATGGCTCTAACTGCACAGGTAAGTTCACATTATTTTAATGAATCAGGATTGTGAGCTCATAACACTTGAAATATTAAGTTTATGTATTTTGTAGGTAAATAAGTTAAACGAACGTAAAGGTTTGATTTATGGGTACCAATTTTTTTTTTTTACATCACAAAAAAAATTTTACATCGCAATTTTAACGTGGGTGTATAGACCTTTTATATCCACTGTATGAATTGAATCATGAAAGTCCAGTGTAGGTACCTTTCAAATAAAGTGGCTGTCATCTACATCCACATCCTCACATAATAAAACGTGCTAGATATGCATGGCATTCTGTCACACAGTTCTACAGCTCCTCCCTCACCACATGGATTTTAGAATGAAGGGGGTTGAATGTTTCTCTTAGAACAGTCCAAACTAATAACACTGTTAATGGATGTCTTCTTTTTGGTCCCCATAAAAAATTATTTTGCCCTTCCTAATCTCAGCATCACATTTAGATTTTCTAGTGATCCAGAGATTGTTAAAGGGTCAGCTAGCTTTAACATTATTTAATGCTAAATAGGAGGAATACAGGTTCTGTCTAGCATACCTACAACTTGCATAATGAATACTAATCATGCCATTGTAAACTGGAGGCAGTATATTATGAAAAAATTCTTAGATTTTTCATAATATACTTAGTTTTTTTCATAATATACTTAAAAAAGGTTCAAGGTAATAAAATTTCCCTCTGTAGGAGCTTTATGTTATCACTGATTCTCTAAACATACAGTATGAGAGTTCTCTCTTTCAGCGGCTTATTTCCTGCCTGACATCACCCTCTATTCTGTCCTTGATGCCCCGCTCTGTCTTCTGCTGATATGTCATGTTGTGCTTGTTTAGTGCTCGGCGATGTCTTTATCTTTTCCTGGAAGTAACTCGGCATCTTGTACTCTTGAGTTCACCTAATCAGTTTAATTCTCAGACAGTGTATTTGTTCTCTGTTCTTTTTTTGTATCTTTTTTTAATGGGTGCATATAAGAGACAGTACACTCTCCCTAGCTTTCATATGCACCTCTGCATTTTTTTTCATTGATTAATGGGACCTGCAATCCTAGTACTAAGACTAAATTTTAAAGGTCAGCATGCACATTCACGTAATCACATGGCCAGCTATTTCCTACAGCTATTTTGATCATCTTTTTCGTTATCTTACTCAACAGATGAAATGCACCCCATGCTTGATGGAATCAAATGCAGTCCATTCTGCTAGTCAGTAAAATGGCTTTCAATTAAAACTTACTCAACACTCAGTGCAATGTGAATGAAATGAAGCATTGCAGTTGTTCCTGTATAGCACCCAGATGTAATCGTTTTAGACTTGATGCAATAGCCAAAAAAAAACCCAGTAGTTTGGTAGTTTCATGTACATATAGCCTAATAATCCACTAATAATCAACTGATAGCTCAATTTAAAAATATATATAATAAAGTAAACTGAATCAGGGCAATCATAATGAAATTCCTATCTGACTGTGAAAGGGTGGATAATCTGTTTAATAATTCGGTGTTTCTGATTACTTTTACTATTGTTATCTTTTCATATTTTCACCATGTCAATATATAATGTTTTCGGGAGATGAGGAGCACCCACTTTCTTAGCTTCTGTAAGGACACTTCAAAAGTGCTTTCCTGAGACTGACAGAATTTAAGACTTGTTGAAAACACAAGTGAGGTGATTAAACTCTAACATGGTACACTAACATTAGATACTTGTTACACCCTGTCAGGACTCACAGGCTATTTGTTGTTATGGTAATTTTGAGTCTAAATGCTGCTCCTTGAATGAGCATAATTTGTTCAGCTTGCATATCACATGCATGTATTAAAAAAAAAGGTTTATACCAACCTAAAGCTTCCTTCAGTTTGTCCCACTGGGAAAGCCAATCAATTTTCTATGTCTAAAACCAACAACAGAGGTTTTCTCTTTCAGAGAGGGTAGCAAGCAGAACTCCTTTAGGAAGCCTTAACTATCTAAAATACACTTAATGATCCATTTTTTCTAAATATATAGATTTAAGAAGGTAGATGTCTAAGAAACAGTTCTGTCTGAATTGAATTTAATCTAATTTAGATTGCTGAAAAATTTTTGCTTAGAAACATTGCATCGTTTTTGTATGAAAATCCTTCAGTAATTTAGTGTTTATTAAATTACTCATGTGGCTTTAATTCAACAAATGCACTGTATTAACTGTCCTTTGCCCGCAGCCTGTACATGTACCATTAATGGGAAGTGTGACGATGGCATAGATGGCGATGGCAGCTGTTTCTGCCAGGAGGGCTGGACAGGAGTGATGTGCGAGACCAAAATCGGTAAAAAGAATATTTTACTTTATTAAGACAATGATAGGAATACGTACTTTAAACTTAATTAGTCTAATAGTGTTGGGTCAAGGTGAATTACTATTAATATTAGACTTCCAAATGACCGAAAACCTTTATGAACTGTGTCACTAACCATCTTCTTAATATAATTTAATAGGTGTGAAGCCTGTATGTTCCCCTGAGTGCCACCCTAATGCTGTGTGCCTGCCTGAGAATCAGTGCCAATGTGAACCACCATATGAAGGAAACGGCTATAACTGCACAGGTATGTTTCAACATTTTGTTGGGACTCTAAAGTAGGTCTAAGGCAAATCAGAAGTCAGTAAATTATGGTAAAATGAGGAACTGATCCGACCTCCTTTCATTGCGATCTGGTGTGCAATGTTACAAGCATGGTAGAGAAAAAAATATATTTACAATTTTTACTGTATAGAGTACAGTGTACACTTATCAACTAATCACTAACAACATTAAAGGAAAGAACATGTCAAAACAAAAACACTCTATCTTAAGCTTACATTCTCATGTCAAGAGACAAACATAACAGACGACTTTTTATTTTCTGTGTACGTGTGTGACTTTGAGCTGTGATTTCAGTGACAAAGTGACACTGCAACAAGCAACATTTAAAAATATATTTGTAAGTTCTTTGCAATTAGGTTTGATTTGGTGAAGTGACTAATCCAAATGATTGGCATGAATGATTCCCTGGACCTATCTTACGGTGCGTGTAGTCCGAAGTTTCTTCACGTCCCCACTCACAACTTTAGTTCCTACTTGCAAATACTTGTAGTAATTAGTAAAAAAAAAAAAAAAAAAGCTACACTAGTATTCCCTGGCCAAAACCACATTTGCCTATGTGGTGCATAAGGCAAATGCATGGTCTGGCTTGGTTAAAAACAACTAGGGCAAACAAACAAAAAAGGGCTAGGAAATACTCAGAAGAATGTGAATGAGGCTAGTTAAAGGTCAATCTAATTTAAGATAGCCTAGATTATAACAAATCTGGAAGGTGTTAATCTGTATTGTTACATGATGGTTTGGAACGACAAAACCCCTCAGAATTTTCTTTTTAATTCACTGTGTATTTCAGATCACAATAATTGCCCTAACTTTTTTTTTTTTTTTTAAATCACTTTCTGATGTTGCCTGATGACTACATGATTATATTTAGCTGTTGTCATTAGACATTATTTCAATCATAAATAAACTTTGTGATGACTATTGCAATACATCATATGCTAAGTTTTTATTACATGTTCTGTCCATGATCCTAGCAGAAAAATGCTAATCCTCTCTCATTTTTTATTTGTTCAGCTCCAGATTTATGTAGTGAATATAATGGAGGCTGCCATGAGCAGGCTGACTGCACACAGTCTGACATCAGTGTGATATGCTCTTGTAAACCCGGCTACTCTGGAGATGGCAATGTCTGCTCCCCCATCAACCTCTGTGTTGAGGAAGCTAATGGTGGCTGCAGTGACTTTGCAAACTGCATTTTCATTGGACCTGTGAGTTAATATGATTTGTCTCTATTTTTTTATTTGACATTCGGTTTCTAGACAGAATTTAACAGATTTACTTTTGTCAGAATGAGCGGCGATGTGAATGTCACCAAGGGTACGTGGGCAACGGAGTCCAGTGCTTCGAGAAGGTGGTGCCGCCTATTGATCGCTGTCTGGAGAACAATGGAGACTGCCATGCCAAAGCGATCTGCAAAGACTTGCATTTTCACAGTAAGTATTTCATTCAGAATTTTATAACAAGATTCTTATTTGGGATGATCATTTTTTTGGTTTAAGACACTTTTATTATGTAGGTGAGGTTAAACTAGAATAAGAAAATGTAGAAATATTAACATTATAAAAAACACTCAAACTGAAGTTTAACTACCCAAAATGAACAGTAAAATGAACATACATCATCCAATAAATTAGTATAGATACATAAAGTGCTATATTTATAAAGTACAATTGGCTTTTTCTTATATTTTGGGACTATGTAGACTATTTGATGATTGTGGTATAGATCTGTTTTGTAAATATAATCAGTTGTGCAGGAGATGCACACATGAGGCAGTGTTTATCGAAAACAAAGGCTTGTCTCAGTTACATTCAATTCTGTTCTTGAACTTAAGTCAATTTGAGTTGAGAGATATTGACTTGGTCAAAATATTAAACCGTAAATTGAACTAAAACACAAAAAGTTTTTAAAAAGTATTAAAAAAAAAAGTAACAGTAACATGAGGTAACTGTTCAACTGGAAATCACTACCTCGGAGTGGGTTTATTACCAAATAATAACTTTTCTGAAATTAAAGACGTACTAGCTTTTCAATTACTTTTTTGTCACCTGTTGGTAAATAAGTATTACAAATAGATAAGATTTAATTAGAAAATGTAGTACATTTATGGTAAACTTCATTATGTAACACATTATGACCATATTGGTTATCTTGCTTTCGTGAGTCATCATCTGCAAATAATGGTATCATAAAAGCTTTGTTAGTTTGTACATACAAAAGCCCTACAGACTCACACTATTTCCCTATCTATGTTGCATTGTTATTGGATTTAGTGCTGACAGAATGGATTCCACACTAATTAAATGACTCTTCTTTCTTCTTTGATACTTTTGAATTTTTGGCTTTGCCTCTACATTTTTATGTAGTAGCATTCAGCCACTAATGGTACATCTCTTCTCGGAACTTGTTTCTATGTGCAAAGCTCCAACCTAGCGTAACTACACGAATGGATGTAGCCCATTGATCCACTTATTATTGGTGTAATCTACTACTAGATAGATGTTTATCAATCAGCCTGGGTTGCATTTATGTGTAGTATCTATCATTAGGATTATGCCTGCTGGGCAACAAGAGCAGACTGACTCTGCTTAGTGATTTCTCACACAACCTCTTGGTAATGATGAACATGTGAGTCCCATTGGATTTTGCACTGTTTGGAAACATTCCTTATTGGAAACTACACCTTACATGCATGCTTGATTCAGACTCTCTCTGACAAATTCAAGTATATAGTGTAGTCAGGTTATTTCAGAAATTACTTACCACTGAAATTGCCAATAATGTGTGGAGGAAGATAAAATGGAAGATAAAACTGAAATGTATTTAATTGCCACTTGATTTGATTAACAAAGGATTTTTTTAGTTCACCTCTAGTTAACTGCTCCATCGGAAATAAATGAAAGTGTGCATGTACACTAGTAATGTGACCAGTGTCTGATTTTGGAAGCTACCAGATTATACAAGTCATGTAAACATCATATGATATGTAGGTTTAAAGCTGTTATTAGGTTTTTAGAAATCCAATAAAGGCAAATGCATTTAGCGCAATAATTGGGTTAATCAGTGCATCCATACTCTTTAGAACAAAGAGACTCATGAGAGTATCACAGAATTGTCTGTGATTGCTATGACACTCTTACTCCGGTATCTTTTATTTTCCAAATATAGCCAGCGAGAGAGTAGCTGACTCAGAAGTAGTAAGTGCTGTACATCTATACTGACAAAAGGCAACAAAGGTTTTAAAACAGATTCCTAAGTAAATGTAGAAGGGGGAAAGAGCTCAGGGAAAGTATGTTTTTGTGTTAGAAGGATGAATCAGCTAAGGGGAAGGGGAGTTAGAGCACTCTTTTCCCCTAAGACCCACTAATTGCACTTTATAAATGTAGTGATTTTCCTGCCCTAATACTTGTGTGTAACATGCTATATAATTCTGTATAATTATATTATATTATTATATATTATATATTATAAAATATAATGTCTTTTATACAGGAGTGTAGCAGTGTACCGGCATAAGCAAATCTGAAACAGTAATATTGTTAAAATAATTTCTCTATCAGAAGCTTGAATTACTCCAAAATGTGAGACAGTGGTGATGTGATGGCGGGCCTCCAGCCCCCGCACTTAAACCACTATACGCTCCTCGCACAACTGCCACCTGGGTGCTGAAGTGACAGCGCCACTTCAGCACTGTTGTTATGGACCAGGAGAGAGCGGATGGCTACTAGGTGGGGCAGCGAAACAGAGCACGGCTGGCAGCTGATAATAACGGCGGCAGCTCCTCACTCTCCCAGAGAAGGCAGGATAATATAAAAAGGCACAGCAGATGTTGCCAAAGAAGTATGGGAGGAACAGCTCTTGCAGTTCCACACCATTTTCGAATACATCCAGGACATGCAGGAGCAGATTGACCGAATGGCCTCGATAGTCAAACAGCACATGGAGGAAGCACAGGCTGAACAGTGACGGGTCTACAACTGGTCAGCTCAACCCCGGGAGTCCAGCCAGGTGACCGGGTGCTCCTCCTGCTCCTGAGCACAAACTGCAAGTTCCTGGCCTGCTGGCCAGGCCCATACACAGTCCTTGCACGGGTGTGCCTGATGAACTACTGCCTGCAACAGCCAGGTGAGTGCCAAGATATACAGTTGTATCATGTCAACCTATTGAAAAAATGGATCGAGCCTGCCCCAGTGCTGTCTGCTTTTGCTGATGTACCCTCAGATCCTCCAGAGCATATCTTGGCCCAGAAGGTGGAAGACCTAACACCCTCATAGCGACAACACCTGACAGAGCTGGTGGACCAGTTCACTGATGTGTTCTCAGCAGTCCCAGGAATGACACACCTGGTCCAGCATGAGATCAAAACCCCACTGGTAGTCGTGGTTTGACAGCGGCCCTACTGCTTCCCTGAAGCCTCCTGTCAGGCTGTTGAGGAGGAAGTTAGCTAGATACTATAGGACGGCATCATTGAAGAGTCCACCAGCCCCTGGTCCAGCCTCATTGTGGTGGTCCCAAAGCCCGATGGAAGTCTCAGGCTGTGTAATGACTTCCAGAAGCTGAACCAGGTCTCAGATTTTGACAGCTACCCCCTCCCCTGGGTGGATGACCTGGTGGAGCGCTTGGGGAGACCCCGCTTCATTTCCACCTTGGACCTCACTAAAGGGTACTGGCAGGTAGCCCCAGACACCAAGACCAAAACAGCATTCAGCATCTCCAGCAGCCACTGGCAATAGCGGGTTTTCCCCTTCGAGCTCCACGGAGCGCCCATGACTTTCCAATGCCTCATGGACTTTGTCTACATCCCATTGACAGCTCATGGCAGCATACCCAGACAACATTGTAATCCACTCCACCACATGTTCAGACCACCCGCACCACATTGGGGAGGTCCTGGGTGAGCTCCGTAAGGCCAGGTTGACAGTGAACCCACAAAAGTGCCACCTGGGGCTGACCTAGACACAGTACCTGGGGTACTGGCTGAGGTTTACTAAACCCGCAAGAGAAGAAAATTGAGGCGGTCAAAGGGTACCCATGTCCCACCACCAATAGATAGACAGGTACGTGCCTTCTTGGGGTTGGCAATATATTACCAGAGATTTGTCCTTAACTTCTCCTATTTAGCCTCCCCCATCTCAGATTTAACAAGGAAAGGCCAGCCAGATCGAGTGCGCTGGTCCGAGGAGGCAGAGCAGGCATTCCAAACACTGAAGCAAGCGCTCACTAGCTTGCTGGTGCTCAGAAATACTGACTTTGACCAGACCTTCACCATCCACACCGAGGCTTCTGAAACAAGGCTGGGCACCATGCTGTCCCAGAACTTTGACAGAAAGGAGCACCCAGTGTTATACATGAGGAGGAAGCTGACCTCTGCCAAATGGTGGTACGCTGCTGTTGAATGAGAAGCTGTGGCCATAAAGTAGGCCATCGAGTAACTCAGCTACTGTGTTGTAGGCCTGAGGCTTCATCTTGGTCACAGACCACGTTCCCCTTCAGTAGATGGCCAATAACAAGGACACCAATACCCAGACAACTCAATGGTTTCTCTCCTTGCAGGACTTCTCTTTTCAGGTGCAACACTGAGCGGGGGCCCACCACAGCAATGCTGATGGCCTTTCACGGAGGTACAGCCTCTGGGCACAGACAATGCCGGCAGTAGGCTCAGAGCTGAGGAGGGGGCTCAAATCTGAAACAGAAATATTGGTCAAATAATTTCTCTATCAGAAGCTTGAATTACTCCAAAATGTGAGACAATGGTGATGTGATGGCAACGACAACGACGATGTGTTAAACAACTTAGAACATGGCACCTTTGGTGGCAGAGCACCCTATTTTTACATATCCCTTGCTTGCAATAACTGCATCAAGCCAGTGATCCAGCGACATTAGCAAACTGTTGCTTTCTTCTTTTGTGATGCTTTTCCAGGCTTGTACCACAGCTTCTTTCAGTTGTTGTTTGTTTTGGGGTTTTTTTTTCCCTTCAGTCTCCTCTCCTCTCCATGAAATGCATGCTCAATTGAGCTAAGGTCTGGTGATTGACTTGGTCAGTCTAAAACCTTCCACTTTTTCCCGTGATGAAGTCCTTTGTTGTGCTGGCAGTGTGTTTTGGGTTATTGTCTTGCTGCATGATGAAGTTCCTCCCAATTAGATTGGATGCATTTCTCTGTAAATTGGCAGGCAGAATGTTTCTGTAGACTTCTGAATTCATTCTGCTGCTACCATCATGAGTTACATCATCAGTAAAGATTTGTGAGCCCATTCCAGAAGAAGCCATGCAAGCTCAAGCCATGACACTACCACCACCGTGCCTGACCGAGCTCATATGTTTTGGCTCATGAGCAGATCCTTTCTTTCGCCACACTTAAGCATTTCCCTTATTTTGGTAGAGGTTAATCTTGGTTTCAGAGCTTTTCTGGCTCATCTCTGTATTTCTTTGTGAATTCCAATCTGGCCTTCTAATACATACTACTAATGAGTGGTTTGCATTTTGTAGTATGGCCTCTATATTTCTGCTCTTGAAGTCTTCAAACGGGGGATAATACCGTTTGTAATACTTTCACCCCTGTGCTGTGGAGGTTGTTAGTGATGTCACTGACTTTTGTTTTTGGATTTTTCTTCATTTCTTTCATCAAATGCTGTTATTTTCCTTGGCTGTCCTGTTTGATGTCTGGTTGTTAGTACACCAGTGGTTTCTTTCTTTTTTCAGGACATACCAAATTGTTGTATTGGCTATGCCCAAAGCTTGTGCAATGGCTTTTATTTTTTTCCCCTCTTTCTCAGCTTCAAAATGGTTTTTCTCCCATAGACAGCTCTCTGGTCTTTATGTAGGTTTATCCTTTTTAATAACAAATGCAGTCTTCAGAAGTGAAACCCAGAACTCAAACCAAGAGTGGACATTCAGAGCTATTAATTATATAAACAATCAATCTAACAGGGCCCACCTGGGCAACAAGAAACACATGTTCAAATATTTGTGATCACTGGAAAAATGGGTGGGTTCAAACAAAACGTGCCATGTTATAAATTTAACACATTGAGGTGTAAATAAAAGCTGAAAAAATAAAAGCTGAAATTCTGATCTATCATATATCATATTCATCTTTTGATCTCAGACCCAAATGTCTACAGTGTATTACAAAAACAAAAGAATTGGCCTTGCTGTTCCAGTACTTTTCGAGAGGACTGTATATATAGGTGGAATATGGAAATATGGAAAAGGTTGAGGACCCCTGATCTAGAGCACGGTAAAATAAAGCTTACTTAGTGAGTATATATTGATTAACTGTTATCTAAGCAGCAACCTATAGTCTATGTTGGCCTCAATGTGATGTGAAAGAAATGTGCTCGTTATCCCCACCCCTCCTCCTTTATTTTCACTTCCACTAGGTGCTCTCTGATGTAGTGTAATATATATATATATATATATATATATATATACAGTGAGATCCAAAGGTCTGAGACCACTAGTGAAAGTGCTTCTATTTCTTTTTCAGTTTAACACAATGGATTTCATTACAAATGATATGATCAGGAACAACTTGAGTGAGAATCTAAAAATATTTACATGAATTTCAGTATGTCTTAGTATTGGGTATATCCACTTTTTTTGTTTTAATGACATTGTGCACTCGAGCTGACACAGACTCCACAAGATGCAAAACCTGATGATCCATGTTAGATCAAATCAATTGACTTGTCGCCTGCACACGTGCTTCAATGGAAGGGATAAGACTCACAAAAAAGTGAACTTCTGTACAAAGGAGTTAACGTGAATTTAGAATTTTCAAAATTCTAAAACCTTTTGTTTGTTTCCAGTTTTAAAGTAAAAAAAGTCTCATATTTTCAACATGGTTGCAGACTTTTGGACCCCACTGTATGTGCTCAGGATTTTACACAACAGGCTACACAAACTCAGAATTATGGACTAATTGGTGAGTGCATATCAATTTCCAATATAAGTAGATGGGGAGAGTTCAAGAAGGCACCTCAGTTTCTGTGCTTTACAATGCTCCCTCGGCTTTGCAGCTGGTGAAACGTTATTTCCTGCTCCCTGGCATCCAGGGATTCACCATATGAGGCTTTTCCTGCAGGTTAACAGGTTCAATCTTGTCCCTGGGTGTTTATAAATCTTATCTGAACTTCATCTTCCTCAGAGCTCATTGGCCCTTTGTTGTTGTCAATGAATAAATAAATGGTTCTATTCATGGCCAATCTGTGCAGTCCTTTTAAGTGCTAGTGTCACCTCACTATTTGGGTAAATTTAAATCTAAGAAAATAATACAAATTAGAGAAACCTGTATTCATACATTGAATAAATTACTAGGGTTAGGGTTAGCATTCTTTCCTTAACTGTATAATACATTTTTGGACTAATGAAAAGTGATATGGCGCTTAATATCATCCGTTTTGAAAATGATATAGCAAAAACATATTGGGTTGTACAATTATCATACTATACATTTTTTATTGCCCTTGTATTTTGATTTGTGTAACTCCTCATACAAGTAATAAATAGTGATAAAACCATTCCTCTAATTGTCTGTTAGTTGGATAAATATGTTTTCGATCGACGCAACACCAAACTTTAATTATATGTAATGAAAATATTTTATTCAGCCAAAACAGCAGGCGTCTTCCACCTGAGATCACCAGCTGGGAGGTATGTGATGAACTACAGCACAGCAGAGGCAGCCTGCAAAGCTGAGGGAGCCATGCTCGCTACTCTGTCCCAGCTTTCTGATGCCCAACAGGTAAACCAAATTAATCAAATTACCGGCACCAAATGTAACATTTTTCAACTTCTTTGGGCAAAGGATTCATGAACATTCTTTATTGGTAAAATATACCTGATGGATATATTTAGCATTAGTCAGATATTGTATAACAATTAATTGATCACATGACATCACATGACATGATGTGATACCAATGTGAGATGTAAGATTTTGCATCGAAAGGTAAAAATGTTTATTTTTTTGTAAATATGCAAGTATGCAGACAATATTAAGTATGGTTCTGTCCCAAAAGAGTCTTGATATATATGTCTATAAAACTAATTTCTGCACATTTCTGTTCCTGGCAGAAAGATTATTAATCTCAGCAGGTAAAAAAAATATATACTTCACTTCACTGATGATACTTTGTGCAGAGGGGCCAAAATTTAGGAATGTGCTATAATTTTGGAAAAACAAATAACATCAAGGATAACAGGATGAATTTCACAGTTTATCCAATCCAGATTCAATAAATAAGCTCAAGCACTGATGGGCTTAAGGGAAAGGATTTGCCTCTGGGGCCTCTGCAAGACGTTAACCATGATTGTTCAAACTATGTCTCTATCTCCCTATTATTTTCTTAGTCCTGGACAGCAAGGTCACCTAATCTAGCCTATCTCTCTGTGTATTCACCCAGGTTCTTGAGGCCTTCAAGATAAGTAGAGCCCATTCTCATAAAAACCCGCAGAGTTAAACCCTCCTTGCTCCTGCAGCCATGGCAACCTAGTCTTGTCAGGCTGAATAGAGATTTGTAAACCTTCCTACATAAATCTTTAAAAAAATTGTATGTGTATCTGGTGAAGAAATCAGTCAGAAGTCAATTTACGTAATCTGTAACATCTCACGTCATCTTAAAAATACTGGCATAAACTTTTAAGGTTTCATTGTTGAATTTTTTAAAATAATAAACCAAATAAGCCAAATAATCAAAACTTGCTTAAGCAAGTGTTCTTACCATCAACAACTAAAATGTTTACAGTTGTTAACCGGGAAAATTAAGAACTGAGATTGACTAGTAAGTTCCAATATTTACACTTGGAGGCCAGAGTCCAGTTAGTTAGCAATATTTAGGAACATGCTGTAATTAAATTTTTCTAATATACGTGCATTTACTTTTAGTCACTGATTTAATAAACATTAGTCAATGCATGTGTTAACATTTAAACAAATATCAGTTAATACAAGTGTTAACTTATGTTATTACATTACTTATGATATATTTATGCCGCAGTTCATGGTTTGATATTGTTAATGAATGTAGTAAATGATGTTAGTTAAGAGAAGCTTAATGTAAAGTAGTACAAATAATTTTTGATGCCGGCACCTAAAAAGCACAGCCCAGATCCTCTGGTTTGCAGACCTAAACGTCCTTGCATTACATATCTAAAATATACACAGCCACCCTCATGCAATGCCAAGTTACTAAAATTTTTTCTAAATCGCCAGTGAAGTACCCAGTGAAGAAAGGTTAGTACTGGAATAATATGCTCCCACTATATGTCTAAAAACCTCTTGCTGACTTTGGATTAAAATAGAGACCAACAAAACTCCCAAATAAATATTTACCAGTCTAGTATCTCCATGAAAAAAGCAGAGTCTGAAATTTAAGACCCATTCTTCTTTGACTTGAAAACTCAACTCTAAACATGTACTTTTAGTTGTAAAAAAAAAAAATCTGACTTATTGACTGACTCATGTCAATAAATCAGTGAGACTCATGAGAGTATTCTTATTGTCATATTACTTAAGCACATGGAAACACTTTGATTAAATTAATGGCCAAATAAGAATTTTTTTTACTTTTAATTTGATATGCTGCCAGTTCCATCTTTTTTTCCAACTAGTTGGGTATGCACTTGTGTGTTGCCGGATGGATTGATGGGAAAAAAGTGGGTTATCCAATCCGCTATCCATCTCTTAAATGTGGTGACAATCATGTGGGCGTAGTCCAGTACAAGGATCCCGATGTAAACACTCCTTATGACGCTTACTGCTACAGAATTAGAGGTACTTCTAAAACATATGGAATACATTTAATAAAGTTTGAAGTTTGCTTATACAATATTAATTTTTGCATATTTGAAATAAATTTTTCCTCTTGTTTTTCTAGAGGTTACATGTGAATGTGGACCTGGATATGTTGGTGATGGAGAATTCTGTAATGGCAACCTCGCTTCTGTCATAGCTACCCATTCAAACTTCTCCATATTTTACTCTGTAAGAGCACATTTCTATTTCTGCACAAGTGTATATATATATATATACACACATATATATATATATATATATATATATATATATATATATATATATATATATATATATATATATATATTATATACAGTTAGGTCTGGAAGTATTTGGACAATGACAGAGTTTTTGTGATTTTGCCTTTATACACCACCACAATGGATTTGAAATATAACAATCAAGATGTGATCAAAGTGTAGACTTTCAGCTTTATTTTAAGAGGTTCCACAAAAATATGGCATTTACCATTTAGGAATTACAGCCATTTTAAGCAAAGTACCTCCATTTTCAGGGGCTCAAAGGTATTTAGATGAAGTGACATAATTGTAAATATAACCATAATTTTAATACTTGGATGAAAATCCTTTGCAGTCAATGAATGCCTGAAGTCTGGAGCCCATGTTCTCAAAACTCAAATTCTGAATTTCCTCCCTGGAGATGCTTTGCCAGGCCTTCACTGCAGCCACCTTCAGTTCAGTTCTCTATTGGGTTGAGATCAGGCAACTGACTTGGCCATTGAAGAATATTCCATTTCTTTGTCTTCAAAAAGTCTTGAGTTGCTTTCGCAGAATGTTTAGGGTCATTATCCACCTGCACTGTGAAGCAGCGTCCTATCAGTTTTGTAGCATTTGGCTGAAAAGTGAGCAGAGTATAGCCCTATACACCTCAGAATTCATCTTGCTACTTCTGTCAGCAGTCACATCAATAAACACCAGTGAGCCTGTTCCATTGACAGCCATACATGCCCATGCCATAACACTGCCTCCACCATGTTTGACACAGTGTGGTATACTTTGGATCATGAGCTGTTCCTTTCTTTCACCATACTTTTCTCTTCCCATCATTCTGGTACAAGTTAATCTTGGTTCCCTTTCGATACTACACTCGTACTGCGCCGCTAGATGCTATGGGAAAAAACTCCTTTTTCTCCGATGACTGAAGCCTTTACAATCACGCAGTGAAACTGCACGGCCATTGGTTCGTGCAGTGCAATAAAGCAAACCAATGGCTCGGCAGCGGAACTGCACGCGCCTATGGCAGAGAGGCCCGCCAGAATGGGCGGAGCCATCTGGCTATATAAGCGGGCATAGTGCCATAGGATCTCAGATCAATTCTCCTTCAGCGCCGAAGATTTCTCTCCACTGATTTATGAGACTTTAGCCTGCGCTCGCCGTCGACACGCCTCGCAGCGGACAGAGCTACTCGCCTGCGCCGTCCCGTTGTCTGCCGAGTGTCAGCCGCCATCAGCGTCCGGCGCAGATACCGGCTTGTCCCCTGCCGCCATCCAGCGAGTTTGAAGCGCGTTTCGAAACCGAAACCTAAGCGCTAAAGAGCAAAGCGTTAAAGAGCAGTTCCTCTAAAAGAGCAAGCGCTAAAAGAGCATTTTCCTTCTAAAAGAGCAAGCGGCGTTGAGATAATGCCGCGCCGTCGCTCCGGTTCGTGCAGAGTCTCTCTGCACGCCGATGACGGCCATTCAGAGTGTGTTTCCTGCCTGGGTAAGCCCCATGTGGAAGCCGCTCTGACAGAGATGGAATGTTCACATTGTGTGAACATGAGTCTCTCTTCTCTGCACGCTCGGATCGCTTTTTTTTCCGAAAGTGATTCCGCCTCTCGCGACCCCCCCGCCTTCTTCCTCCCAGGGACCTGCAAGGAAAAAACAGCGGGGCAGAGAGGCTCAGCGCCCGGCTGCGAGCGAGCCCACGCCGGCTCAGACCCCACGTCTCTCGCTCTCACCATGCAGAAGGGATTCTCCCGTCCTTTTCGAGCGCCCGGACCAGCGTCCCTCGGCCGACGCGAGCGACATGGTTTCTTTCAGCGCGATCGAGGACGAGCTGCTAGATGACAGCATGTCTTTAGTGGTGTCAAACACGGAGAATATTTCGGACTCTCCTCTCGACCCAGCCCCTCCGCTGTCTACGGATCCCAGCGTCACCAAGATGGGGATGGACGTCGAGCTTTTCCGCGTTCTCTCTATAGCAGAGGAAGAGCTGGGATTGGAGTGGTCTGCGCCAGAGGAGCCCACTCGGAGCCACCTCGATGAATGGTTCCTGCCAGGGCACCGTCAGGCCCCCCGTCAGCGAGCCGCGCCTTTTTTCCCAGAGGTCCACGATGAGCTCACCAAATCGTGGCGTGCTCCCTACGCCGTCAGTTTCCACGGTCGACAGCGCAGACAAAAGGGGCTACGAGAGACTACCTCGATTGGACGAGTCAGTGGCCGCACATCTCTGCCCGCCCACTGCTATTGGATGGAGAGCGAAGGTCGCGCACCCCTCAAAGCCGTGTAGAACCACGTCTGCCCTTGCTGGACGAGCGTATTCCTCCGCTGGGCAGGCGGCTTCGGCTCTGCACTCTATGGCCGTGCTTCAGGTTTTTCAGGCCAAACTCCTCCAAGTTATGGATGAGTCGGGGCCCGATCCTGTGGCTTTTAAGGAACTGCGCAGTGCGACAGACCTGGCCCTTCGAGCTACGAAGGCAACGGCCCAGGCCATTGGAAGATCTATGGCCAACTTAGTGGTGCTGGAGCGCCACTTATGGTTGAACCTCACGGAGATTAAAGAGGCGGATAAGGTTCCCTTTCTGGATTCTCCGGTTTCTCCCACGGGGCTGTCTGGACCCGCTGTCGAAGGCTTTGCAGAGCGCTTTACTGCCGCACAGAAGTCGTCCCAGGCATTGCGACACTTCCTGCCAAAGCGCTCGAGCTCTGTGAGTGCCACCAGGTGCCCCAGGCCCGCGCCAGCACAGCAGCCTGCTAAGCCTGCACCTGCGCCAGTTCAGCCTGCCCAAAAGCCTGAGCCTCCGCAGCACTCCGCTCGGCCAGACGCCACTCGTTTCTGAGACGTCAGGGACCCCGGCCCAAGCTGACGTTGGATCCTGCGCCTCGGGCACCATCCTGATTTGTCAGACAGGAAGAGGAGGGGGCAAGGTCTCGCTGTCGCCGGACCACCCCCCAAACTAGCTCTGTTATGTCCCCGAGAACCCCGTTCGGTTCCGGGTGCCGGTGGCAATGTGTTTGTAAATGCTGTTCTGGACACCGGGCCCGTTCTAGTAGCGCCTCCACAAACAGCCGTTGTTCTAACAAAAATAAAACACAAACATTTTCAAAAAGAGAGCAAAATTCCTCTTCCACTTATAACGAGTGTCAGGCTCCCTCAGAGCGATCTGCCACTCGAACCAATCCAACCCCTCGCCACACGGGCAGAGGCCTGGCAGGCCATCCCCGGTGTGTCAGATTGGGTTTTGGGGATTATAAAGCGGGGGTACTCACTCCAGTTCGCTCGAAGACCCCCGCGATTCAGCGGTGTGGTTCCCACCTTAGTACAGGGCAAGGACGCTCACGTTCTATGCTCCGAGGTGATGGTTCTGCTGGCGAAGGGCCCCGTAGAAACAGACGCCTGAATCGCGCGCTCATGAAGCGGCCGTTCAGGATGATTACTTTGAATCAGATTCTCTCGCAAATACGCCCAGGGGACTGGTTCTTTTCTCTGGACCTGAAAGACGCAGATAGCCCCCCATCACAGACGATTCTTGAGATTCGCCTTCGAGGGAGTGGCTTATCAATACACGGTCCTGCCCTTCGGACTGTCCCTGGCTCCTCGTACTTTTACGAAGTGCATAGATGCGGCTCTTTCTCCTCTGAGACAGAAAGGAATCCGCATTCTGAATTACCTCGACGACTGGCTCATTTTAGCCCAGTCAGAGGCCGAGCTAGTGTCTCACAGATCCCTCCTCCTCAGCCACTTGGAGTGCCTAGGACTCAGGATCAATTTCGCCAAGAGCTCACTGTCTCCCAGCCAACGGATTTCGTTCCTGGGGGCAGTTTTCGACTCAGCCCACATGAGGGCTGTAGTCGCACCAGAACGTGCGCTAGTCATACAGCAGCTCGCGGCCTCCTTCAAAATTGGAGCTCTTCGCCCCCTGAAGATGTTCCAAAGGATGCTAGGCCTCATGGCCTCTGCATCGCCAGTACTACAGCTGGGCCTGCTCCGCATGAGACCTCTTCAGTACTGGTTGAAACCACAAGTGCCACCCAGCACGTGGCGTCACGGTTACCTTCGCATCAGGGTGACCCAGGCCTGTGTAGCGGCCCTGGCCCCTTGGAAGGAACCCCAATGGTTCAAGCAGGGCATAACCATGGGCATTGTCCACAGAAGGAAGGTTGTCTCGACAGATGCTTCCAACGTGGGTTGGGGAGCTCTGTGCGAGGGCAAACCGGCCTTCGGCTCCTGGTTGGTTGCAGAGGGTCGGTCACACATCAACTGCCTCGAGATGGCGGCAGTATGTCGAGCTCTTCAGACCTTCTTGCCGGACCTGAAGGGGCACCATGTGCTAGTCCGCTCTGACAGCTTGACAGACGATTCAGAAAATCTGGGAGGTCTTTGGCAGGGCAGAGGTCGATCTCTTCACGTCAGAAGACAACTCTCACTGCCCAATGTATTTTTTAAAGAACGAGGATGCGTTGGCCCACGATTGGCCCAACCTCCTCCTGTATGCTTTCCCCCCGATCGCTTTGATCCCTCAGGTAGTCAGGCGAATCAGGGACCACAAACACAGAATCCTCCTAGTGGCTCCGTTCTGGAGGAACCAGCCTTGGTTCTCGGAGCTCTCTCAGCTGCTTACGGCAGCCCCATGGCCCATTCCCCTGAGACGGGACCTCCTCTCTCAGGCGATCAGGACAATTTGGCACCCCCAACCCGAGTTATGGGCGTTGCATCTTTGGGCCCTCGACGGGAAACAGTAGATCTCCCTGAAAGTGTCCTGAACACTATTTCACAGGCTAGAGCCCCGTCTACAAGACGCCTCTATGCCCTTAAGTGGTCAGTCTTCTCTGCCTGGTGTGCAGCCCGTGGCGAAGACGCTATTGCTTGCGACATATCTGTGATATTGTCTTTTCTACAAGAGCTGTTGGACAAGGGCCGCTCCCCATCCACGCTCAAGGTTTACGTGGCAGCTATAGCAGCTTTCCATGCTCCTATAGCAGGACAGTCTGTGGGCCGGAACAATCTAGTTGTTCATTTTCTGAGGGATTCCAGGAGGCTTAATCCTCCCCGGCTCCCCTCCGTCCCTGCGTGGGACCTGCCCACAGTCCTGAGGGCCCTCAAGGGGTCCCCGTTTGAGCCACTACAGTCTGTGAACTTAAAGATTCTATCATTAAAAACCGCCTTGCTACTGGCGCTAGCATCGGTAGGTGACTTACAGGCGCTCTCGGTGGCCCAGCGACTCCAAGGTCGTCCTAAAGCCGAGGCGGGGTTACGTTCCTAAGGTGCTCTACACCCCGTTTAGAGCACAGGTTATCTCTCCAGGTTATCTCTACCTCTTCCAGGCTTGCAGGCTCGGATCCTATCTGCCTGAGAGACACACGCCGGTTATGACAGGTGGATTCCTTGTGTGTTTTTGGCCCTTTTGGGAGTGCTGAAACGGCACAGTATTATTTCAAAACGGTTATCCTAGGCTGGGTTGACCTCGGTGAGCTCAGCCCTCACGTCTCTCGCGGGGTGCACCCTGCTTATGTTGGTCGCTCTGAGCCTTAATCGCTCAAGGCCGGTTCATGCCAGTCATTCCACATTCTTGGCACGGCGTGATTGTATTGGTTCCCCATAGCGTCTAGCGACGCAGTACGAGTGTAATATCGAAAGGAAACATACTTACTTCTTACATCTTACTTACGTAAGATACGGGAACGAGTACTGTGTTGCAGGCCGTGCCAGGACGTTGCACAACTCAAGGTCGTCGCTTCAGTCGAATTGATCTGAGATCCTATGGCACTATGCCCGCTTATATAGCCAGATGGCTCCGCCCATTCTGCCGGGCCTCTCTGCCATAGGCGCGTGCAGTTCTGCTGCCGAGCCATTGGTTCGCTTTATTGCACTGCACGAACCAATGGCCGTGCAGTTTCACGGCGTGATTGTAAAGGCTTCAGTCATTGGGGAAAAAAGGAGTTTTTCCCCATAGCGTCTAGCGACGCAGTACTTGTTCCCGTATCTCAGGGAACCGAGGTTATGTAATTAACCGAGTACGTTTCATCAGTCCAAAGAATCTTATTCCAGAACATGGGAGGCTTTTTTAGATGTTTTCTGGCAAAATCTAATCTGGCTTTCCTGTTCTTGAATGTTACCAGTGATTTGCACCTTGTTGTAAACCCTCTGTATTTACATTCATGAAGGCATCTCTTGATTGCAGATTTTGACAATGATACACCTACCTTCTCCAGAGTATTCTTTACATCTGTTGATGTTGTGAAGGGGTTTTTCTTCACCAAGGAAAGGATTCTGATCCACCACTTTAGTTGTCTTCCGTGGTCTTCCAGGCCTTTTGATGTTGTTGAGCTCACCAGTGCTTTCTTTCTTTTTAAGAATTTACCCAACTGTTGATTTGGAAACACCTAAGGTTTTTGCTCTCTTATAGATTTATGTTGTTTTTTCAGCCTAATGATGGCCTCCTTCACTTGCATTGAGATCTTCTTGGACCACATATTGGTAGCTCCAGTCGAACAGCTGCCAACTGCCAACTCAATACCTGATATCAACTCCAGACCTTTTATCTGCTTCATTTGTCTTGAAGTAACAGGGGAATGGATCTCACCTGGTCAGTTAACTTCTTGTCAGTCAATTGTCCAAATACCTTTGAGCCCCTGAAAATGGAGGTACTTTGCTTAAAATGTCTTTAATTCCTAAATGGTAAATGCCATATTTTTGTGGAACCCCTTAAAAGTAAAGCTGAAAGTCTACACTTCGATCACATCTTGATTGTTTTATTTCAAATCCATTGTGGTGGTGTATAAAGGCAAAATAACAAAAACTCTGTCAAAGTCCAAATACTTCTGGACCTAACCGTATATATATATATATATATATATATATATATACACATATATATATATATATATATATATATATATATATATATATATATATATATCTTTTGCAAGTACAGTGGATATAAAAAGTCTACACACCACTGTTAAAACTGCAGGTTTTTGTGATGTAAAAAATGAAACCATGATAAATCATGTCTGATTTTTTTTCCCACTTAATGTGTTCTAACCAGTTGTTAACCTGGTTGCACATGTTTACACATCCTTTTATAATGGGGCATGCAACAGAGAGATCTAAATCCTATCAAAAACCTGTGGAATAATTTGAAGAGGGCTGTGCATAGGAATTCCCCTTGCAATTTGATAGATCTGGAGTTTTTTTTTGCATGAAATAGTGGAATAAAATTTTCAAATCAAGTTGTGCTAAGTTGGTAGATACTTACCCAAAAGGTCTGAATGTGGTATTACAAGCAAAAGTGCTTTAACAAGTAATAGTTTAAGGGGTGTGCACACTTATTTTTTTCTTTTTTCCCCTAAAACATTTCTAATTGTTTTTCACTTGAATTTCCACATTAAAGGTGGAAAAGATCTGACATGTAGACTTTTTATATCCACTGTACAGTGACATGATTTTAGATGGTTTTCTCCACCTTACAAGTTCATTTTTTAAATTAATGTTCCATCTTATTCCCTGTCAGATGTTAGTGAAGTTTGCAGAGGCTGCTGAGGAGGGGAAAAAGCTCTTGGATTTTCTGTCGACCAGTTCATCCAACATAACACTTTTTGTGCCACATAACGCAGGATTTTCTGCAAATGAGGTCAGCAGTCTTCCAGCAAACAAACTGAAATTATTTGCTGTGCAAAAATGTGGTAACAATTTTATGGTTTGTGCTAACACCTGAAGGTGAAGTATCTTATCCGTGATGGCGGGAGGGTCATAAATTGCGAAAACTTTTTTTTATCCCAATAATTTCAGCAAGCATTCTTTTTTATGTCTGGTGTAGGATTGTAACAATATCCCATATGCAGAGGTAAGTAGTGTAGCCAAATGCCTTACTCAAAGCTTGCATAAAGTTCTGTAAGGAAACAAGTAGTCATAAAAGTCTCTAATCAGTTAACTATTTGAGTAAGAGTAAGACCATTTTTATTGGAAATACACTTTAAAGCTACAGTACATTTTTTTTTTTGGTAAAAATGTGAGTCAACACAGCAGCACACTAAGATTTCAGCAAAGCAACCCATAGGTTTTGCTTTCATCTGGTACTCAGTAACTAAGACAATCACACTGATGTGCACAATGAAGTTATTTTATTCTAATGCTTCTGTAATACTGAGGAAATGGCAGCATTTAATTATATCCTTAGAGCTGCATCGCAAACTGATTACTGCCATACTAAATAGTTTGTCAGTACATCATTTGTGTCAGTATGATTTAGGTATACGACTTCACGCACATTTTGTGTGGTTTGAGACACAGCTTAGTATTCTCTATGAAGGTGTGTGCTTGCAGCTGTGAGAGTAATCTGTGCAGAGAAGACCAGTAAAGCACAACAGACTTTACAAACTCTTCTTCCACAAGAAGCTTGCATTTTTTTTCTACCAAAAAGGGCAAAATTCCAAAATTTTACATCCAGTGGCTTTTAGTAGTGTAACACCTTATTACACCAGATCAGATCACAACATGGAAAAGCATAAAAAACATGGAAAATGAATGCATTCAGTCTTTTGAAAACAAGAAACTACATGGGACAATTTGTAAACTGAAGTATTTATTTTTGTTTACTAAATACACTATATGGCCAAAAGTATGTGGACACAAAGTTGAAAGCACACAATTGCATGTAATGTCTATGTATGCTGTAGCATTAAGATTTCCCTTCACTCATATACCTAAATCATACTGACACACTCGTGGAATTAAGGGGCCAAAACCTGTTCCAGGATGACAGTGCCCCTGTGCACAAAGTGAGGTCCATAACAAGGTTAGTCTGGATGAACTCAAGTGGGCTGCACAGAGTCCTGACCACAAACCCACTTAATACCTTTGGGATGAATTGGAATGCGTTGCATGCCAGGTCTTCTCATCTGACATCAATACCTGTCCTCGTTAATGCTCGTGGCTGAATGGGCAAATCTCCACAGCCACATTCCAAAATATAGCATAAACCCTTTCCAGAAGAGTGTATGCTCTTATAGCAGCAAAGGGGGGGACAAACTCTGGAATGAGATGTTCAGCAAGCACATATAATTATGATGGTTAGGTGTCGACATACTTTTGGCTATATACTGTAGGATACAGTATATACAGTTCATTATTATTTGGAAATATTTGGACATTGACAAAGTAATTGTTATTTTAGCTCACTACCACAGTTTTATCAAAACCTCAAAAACAAAGCCTCAAAAATGAAGCCAGATTACAGTTTGCCAAAAACATCTTAGAAAGCCCATGCAGTTCTGGATTCATATTCATTATTTCAACTCTAATATACTGTGGTAGACAGCTTAAATAATAACTTTATCAATGTCTAATTATCTGTTGATTGAAATTGCCGTAATTTTCTTACAGCCCTGATTTCTCCAACAAAACCAGGAACTGAATCAGTTGATTAAATAAACATGCCATATGCCCAAAAAACCTAAGTTTAAAATAGGATTTTATGTCAGTTTATAATTAATTACAGCTGATGAATTGCACTACCTACCTCTGAATATTAAGAAGGTTTAACATGGACATAGTTATATATTAATGATACAATGCCTTGCATATTGAGTTTTTACATTTTGTAATGTTGCAACCTGGAACTGAAAAGGACTTATTTGGAATTATGTCATGAATTTACACAAAATAGCTCATAATATTGAAGTGTATTTTTTTATGTGAAAATTTTTTTCTTTGCATAAAATTGTGCATAAATATACACCCCTATATGTGAACCCCCTAAATTAGTTTTAGTGCAACAAGTTGCCATCAGAAGTCACTTAATTAGTCCACCTGAACTGAGTCCACCTGTGTGCAAGTGTCAAGTGACCTCAATATAAACACACCTGTTCCTGGAAGAGCCCAGAGTTTGTTAAAGAGCATACCTAAACATCAGTAATATGAAGCCCAAGGAACAGAAAAAATGTCCAGGATAAAGTTCTGGAAAAGTATCCATCAGGGTTTGGTTATAAAAACTTTGAACATACTGTGATGTCTATTTCACAACAGTGACTCTAGAACAGGCCATTCACCAAAACTAATGAAACTTGAAATTTATGGATTCAAATGGATTTTTCTCTCTTTACCTGAACGGTACTAATTCACATAGACATCCTCATCATTAATCGCAACAAGCCAAAATTAAACGGACTAAACATAACCAGTCTCATTATAATTTGAAATTATTGTACAACTTGTACTACTACATCAGAAAAACATCAAGCCCCTTCCATGAAATGTAATTTGCAGCTATAACGTCAACTGGTATATTTCACTCACCAAGCAGGAGCTTTCTATTCGTGTATGCTGTACCATGCATTTACTTTTTTTAGTGAAATAGATATTGTTATTGTTAGGTATATGTTTTAACTCATCACTTGCTCATCAAGTGATAGTTTCATGGTGTTGCAGGTGTGCATGGAAAGAAGAGCCTACAGCTCACTCTTGATTTTTCTACTGACCCGGAATTTGTGTTCACACAAACTTGGCATGAAACCACATTAAACCTTTTTCCACATTTAGTTTGCAGTAGGCTACCCTGAACTTCTTGTTATTTAAGCAAGAAGCCTATATGTTGCAAGTGGAATCAGTCGGTTTGTTTCTTGTGTTCCTTCAAACTTAACAGTGTTGGGCCTGAAAACAGTTGTGCACAGTGCTAATGTAGTACAAAATAAGCAGCGTTTGAATAGAGGCCTGTGCACTCTTACATTATACCATGTTTCTGTTGTTGGTTAAGTAAACACTGGACTGAATATAAAAATCTATGTTGACTAATTGTTGCTGTCTAATTTTTGCAGCTCAATTTCAAAAACAGATTTAAAAGGGCTGTTAAAATTTGACAAACTGGCATACTTAATGTGTGATCTTTGTATCCAATAACACTATAAAACACATTTTTTCAGATCGCTTCTCATACACCTTATCTCATAAGTAACAGAGCAAAGCACTCTATATCTGAACGTGCATCAGTATAAGAATCTGATAGACCAGGTGTTTTCACAAAAGTAATTAAAACAAGGTAATTGTCTGTGGCTACGTTCACATGCACATCAATATTCCGATATTAATGGGAATTTTGCGATATTCTAATCTCAGGCATGCTTACAACAAGCATGTATACAGGAATATTCTGATGCCTATATGCATATAAACATCGTATTCGGAATATGGCTGCAACCCGAATATAGACCTTAAACAGAATTTGATGTGCATGTAAATGTAGCCAGTGTAAGGGACACTACTTACATAATACAGCCTCCATGGTAAGCATCAGATGCTGCCCGATTTACATATCAAGCAGTGGCCTGTCTCTACTCAAACAGTCTCTTGGCTTTGGATTACTTAAACAGTCCATGATTGCCAGTGCTGATAGGAAGCAGGTGTCAGTGAACAGTATTGGGTTTGTGCTGGTAGACACACAAATAATATTTTTTGTTACTCTGGACTTCTACTTTGTTTAGCTGTCATAATACCATGACTTCATAATATTATTTTCATCCCAAACCTGATGATGCGTATTTTGTTATGTTCTTACTTTTGCACTTACTTATAACCTGATTATCAATATTTTCAGACTCTGTCATTGAGGGATATAGAATATCATGTATCCTCAAACAACAGCCTTCACTACTATGAAGATCTGAAGCACAACACAGCAATCCCATCCCGGCTGGGTTATAACCTTAAAGTCGTAATAGCAACAGACAACCAAACACAAGCTGAGGTAGGTGCAAATTTAATGTTATTTGTGTTGATTGTAAAAAGAAATTGTGTATAAGTTTTTCTGAAACTGCAATGTACCGTACCAGTAATTAGTAATGAGAACACACATGATTGACTGTATATTTTTAATGTTTGGTTAAAGGTTTGTTCTTAATTTTTATCTAAAGCCTTGAATACATGGTCAAAACTAATTTTTAAAAGAATGGACGTTGCACTTTTTCCAATAGTTTTTTTTAATCTACCACACAGTATATTACTCACATGAAAGCACTTGTACTCGCTTTTCTTTTGTTATTGGGACATGCGTTAACAAAACCTGGAGCTTGGAGCTGTTGTGTTTAGCGCCAGTGTATGTTCTGAAACTCACAAAGACAAAATGTGTGTGGTTTTGGTAGTTGTGTGAATAGACGCTGTTGTAAGAATTTTTAACAAAACAAAAAAATTCCTTCAAGACGAGTAACAGCTTAGGCTGCTGGGAGAATCAAGAATGTGCAAAACTATTAATATGTGTACTTTGAAGATGGATATGAGTTTTGGTTGAATATATTGTTCAGTGCATAATCTTATATGTATTTCATAGTTTTGATGACTTAATAATAAAGAAGGCCTTAAGCTATTTTTAAGATGCCACTTTGTAACTCACAGGAGCCAGAGGCAGTTGGAGGAAAGACGTAAGCTTATTCAAGATCCAGAGTCCATAGCATGACTCAGATTGCAGACACACAGGGTCATCATACACAATTCTGATACTCAAAGTCAAAAACAGGCAGGCTAGGTTCTCTAGGAAATACCAGAGCAAACGAGTTAAGCACAAAGGCTGTTTCTCAGTACCAAGAATGTAAGGAATTTTGAGAGGAATGTTCTTGCAATATTATCCTGTAAGAATGCACATGCAGGATCACAAGTACAAAAAGCAATTTGGTCATTTCAAACATACAATTTATTTACTTTTAGTGCTACATCCAGTTAAGTTGAAGTTACCATGGGAAAAAGCTAACTTAGCTAACCTCCTACTGAAGAAAACCAAAACGTATGTCTGCATTAGGCATTGCTTGTACCAAATGAGCAAATATTCAATGACTACCCTCATTTTTTTTCAGAATCTGAATCATTTTAAGTTACGTATTATTCACTCATTTATTCATCTTTACTAACAACTTGTCCTGGTCAGCGTCATTGTGGATCCTGAACCTATTCTAGGAACACTGGGTGAGAGGCCAGGACACACCCTTATTGGGATGGGATTCCATCAAAGGGCACCATGCACACACATTCACACACTCATTCATACTTAGGTGCAATTTAACATAGCCAGCATATCCACCTACTGGCATGTTTTTGGGAGGTAGAGATTGTGAGAGGAACTGTTTAAACTTATTCCCGTTCCCGCACACAGTTTGCCCAATCCCACAACTTATTATTGTTCACACCTGTCCACAATATTTTCTGACAAGCTTAGCTGGCCCTGTTTCTCAAAATATCAAGATACAGTCATTTAACCCACCGTGACTCTCCTTGCAGCAGCTCAGGGTGATGATGATGATGATGATGATGATAATGATGAATGAAAGTAGTAAATGCATCACACAGTGCTGCTCCAACACCATATACCAGAGGTATCCAATCTTATCCACAAAGGGCCAGTGTGGGTGCAGGTTTACATTACAATCAAGGCAAAGTGACACCTGATTCCACCTGTTTACTTGATCTTGGCTTTCAATAGACTCAGGTGTGGCTTCTGCTTTGTTGGAATGAAAACCTGCACCCACACCGACCCTTTTTTGGATAAGATTGGACATCCCTGCCATATACACTCACCGTCCACTTCATTAGGAACACCTGTACACCTAGACATTCATGCAGTTACCTAATCAGCCAATCATGTGGTAACAGCACAATGCAAAAAATCATACAGACACAGGTCAGGAGCTTCAGTTAAAGTTCACGTCAAACATCAGAGTGAACAAAAAGTGTGATTTCTGTGACTTTGATTGTGTCATGGTTGTTGGTACCAAATGGGCCGGTTTGAGTATTTCAGATACTGCTGATCTCATGGGAATTTCACACACAACAGTCTCTGTGGTTTACAAAGAATGGAGCGAAAAACAAAAAACACTGAGTGAGCGATAGTTCTGTGAGAGGAAATGCATTGTTGATAAGAGAGGTCAGAGGAAAATGCCCAGATTGGTTTGAGGTGCCAGGAAGGATATAGAAACTCAAATAATCACTATTTACAACCGTGGTGATCAGAAAAGCATCTCAGCATGCACAAAACATTGACCTTGAGGTGGATGGGCTACAACAGCAGAAGACCACATTGAGTTCCACTTCTGTCAGCCAAGAACAGGAATCTGAGGCACAGGTTTGTTGAAATGGAAAACAAAAAAAAAACACTTGGTCTTTTTCCAGCATGATTTTATGCATTGTGCTGCTGCAACATTATTGGCTGAATGGACTGCATAAATGAGCAGGTGTACAGGTGTTCCTAATAAAGTGGATGGTGAGCGTATGTACTCATGCTAATGAACATGGCTTTTCTTTGTCCCACAAGCTTCATATCTGACCTCTAGGCTCCCATGAATTTTTGTTGGGTCCTGCAGGATCCCAGTCTTGATGCACACCTCCAGTAGGAGGAAACTGGACAACCTGGATAAAACCCTGCAGACACAAGGAGAATGCACAGATTAGTTAAAATATAAAAACTGAAAACCTTACAGTTATTGTTAATTCTGGTTTATTCCTACAGGATTCCCCACCAATAAAACTGGTCAATAAACGGACAATATTAATCTGGGATATTCCAGCCACTAACGGCCTGATCCACATCATTGAAGGACCGCTAAAAGCGCCTCCTGTCATTGTGAGTGTTCATTTATTTTCTTTTAAAATGACTTTACAGTACTACAGTACTACTCTACAGTACTGTTATTCATTATGCACATTCATGCTAAGCAACTTAAAAGTGAGACAGAATCCAATTCAAGCCCACAGCTGAGCAGTTAAGGGATAAGGGTTAAGGGCTATTGGTAACTACCTTTACTTTAAATG
The DNA here is from genome assembly GCF_027358585.1 of Pangasianodon hypophthalmus. NCBI lineage: Eukaryota > Metazoa > Chordata > Actinopteri > Siluriformes > Pangasiidae > Pangasianodon > Pangasianodon hypophthalmus. Next base: position 13,909,878 of record NC_069729.1, read on the forward strand.
CTAAGTTGTCATTAACATAGAAGACTGGTGGTTTTAAAAAGTTTGGAATAAAGAATCATATTTTAGCACATGGATTTTATAGAGGAAACAATAATGAAAATATTATTGGAATTTCTCTTCATTTATTACATTTATATGAATGGAAATGAATTGAGCTGAGTTTTTTTTTTATGTTTTGATTATTTACAGGTGACCCCTCCAACTCCTTCAGCTGTCCACTTGCAGTCCAGTGCACCCACTGTGACCGCCATTTTGATCGTTATTTTTATTGGAGGCGTGATTGCTGGTGTGGCATATTATTTCCTGAGACATAAGAATGATGCCTTTCGCTTCCAGTATTTTAAGGCGAGTGTGTTTCCATAAATGAATAAAGTAGAGTTCAAATATGTTTATAAAAACAGTCTGAAGTAGTTTCCAGGGAAGACGAGATGAATGGTGTTGGTTCAGTGTGAGTTTATGCCATGCATATTTAAGGTTCATAAATATTTTAACAAATCTGTATTTATATAGTTAAGGAACAGTTTTGCTACAAAAATATATACCTTAAAATAATAGGATACTTTCAAATAATAGGGGATATACTGATACCTTAAAATAATAGGGGATATACTGTTTCAGGATACATAATGTGTATTGTTGTAAATAATATGAATATTATTAATAATAATGCCTGTATTAATAACTATGCCTTAAGGATTCTTGACTCAGAAGATTTTTGTGCATAAAGCTTGCATATAGAGTACGCATTTCTACACAAAGACTGTGATCAAGTTCATCACGTTATTCGTGTGCATGATTATGCATGTATATATTGAACTACTCCTAACCATGCTTATGCAGAACCCCAGTTTCTACTGTGTACTGATGGTTTTGTGCACAGAACTACAACTTGTTCTACACAGGCTTTGATAAATGAGACCTCTTTTGTTAACATTTGGTCATTTCACATGTGTTAATTATCAGGATTATATATGGATAGAACATCACATGGAATGCATTTAAACCATTTAAAACACTTCAGGAGGTCTGATATCCAGCCAGTTAACCAGATATTATAAAAGTGTAAATATATACTGGTCAGCCATAACATTAAAACCACCTGCCTAATATTGTGTAGGTCCCCTTTGTGCCACCAAAACAGCTCTGACCTGGTGAGGCGTGGACTCAACAAGACCTCTGAAGGTGTGCTGTGGTATCTGGCACCAAGACGTTAGCAGCAGATCCTTTAAGTCCTCTAAGTTGCAAGGTGGGGCCTTCATGGATTGGACTTGTTTGTCAAGCACATCCCACAGATGCTGGACTGGATTGAGATCTGGGGAATTTGGAGGCCAAGTCAACACCTTGAACACTTTCTCATGTTCCTCAAACCATTCCTGAACAATTTTTTTGCAGTGTGGCAGGGCACATTATCCTGCTGAAAGAGGCCACTGCCAGTAGGGAATACCGTTGTCACGAAGGAGTGTACTTGGAATGCAACAATGTTTAGGTAGGTGGTATGCGTCAATGGACCCAAGGTTTCCCAGCAGTACATTGCCCAGAGCATCACACTGCTTCTGCTGGCCTGCCTTCTTCCCATAGTGCATCCTGGTGCCATCTCTTCCCCAGCTAAGCAACGCATGCGCACCTGGCTGTCAACATGATGTAAAAGAAAATGTGATTTCTCAGACCAGGCCACTTTCTTCCATTGCTCCATGGTCCAGTTCTAATGCTCACATGCCCACTGTAGGCGCTTTCAGCAGTGGACAGGTGTCAGCATGGGCACCCTGATTGGTCTGCAGATACACAGCCCCAAACTGTGCATTACATTTTTCAGCAGTTTGTGCTACAGTAGCTCTTCTGTGGGATCAGACTAGACGGACTAGCCTTCGCTTCCCATGCATATCAATGAGCCATCGGGTGCCCATGACCATGTCACTGGTTAACCGGTTGTCCTTCCTTGGACCACTTTTGGTAGGTACTAACCACTGCATACCGGGAACATCCCACAAGTCCCGCCGTTTTGGTGATGCTCTGTCCCAGTCTTCTAGCCATCACAATTTGGCCCTTGTCAAAGTTGCTCAGTTCCTTATGCTTGCCCATTTTTCCTGCTTCCAACATATCAACTTCAAGAACTGACTGTTCACTTGCTGCCTAATATATCCCACCCTGCCTAATATATCCCACTCCTTTACAGTTCCACTGTAACAAAATAATCAATGTTATTCACTTCACCTGTCAGTGGTTTTAATGTTATGGCTGATCGGTGTATACAGTATCTCTCTCTTCAAGTCACATATTACAACCAAAACCCCTCCCGATACTTTGTCATAATGGAATGTAGTAATCATGGAAGACATTAAAAATTGTTGCATAAGCAAAATATTTATCAGCAAGACACTAGACAGACACTGTAGTGTTTGCTACAGCTGAAACCAGGCTCATTGCTGTATTGAACATTTCTAAAGATCTGCTGTCACTTCCACTAAGTTAAAACAAGATGCAAATTCACCAGTCTAAATGCATAAAGTACTGTATACTTTGAATAGAATAACTGGAACTGAAATAAGGAACACTTAAGTTTTTAAGTGGCTCTCTAGTGTTACATTCAATCCAGCTAACCAGAATCACATTTGACTACAAGTGAAAATCCATATTGTTAAACTCAGATAGAAGTTATTTGAAACGTCCTGGTATAAAAAGGCTCTCATTCATCAGATTCATTCATTAGAGATTTGTACTTGGAAACCACAGGTACAGCCACTACATTATTGTACATCAAATACTGTTTTTCTGTCTTTATGCTAGATGCCTTTCATGAGGTGTGGAATCAACATCTGATGAGAGAAATCCAAAGGCTAAAATCAATATAAAAAGCTATGGCTTATATTATAACTTTAATGTTTATCAGTAAATGATACCATTAAAAATATATTTTTTAAAAGATCTTTTTTTAAAGATAAAAAAAAGATATTTTTTTAAAGAACTTCACTTCACTTCTTCAATATCTTTCTGTTTTATTCATTAGATTTATTAGGAAAGGGTGGTTACATGTAGGACTCTTATTTGATTGAATCTCAACTGATTACTGTGCACTTACTATTGACAGAATGATGATGAAGACGGTACCTCCACTAAGGCCAGTGCCAATCCTGCTATCGTGTCCATCCCGAACCCTTTATACAGTGGCTACAGGGCATTCGCTGAGCCATTTGGGGTATCTGCTCAGACATCTTTGCTTAACATGGACTATTTTACATTTAATATAAAACAACTGATTTGTATGAAACATGAAGTTGATTATCGTTAGCCCTCACATATGCATTTCTCTCTTTGTTTTAGGAAGGAGAACAATGTGAATCACCTGCTTCAGTAGCAGCAAACACATCAAACCTCCTGGACTAGCACTTAGAAGTTCAATTTTTTTAAACCAGTGTTTCAATCAAAATTTTGCAAACTTTTCCTACAAGCATGTTGTGTCTGTTACATAAGCCTTAACTTTTCCCTTTCAGCCTTGATCATTAATTAAAGCTTCAGTCAGCAAAAGCTTGCAGATTTATAACAGTAGCATTACGTTATGTTTAATGGTTGTCTTTATCCAAACCAACTTACATATGAAGAGAATACAATCCAAGAACAGAGCTGCGTAGTTGACAGTTAAGGTTTTTAATCAAGGGCCCAACAGAGTATCTCAGTCAGCCATTTTCCACCAACTTGTCCATTGTCACTTCTCAGCCAGTAAAACTGGTTTGAATCCAGAACCAAAAAGCTGCTGCTTCTAATTATCAGTGACTCAACAGCTTGGCGAGTCCTCATTTCATTGTCATAGAAAATAACTTATTTATTTACATAATTGCCAATAACATAAAATGTAATTTACATGTTAAGAGATTAGTTTGGTGTTGTAACAATTAATCAGTGGCTCATTGAAGAAACAACCATTCAACTGGGAGCTGAATGAAAGCTACACTGCTAATATTAATGCTAGCAAAATTTTATTCAGAATGAATAGCAAAGTTCATCTCTCGTCTTATTGTAATTATTGTCCATAGTGATGTCTCTGTGCTGTTTTCAGTAGGAATGTGGCCCACTTCTCAAAAAGGTTTGCTGGTTCCCAGATCAAGTACTAGAACCATGTTGGAGGAAAGGTCTATGGCAAGCCTGGGATTTGGAATCACATCCCTTTGATCACTAGTGGCAATTCATTTTGCTAGAATATACCATTCAAATTTGAATTCACCGCACTATTTGATATGGAGGGTGTCACGCTTTCTCCAGTAATACTGTGTATAAATAGGAACACAAGCTGCTATATTGCATATGTCTGCCAAATTTAATACAAACTCTTTCAGTGGCTGCAATGATAATTTATCCAAAAAAAACAGTTGAGATGGTTACCACAGGGATAACCCTGCCAAACCCATTATTATTATAAGAACAAAGAGTCTTTAATATAATAATGTTCCCCCCCAACAAAATTGGCCAGAATGTGTTGCTCAGGTTAACTTTGGAGATAATCCCACTGGTTTGATGATGGTGCAATTTCAGCTGCTTCTGACTGGCAATGTTAATGATCACCATTTGGCCATGTGTTACTTCATAACACTAACAGATTGCTGTCTGGAAAACTTGGCTGATCCAAAATGTCACACTCCAGCTGTAATTTGAGAGAGTTAGCAGATTAGTTTGCCTGCTTGTGTATTCATTAGCATGTATCAGGGATACGGCTTTGGCCTTGACGAAAGAGGTTTTTCGTGTTAAATAAGATGTGGACAAAAATGAAAACAAACTCAGGCATACTTGGACTTCTGATGTAATTTACAGTGGTATGTTTGCTTCATAACTGAACTTTGTCTAAATACTGTAATAAAATGAAAGCTCAGCTGTTAAGGTGGGATCTGCAATGTCACTAGATTCTCAGGACTGCCAGAGGACCACTGTTGGGCTCTAAACCCTTAACTGCTCAGCTTTGTCCCTGAATAAGATTCTGCCTCATTTGTGAGTTATTATGAATAAAATCTTCAAATGTCTGCAAAATGTCTCTTAAGCCAAAAAGGAGAAGGACAACAACATATACAACATATCCATTGCACCCAGTGTTTTCAGGTGTCCTGATTATCAAGATTATGTCCACACAGAAATTATACACATAAAAATGCAAGTGTAAATGCACTCAGGATATATTTTAAACAGATTTAAATCTGTTCACTGAAACCACTTTTTAGCCTGATATTACACAGGTGTAATACATCCATTTGAAACACATCTGACAAATAAAAGCTTCTCAGTGCATTACATCATAACACATGCGCTACATGCCCTTCATGTCCACTGTACAGTGTACATCATCGAAGACACTCAAAGTTGGTGTACACCCAGAATGTTTTATTAGTGATCTGGACAAAAAACTTCTGTCCAGAATAAACAGAAAAAGAAAGATATCATAAAATAAATATCTAAGCAAATGGTGGAGAACAGGTAACAAATATGAATGCAATACCAAAGGAAAATTCAAAATATGAAATTATCTGAAACCAAAGCAAGCACAATTTTTTAGTCATCCACCATCTTTTGCAAAAAAAAAACCCAAAACAAACAAACAAACAAAAAAAAAAAAAAAAAAAAAAAAAAAAAACAACAACAAAAAAAAAAACCAAAGGAAGTAAAATTAGCATATTAAATGTGATACAGCAACCAGATTTAGTCTGGCTAACAGGAAATGCATTTGACTACAAGGTCAAATTCATGTGGTTGAAATCCTATCAAGAGCTAATCAAGAAACAAGACACCTGAAACAAATGATTGTAATTGGCTTCATTGAATCTTTGATGAACAAGCCTACATGCTTTGTGTGTTTTTTATGAACTGTTACCAATCAGTATAAATCACTCAAACTCAAATCAGAAACTCAGAAGGAAAGTCAATTTACACTAACCTTATGTTCTCGATGAACTCACTGCATTTTAATTTTTGCAGTGTGTATATAATGATGCAAAATAACCATATTATTCTCTGCTGACTGCAACCAAAATGCTGCAAGCATTCGTTAATGAAATATGTGAAATTAGCACATCCTAATAAGCACAATGTAATTTGCATAATGTTGATTGAGGTTTATTAGCTTTCATATATTGTTAGCATCCTAAGAGCAATGTTCCATTTATCCATTTACTGATGGACTGTTCTTGATCAAAACATCTGAACAAATGGAACACACCTTTTTTGGATTTAGGTTTAATACGAAGCACATTTGGCAGAAGGAGGGAATAGACTTCTGAGGAAGAGTGCATTCTTGGAAGCCAAAGCTCAAGATCGATTAATGGTGAAGCAGATTACATGCAGGCAGTGTGAGGGAAGGTGGATAGAAAGGGATGCACTCTTTCCTCAAACCATCACTGCATTCGCTTTTATTGTCTTCAAAGTCTGAAGCCCAACTTTCAGCAGGGTTAATTATCTTCCATGTGATTTTACTCATGATTTTGGCATTTTTGCAGTTCCTAGTTAGCATTTCCATAGTATACTCCATAACAGCGTGATGTCCTGCAAATCCCTGTCTTTTACAGACAACCCCAGTAAACAAAATGAAATATATTATTGTTAACTCATAAAACAAAATGTTCCATAAATGCTTTTATTCCAAAGCCATCTGTCAATCAGCCATAGTGAGCAAGATCAGTTGTATCAATTGCTTAAGAGACCCTTTCCAAAGTAATCAACTTTTAGGCAGATCTGCAGTCAATAGGAGAGCATGATAACATTAGGTTAGATGCAGACATAGACTACATTGATGCAGACACCCTCAGAATACTAGACAAAGTTAGCTAGCCAATGTTTCTGCATATATGCCTATATTGCATATATTCCAATTCAAATGCTAATTAGAAAATGCTAATGCAAACATGTATTTGCAGGTGCATTTTACTTTTGCCAGCAATTGTACATTGTTGTGCACAGAAAGGGAATTGCAATTGAATTTGATTGATTACATGATTGATTAATTTTGGACCATCAGAGAGCTGATGAGACTGACCACAGGTGAATTATCTTGATTTTACTCTTCCAGTAATGACAGTAATGACAGATGACCTGACCATGAAATAAACCAGCAAAGAAAAATCAGGTAAATAGCACAAAAAATAAAATGACATTTGTAAATGAATAAGTAAATAAACAATTTCGGGGACTATACATGATCAAGCATTTTTAAAACATAAGAAATTTTTTACAAATATCCCTACAGAAAACAATGACAAAATATAATCACAAGTGGCAACTGTCAGCACTCTATCAGCAAATATTGCCTCCAGTGGCCCACTTTTGACAAGTTACATTGAACAATAAGGAGACCAGAGATGAACTCATCATGGTTTGTGACAGTGGCTCAGTGCAAATCATGTGAAATGCCTACTGAAATCTGATTTGCTTTTAGAGGTCATGTTTTTGAAGTAACCCATTTATCATTATAAAAACACTTACAGATTAGCACACCAATGCAGGACACCAAATTACAGCTCAGTCGGACTTATGCTTCCTGAGAAACAGGTACAGGTTTGAACTTAGCCCCACCCCCTATGGGAGACCATGCCACTGCCTTAGCACGCACCCTTTTCAAGTTTACCCTTTCAAGTTTAGTGGGAATCCGTTTAATATTTTATAGCTGTTGAGTAACAGCTGTTGGAGTAAATTATGCTCTATCCTCCTAGAATTGATTGGCATACAGCAGCCATGTTTGTTTCAAAATTTCAGCAGGTTTTTGATAATTATTGAGGTTCATGTTCTTGGTGTAGTAATAATACACAAATTTTTGAATATATGACAAATCCTATAACTAGTTTGCAAGAGTTTTGCATAGTATGCAAATTATTATAAATTTGAATGGGCATGGCTAAATGTTCCAAAAGACAGATTTTTGAGGTTTAAGCCTAAGAATCAGGCTAGTTCAATGTACACATTATTGTACAAAAGATATATTTTATATTATATTGTACATCAGATACATTCAAGTTTCTTGACAATAGTTTATTTCCGTGACAATAGATTTTTTCCAGGTTTTGTGCAAATCAATGCAGCCAGTCATGATTTACAGCTGTTTGAGCCAATTAGGCAACATCCCACTAGAGCCCATTGGCATGTGATGGCCATATTGTTATAAATGTCAACACATTTTTGATAATTAATGATGATAAGATGATCTGCTGGTATTTTGTCACCTATTAGACATGTATTATGCAGACTATGTTTCTCATATTATGCTAATTAGCTCATAATGTAAGTGGGTGGAGCTAAATGGGAGAGGTGAAGGAAAATGAATTCTGGATCCACCATCAGGCAGATCAGGCAAATCTGACTTGCCTGAGTAGCGGGAGGGACTACTGTCTTTTCATGTCTCTGCTGATTCGTTTAAGAGGAGAAAAAGAATAAGAAAGGAAAACCTCAAGCAGAAACAATAGGCTTCAGTACCTGTGTGATTCTAATATCAAAAATAAAATATTTAATGGAAAAATTGAATATGAGACAACAGACATTGCTCGGCTGCTTCTTTCTCTTTTTCAATTTGAATTAGTCCAGATTCTGGCTGGTGTTGGCTTGGTCCCCTTGTAACTCAGTGAGGATGCTTTAAATACTTGAGTCATTGGAGACAGATGCTGTCTTACCTGTGGGTTTTTTGTGAATTGTCCTAGCAGCCACTACTATGGACGCTGTCCTTGTATAGTATGACTGCAGGTTAAATTCATAGGTTGGATGTCTTTTTATACTGAGTGTTACCACATATGTTCTCACTGTTTCAGACTGAAGACACTTTTAAAAAGTTCCTAGAAGATGACTCAGCTCAGACTGCAGAAAAATAGTCAAGTTACAAATGCAGTTTATAGGGCAGGTTAATCACAATAATAGCTTGTTAAATAAATGCTGCCTTAATATACCTTACAGAGAAAACACGGCAGGGGTGAAGGTATCACAAGCCACCGTTCAAAGAAGACTTCAAGAGCAGAAATACAGAGGCTGTACCACAAGATGCCAACCACCCAACAGCAGATTGGAATTCACATACAGAGGTGAGCCACTAAAGTTCAAACCAAGATTAACCTCTACCAAAGTGATGGAAAGGCCAAAGTGTGGAGAAGGAAAGGATCTGCTCATAATCCAAAACATATGAGCTCATGGGTCAAACACAGTGGAAGTAGCGTCATGGCTTGAGCTTTCATAGCTGCTTCTGGAATGAGCTAACTAATCTTTATTAATGATGTAACTCATGCAGCAGAAAGAATTTAGAAGTCTACAGAAACATTCTGCCTGCCAATTTACAGAGAAATGCATCCAATCTAATTGGGAGGACCTTCATCATGCAGCAAGATAATGACCCAAAACACACTGCCAACACAACGAAGCACTTCATCTGGTAGAAAAAGTGGAAGGTTTTGAGCAAATGAGCATGCATTTCACCTCCTGAAGAGGAGACTGAAGAGAGAAACCCCCCAAAACAAACAACAACTGAAAGAAGCTGTAGTACAAGCCTGCAGTACCTGCAACAGTTTGCTGATGTCAGCTGGTTGCTGGCTTAATGCTGTTATTGCAAGCAACGGATATGCAACCAAATATTAAGTGTTATTTACTTTCATTTACTTTAAGACCTAAAAATTGGGTGGTAAGCCACCAAAGGTGGCCATGTTCTAAGTTGTTTAACACATCTAGATGTAAATATCAGGAAATGAAAGCTGTAATTCTGATCTATTATCTCATATTCATCTTTTGAACCCAAATGTCTTCAGTGTATAGCAAAAACAAAAGAATTGGCCTTGCCCTTCCAGTATTTTCAGAGGGGACTGTATGTTTATGTCTAAGTTTTTCCTTCCATCCAATTTTGAAGTAGGAATGCATATGACTGGATATTCAATGCTTAATATTAAATGTATTTGTGAATATCTGTAACCATTTTAAGGCAACAAAAATATAAATAATGTATTTTAAACAAAAAAGCAATAATTATACATCTAGTATATACAGGTACCAATTATTATTAGAACCTGCCAGCAGCCCTGCTTTCATGCCAAAATGAATTTTTGCAACTCCAAATTGCTATACATTGTTTGCTAGTAAGCATTACTGACTTGAATTTACTCCTGGTTGTCATGGTTTCTCCACTGTCTTCTTAGTACAATGGCTGTCTTAATGTGCATGACCTTTGATTCTGTGTGGATAGATAAATACACAAATAATTTTAACACAGCACACCTGTTTTGATTCCTTTACTTGGCACTTACACAGTATTTTAAGCTAGGCAGCTTAATTTTACACCCCATTACAAGTTGCTGATTAAAACAGTCAACTATGCTCCCTAAGGTTTCAGGGATATGCATCATTTTAACCAGACCAAGGAGCAGGCTAGCCTAGAATAGCCATTTTCACTGACTGGTTGACGCCATTGCTGGGGACCATCAGCATAACAAATAGAAATAGAAAATTGAGACATCCAGTAAAAGAGATTTGTCAGGTATAGACACAGAAAAAAGTAACACCTTTCTGACACCTCTCAAGCTTCACTAGCTTGCTGTGGTTGCTAAGGTGATGTGATATGTGGCCAATAAAATTATGCACATCTGCTCCTGTTTTAATTGATGCCCTGACGTATTTCATTTCTTCTCCACCTCAACTAAAAACAAATATGTGACAGAAACACCAAAACAGATTATATTGCACAGTGGCAGAAATGAAGCATCCTGAGTCCCAACATCTCCCATTGGTTGGTGCCACACTGTATTGATTTTCATTTGCATTATCTGTTTTATTAAACTGACGATACTGACATCATGTTGCATTGCATCACTGCCATTGTGGACGCTAAATATTGAGGCCCACCTTATTACTCACATTTTGTCCATAAAAAGAAATTTGGCCAGCTTACATAGGGATCACAGGAACCAGAAACCTACAGTTTCCATGTAGCAGAAAATTCTTTGACCCGCCTCAGCTAAATTACTGTCCCATAAGCAGGCTGTTAAATGAGGATCAGACTGGAAATGGAATTTCATGTGTGGATGCTGTTGGTGAAAGCTGGTGAATTTTTATGGGACAAAGCTTTATGTCATAGGCCCTTAGGACCCAGCGGCAGGCAAGAAGCCAATAAATTCTGTTCAGCCATGCTCTAGGGTTCTCACCCACAAATCCCAGGCCCCAGTTCTTCTGCTTTTTCCCCCAAAGCACTGCAAAACCCCAAATGAATCAATACTGCTAAGCCAAATGTTAAGTCAGCAATTCAAACAGCTCATGGTTTACACAAACACAATATAATCGCACTGTTTACGGCCTAGTGAATGATTAATGATGTGTGATGAAAACAGTGACTAACAAAAATGGCGTAAAGTATTTATTTGGTGTGTGGACATCAAGCAAAGCACTGGCACTATTTAAGGTGATAACTTCACTGCAATTTGGTCCTGTAGCTCAAAAATAAAATAGTAGCATTACCACATGATGGAAAATGTAGCAATGTAGGAATTCTATGGAGCCCCTAAGGGGACATGGTGATGGAAAAAAATATGGGAGTAATGTAGCTTGATATCAGCAGACTTTAGATTAGTTTAAGATTAGTTAATCATCAAGAAATGTGACTATGTCTACAAAAGCAGAATTTTTGGCAGTTTGGTGTTTTCAGGTGTGTACTCAGGTGTGTGTCTACATCATGCCAAGAAGAAAGGACATCAGCCATGACTATAGAAAAGCAACTGTTGCTGCTAATCAATCTGGGAAGGGTTATATGGTCATCTCCAAGCAATTTGAAATTCATCATTCTACAGTGAGAAGGATTGTTTACAAATGGAAAGCCTTCAAGATAGTTGCCAGTCTTCCTAGGAGTGGGTGTCCCAGCAAATTCCAGAGCCACATCATGTGGCCTACAGGCCTCTGTAAGCACATTAAATGTTTATGTTCATGACAGCACAATCAGAAAAAGACTGAATATGGCAGAATGACTTAGATTTGTAAAATTGCATCTTTACAAACCACACCAGTTCTGGAACAATATCCTTTGGGCTGATGAGACCAAGGTGGAGATGTTTGGCAAAAAACAAACGCAGCATATCACCACAAATACCTCATACCAACTGTCAAGCATGGTGTTGAAGGGGTGATTTGGGCGTGTTTTGCAGCCATAGGCAATGGGAAACTGGGATAATGATGAACTTTATACCAGAATATTCTTCAGACAAATGTGAGGCCGTCTTTCCTGCAGCTTGAGCTGGGCTGAAATTAGGTCATGCAACAGGACAATGATTCCAAGCACACCAGCAAGTCCGCATCTGAATGGCTAAAGAAGACAAAAATTAAGGTGATGGAATGGCTAAGTCAAAGTCCAGACCTCAACTCCATTGAGATGCGGTGGTCTTATGAGAGATGCGCATAAATGAATGCCCTCAAACATCAATGAACTGAAGCAATGTTGTAAAGAATAGTGGGTCCAAATTTCTCCAAAACACTGTGAAAGACTGATAAACTCCTACAGAAAAAAAGTTTACTTTTGTTAGAGGTAGTCACACTTCTTGATTAACTACTCTTGTTCCTAATTTCTTTAGGAACACCTGGCTGCTAATTATTCAGTCTCTTAATGAAGGTGGGTCTACATGTTACTAAATTGTAGGGTGTACTTATTTTTTCCCACCTGGTTTCTGAATGCTGGTTTACTTGACTACATATTGAAACCTGTTGTGGTTTTGTGTTGTCATCTGTGGTTATTTTTTAATAGAATTTGGTGAGATCCAAACAATTGTTATTTAGGCCCTGACAAATAAGGAGGGTGTACTTTCTTTTTCTCATGACTGTACTTGTTTAAAATTCACATTATATAAATTGTACTTAGAAAACATCTAGAACAGTATAAGATTTTCCTGATCAATGTTTGAATTTAGTAAAATTCTTGAGTGAACCTATGTTCATTATTCGTTCATTCTTTAGATCGGGGTTGCTGTGGATCCAGAGCCTATCCTGAGAACACAGGATGCAAGGTAGGTATATACCCTGGACGAGATAACAGTCTATTGCAGGGCACCATGCACTCATGCATTCACATGCTCCTTCACAGTGACAATTTAGTGCAGCCATTTCACCTACCATCGTGATTTTGGGAGGTGGAAGGATACCGGATACGTGAAATAAACCCACAGACATGGGAAATGTGAAATGCCACACAGACAATAAGCCCAGCTTAGGCTCGAACAAGGAACCCTGGAACTGAGGTATCTCCACTCTATAGTAGATAACACAGCAAATACTCTTCAACAGAGCTTCTAGACACTCTCCATGCCACACCATATTGATAAATATACATCCCAGAATTGTTGCAATAAAATGGCCAACATTTTATACACTGACCTGGAAATGAACTGGCCAGGGATGTTTCAACCCTGGTATAAATTTTACCCACCAGCCTCAAAGGAAATTTCACCTTGAACGACTTGCATATCCACCTTTATAATTAACATGTGATCTTTAATGGCATCCAAGATTTATTTTGTAACAAAATTCAGAAGTTGACTATTTTAGTTAAAATTTCTTTCATAAACTTCATGGTCTATTTTCATTTTGGTTAATGGTTTGCTACCTTACTTACAATGCCATTAGACTACCTGCTGATAGTGCCAGGGGGATTTAAGCCTTGCTTCATCTCTAACTAATCCAACTGGTGCAGCAGTGCTTTAATCCTTTAGTATGTCCAGCTCTCTCACCTCCTCATCTGTACACTTTACTCAGACAGACAAGAATCGAAAACTTCCAACTTTCATGCTAATACCGCCATCAATGCCAACGTGCTTGTCATCTTGTAGATTGCTGGCTAGCCAAGCATCTGCCGTAGCACAATGCAACGGCGTGGTATATATGCATTGCATTGTGAAATGATGAGGTCAATGTTTGCTGTCTCCATTATTTTATGTTAGAGTTATCATTAATATGACATAGAACATTCCTAGACAATGGTCCATAAGAAAAGAAGCTGGAACTCATTTAATATTTTTCAACAAATAGTCCATCAGCCAAACTCCCTATGTATATTACAGATTAGGCCAAATGTTTACATATACTTAAGCTAAAGATATTCAATCTCATTTTTTCACAACTCCACACATTTCATGTTATACATTTCTTTTAGCAATTAGGGCATCTACTTAGTTAACATCAGAGGTAATTTTAAAACAACTCATTAGCAACAGATTTATTTCAGCTTTAATTCACTATATCAGAATGCCAGTGGGTCAAATGTTTACATACATCAGGTTGCCTGTTTCTTTAAACAGTCTGCAATGATCTTTAGAAGCTTCTGATTGCCCAGTTGTCAATTAGGAATTAATGGGAGTGCACCTGTGGCTGTAGAAGGGTTTATAGTGCCTTTAGAGTGCCTTTTTGCCCTTGATACTATAAGAAAATCCAAGCAACTCTGCCAAAACCTCTATTGTGGTCCTTCACAAGGAGCAATTTCCAAACAACTGAAGGTACCATAAGCATCTGTACAAACAATTGTATGCAACTATAAACTCACTGAGCACTTTATTAGGAACACCTGTACACCTACACGTTCATGCAATTATCTAATCAGCAAATCGTGTGTCAGCAGCACAATGCATAAAATCAGGCAGATGAAGGCCAGCAGCTTCAACATGTTCACATCAACAGGCTAGTTTGAGTATTTCTATCACTACTGATTTCCTGGGATTTTCACACACAACATTCTCTAGAGTACTCAGAATGGTGCAATAAAAAACATCCTGTGACTGGCAGTTCTGTGGACAGAAATGCCTTGTTGATGAAAGAGGTCACCGTACAATGGCAAGACTGGTTCAAGCTAACAAAAAGGCTATGGTAACTCAAACAGCCACTCTGTACAATTGTGGTGAGCAGAAAAGCATTTCAGAGTGCACAACCCATCGAAATTTGAGGCAAATGGGCTACAACAGCAGAAGTCCATGCCAGGTTCCACTTCTGTCAGCCAAGAACAGAAAGGTGAGGCTGCAGTGGGCACATGATTGCAGCATGAAAGCATGATGCATAATGCAATCATGTAAACATAGAAATGCTTCCATCATCTTGTGGAATCCATGCCATGAAGAATTGAGGCTGTTTTGAGAGCAAAGGAAGGCCCATGGTGTTCCTAATAAAGTGCTCAGTGAATGTATAAATCTTGGGAACACAGTCACAGCATTATTCAGGAAAGAGGCAAAAATTAACTCCCAGGGACGAACAAACTTTCATCTCAAAGGGTCAACTGAACCCAAAGACAACAACAAATTGAAACTGGTGAAAGAGTTGGAGACTTCAGGTAACAAAGTATGTACATCCACCATTAAGATCACATCACCATGGCCTGAAAGGCTGTCATGCAAGGAAGGAGCCTCTGGTGTGAACACCAGCCACTGGGTGGTGGGTTCTCAGGTCAGATGAAACAAAACTTGAACTGTTTGGCCAAAATGACCAGCACTATGCATGGAGAAAACAGGGTGAGGCTTTTAATCTGAAGAACACCATCCCAACAAGTTGTGGGGGTGGTCTGCTGGAAAAGGTATTGGTACACTTCAGAAAAAAGAGACACTTGTGGAAGGCTACCCCAAGGGTTTTATCCAACTTCAAGAAATTAAATGGCAATGCCACCAAATATTATATAGTAAATAAAAGCTGACATAAATCGTCTCATCTATTATTCTGAAATTACCACTTATGGAAATAGATACTCTACTTGACATACAGAAAATGTTTGGTAACATAAAACATGGAGTTGTGTAAAATTGAGTTTCAATTGCTTTAGCCTAGGTATATGTAAACTTTTAGCCTGGTGTGATCCCTGGTGATTGGGTTATGACAAATTCCCCCAGTGGTTTACGTGTAAATTAAAGCATACCTACACCATATAGGTTGGTTTCTAAGGGGATCATTTTTCATTAGAGATTTACATACATACAATTCAAAGGTTGGTTGCTGTTAGTCTTTCAGTAACCCAAAAGCAGGTGATAAAGAAATAAACACAGGTCATTTTTAAATACTTTAATTCACAACTTCTTAATATTAACTAAAGATACAACACTGACATTTTACAGTTCAAGGTCACAGATTCAACTGAATGGAAAAGATTATTCAGTAATAAAAGATGAAGTTGTTCTGGATGTCTCGGCAATGGTTTCTGTTACAGACTGAAATAGCCTTAAAAAGGTGTTTTGCGGCTTCCGGCATAACGTCCTTCTCCCAACACAAAATTATTCCAATAACAAAGTCATGAGGAACGGCTGAACGCTCATTTGAAACAGTTCAACTGTGTACACAGGTTAAGTGTTCTGTAAAAACTGCAGTATTTAAGAGTGTACAGTTAGATTCTGCAAAAAATCATGAACATTTGCTGACATATACACTGCAATAGTCTTGAAAAATACATCCATATCTAAGCTCAAGCTATGTATATAGAGAATCATTAGATGAAAAAAATAAAGATATGCATATACGACCTCAAAATGAGCCTTTTAGCCAGTATTTTTTGGGGGGAAAAAACTTGGTTTGTTTTTTTTTTTTGCGTGTTTGTGTTTGTCACCGTCACCATGGCAATATGGACACAAAAGGTATAGAGAAACAGAATTGTTGGGATGTGTAAGCCCAAACATTTAGGGGTTTTATTAAACTTGATGGACCTCTCGGTTGCAAGTTCTGCTGACTGAAGGCTGAGAAGATGCCAAGCTCAACTCTCACCATCAGTCATTAGACAAGAAATAAAATGGGAATCACAAAGGTGTTGGTTAATATGGTTATTGAAAGTTAAATCAGGCTCTAGGCCATCAATGTCAGCAATTTATTATGTAAGTGTGAATGCTAGTGGCTATGGCAACATTGTAATCATTGAGCACCAAAATACCAGTGTTGTCTCATTTAAAAAAATGGAGTGAGAAGTACAGAATAAAATATATTCTGTAACATTTATATATTTAAAAAAAAAAAGAAAAAAAAAAAAAGATAAGGCCATTTCTTTTGCCCTGTGATGAAATTAATCTATCATAGTGCTCCTGATCTATTAAATGGTACAGGAAGTAAGGACTGTTTATTTATTATGCACTGCCAAGTCCTGACCAGGCCTGCACTATTTCCAGTTCTCTTGGTTGAGTGTTTATAGTGATACTCTCAACATATATATGCTTGCTGCTTATGGTGTATGCAGACAAGCAGGAGGAGAACTGATCATTGTCTCCGAGGAAACCATGTCCCAGAGTTAGGGTAATTAACTTAAGATTCAAATTAGTAGCAAGTTCTCACTAGATGTAACTCTCGTATTATTACAGGGACGCATCAAGAACAGGAAAAAAATGCAGTGCAGCTTTAATTCTGTAAAGTCAGACCACAGATGAGTTTAGGTTTTTCTCTGCTCTAATACATCTGATTAATCTCAAAATGAGCTGTTGAATTAAAGCAGGTCTGTTAAAGCAGGACGAATACTAAGCAATTCTGTGGGCACAACAAAAATCTGTACTCAATATTCAGCATCAAATCGAATGTAGGTTTTTTGGGTTTTTTTTGGTAAAAATGCCTCTAACTCAAGCCAATGTTATTTGAACCAATCTTCAACATACCACGGTACTGGACAAGCAAGACTCACTGTGACAATCAGGTCTGTGACACATGCTAGGGAATAAACATACCCCTACCCCCATGTACCATTAAAACTTAAATGTTATGCAGTCTATGCCTACAGACTTATGCACTGGACAATTAAAAACATAGTCAAGGCATTTCAAAAACAATAGCAAACTGAAATATAACAAATTATAATAATGTATCTCTCTAAACCAACATTACAGAGTCACACTAGAAATCCGATTAATTTGTAAATTCTGTTTCTCAGGGAGCCTGTTCCAAAAAAAGGGGGGGACCATATAGGAACACTGCATAGTGATACAATGTGGTTATTTCGTTTAGCTTAGTTTATCAAAATCAAGGCAAAATTCCAATGAATAAAAGAAACACTTATGTAACGGAAAATCAAACTAATTTCCCTCCTTGGATCACCAACGTTGGTCATACATGTGAAAAATGCATAATTTGAGATAAAACTCCCACTCAGACTGAAATAATCATGTTTTGATCCAAGTAACACCCCAGTATAAGAAATTCTAATAGCATATGTGGATATAAAAGTCACTTTTGATGTCTCTAGTCTATACAGAATGTACAAGTGGATGAATCTGTATCACAGGTGACAAATTGACTCGCAAGATTTTCTGAGCCTCTTTCCTCACCTCCTCATCAGTGACAGACTCGTCCACTTTGATGACTTTCCACTGAAGACTATTTCCATGCAGTTTAGACACGTCTTGGCCATTTGTGACGAGGGCTGGCTGAGACCAGCCTAAACCTTGGCAGTTCAGCCTCCTCAATGAATCACTGTCCTCACAGTTCAAACCATTGCTCATTACACCAGATTTACCTGATATTATCTGGACCTTTTTACCCTCTTTCAGACTAATACCATTTTGACAAACAATTGGGGCAGAATCTCCAATGAGGGCATCATCCACTTTAACAGGACAGGACAAAACTCTTTTATTGTCCAGAGCTACTACACTTGATGTTTGAGTGATGTTTTCTGAAGGAGAGTGTGGTATCCCAGAGAGAGTTGGTGGGCAATGGACACTGGGACTGATCGTGCTTTGCGAGTCCACACCAAAGTGAATTTGCAGCCTTGCAGTATGGCCCCCAGTAACACCCTTTATGTTTGTTAATTTCAGGCACTGCTGCACTTGAACAGAACTTGGAATCGGCACTGATGGTTTTGGTGAAACAGTCTGCTTGAGAGTATCTACTGAGAGATTGGTCAGTAGAATCTTGGGCTGGTTTTGTAAGATGGCCTTGGCGGTTGTACCGAAAACCGAGGAACTGGCATCCTTGTTCTTTATCAAAGTCTTTCGACCTCGTTTCTTACAAGGTTTTTGTACTCTTGGAATCTTACTGCCAATCTCTGTTGTGAGAGATTGTGTTGTGCAAGACCTGTACCCATATACATCTTTGCTTCTTAGCACCACTGGTTTACGTCCTTCATCTTTTAACGCCTGAAGAAAAGATACCATTTGCCTCTCTGTCTCAGAGAGGTCCTGGGAAATGGGATTGAAGACCTTCAGGGCCTCCTTAAGGGCAGTCTGGCCAGCTGTAGCAAATCTGGACCAGGAGAGAACAGCCCTCTCCACATTCGGTTCTTCACAATTCATGGTACCCATCCACAGATGGGATGCATAAAGGCTTCAGGTGTCTGTGAACATGAAAGATATGGGGTTAGGTTAAGCCCAGACAAACAGATATAAATTGAAATACTTTCAAACAATAAAGAAACAGGTGAGGAAATGTGGGTCACATCACATCACAGCTACCAGGCTGTGACACATGCAGCATCTGCGACATATGCAGCCAGTCACAGCCTCTTCAAACTTCCTCTGAGGCAACAATGTAGGACATATATAGTCTGGAGACCTTACAACTACTGTACACACACTTTTACATAAACCTGCTTAATATTAAAATTCGTTTCTGTGAGAACCGAGGTGAAGTCATAGGAATGCTGCTTGAATGTTAATAGAGAAGAGCAGGGATGTTGACTGGATGGTATAAGGGTGAGGAATACTTGTGAGTTCTTGTTCCCTAACTTGAACTTATACCAGACATACTTCCAAATATTTCTATTTAAAGCTTTTACCCCAGGTCAATAACACCAAAGTTTAAGAGCAATGAAGCTGCAGAAAAAAATGACAATGAAGCACTCCACTATCAAATCTAAAGAACCTGCCAGCGAATTTATCCTGGTGGCAAAGGATGTTAGATTTCGCACAGCTAGCAGTGCTTTCTAATGGTCAATCTCATCATAGACATAATGCACAACAGCAAATATAATTGCAGAACGATGTGGAAGAACTCTGACTGAATGTCTTAAATGACAGAGTATCTGTAACTCACTTTACCACAGATGAGTGAATGGGTCTGACAGCCCTGAGTAAGGACCCAACTATCATCATCTTGTCCTTCTTGTAAATGGAAAACACTCAAAACACCAGATCACTAATATTTTGTATATAAAATTAAATTAAACGAAAACCCAAGTTTTGGGCCACTACAACAGCTTCAGTGCACCATGGCATAGATTCTACAAGGCCACAGTTGATTTACATAATTTTTGTACTCATCAAAACCATTCAGTGACCCCTCATGCTCTTGGGATTGGAGAACTGTTATCCTGTAAGAGACCACTCCCATCATTATAGAAGTGTTTCATCATAGGATAAACCTGATTAGTCAGAATAACTTGACATTGATTTGTGGTGACCCTTCCTTCTAATGGAAGTAAAAAATATTTGAGTCTGGCTTGCATCTTATTCATCTTCAGTAACCACTTTATCCCGCACAGGGTCACAGTGGTTTGGACCCAGGATCTGTGAAACAGCAGTGCAACCTGCTGTACCACCATGCCACTCTAGCATCTTTATTCTCTCTCAATATGTTTAACTGTGAGGAGACATACTGTGCATATTGAACCAACAGAACATATGACCGCTTTGCTCTGTACTTTATTTTGCTTGATTTTATCAGTATTTTCACATAACTGTAAGTTACTAAAAATATTGTCTATTATCTGTGCATGTGGATTAAGGCTCCTAGTGAAAAAAACTGCTCTACCATCTAGCCAGATCAAAAGCAATGACATTGGTCACATTTTAATGGTAAACCAATGCACAGAACTTATCAAAACCAAACAACAGTCAAAGCTCTGACTTACCCCAAATTCACATCGGCTGTGTCACGAAAGCATCTCTTCAAAATACACTTCATATGTTCACATGTGCTACCATTAGCATGCTTCATTTTTATCAAGAAAACTAGTGCCCAAATGTACAACAGTGTCAATGAAGCATTGAGGACATCAAGGAGAAAAGGGGCAAGAGCACCCTGCATGTGTGTGGTTTTCTAGATAAAAATGAAGCGTGCTGTCATTCTAAGTAGTTTGTGTGGTGTGGTCAGACAGTCATTATATGATGGGTTCAGTGTGAATTTGATGCAGTAAAACACAATGTAGGAGCCTGTCTCAGATCCATTTTCAGCAGCATAATAAGACATGCATAAGACATACATCATTATCGAGCCTCCATTCTAGTTCCTTCAGGAAAGACGTTACTTTCCGAATTCCAAGGAATATTCAGTTTTCATCTGGAAAAATCCACTCTGAACAGCTTGCATAATTAATGTGACATTCAATTTTCTCCAAGGGTTACTTTACAATGAAATTCTGAGTTGAGTTTTTTTTTTTTTTTTTTTTTTTTTAACTTTCATATACATTTCATAGGATTGTTTTCTTTCACAGACATTTCACTTTGAATAATGGCTTCTGACATGATCCACATGGCCATTTGAGTTCCCACTTGTAGTGGAGCCATAGATTCATCCCTACCTAAGGACCAGTCAAGTTCTCTCAACTCCTCATCTCTGCACAGGGCTCTGCTCAAACAGTTAGGATTCCATATCTCCAACTTCCATGTTAGTCAGACATTCTGGATCAACGCCATTGTATGCATCCATTTCATAGCTTGCTATCCGAGCTGAGTTGGTTGCAGACCACACACTTAAGGGGTATTCCTATAAAGTTCCTGAACCACTTCAAGTGCTCCTATCAATTTAAGGGAGCAGTTGCTCTACTCCCTCCAGGATCCCTGAGCACCTCACCCTATCATAGACAGTAAGCCCAACAACACTCAGAGGAACCTCATTTCTGCCACCTGTATTCATGACCACAGTTAATAACCACAGGTGAGGATAGGGACTGACTGGTAAACTGAACACTTTGTCCAAAAACTGAACTCCTTTTTTGTCAATCTCAAGCTCCAATTTTCCATCACTTGTGAATAAGGTCCCAAGGTACCTGGTTGTAATGATTTCCATCTAAGTCACAACAAGCACATGTATATGTTAGAGGTCTGCTTCAGATGGTGCCAAGAAAATCTCATTGCCAATTAATAGGGACATTACCTCAACCCTTGTATACTGGACACCTCTCCAAACTTGGCTGCGTCTTGTAATCCAGTCCTTGAAAACAACAAACAGAAGAGTAGTTAAGACAGACCCCTGATGGAGTCTGCCACCCACCTAAAATAGTTTCACCTTACCATCAAGAATGCGCTCACTACACTCATACAGAGACCACATCACAAAATAGCAACCTAAATACTGCTGATACTCCTTCACATGTAAGATTAGCACAGTCTCACAATCCTCTCACGCCGTTGTGCAAGAGTAAAGAGCTGGTCCACTGCTCCACAGCCAGGAAGGAACCCTCCTGAATGCTAGATTAAATTATCTGATAGAGTCTCCTCTCCTGAATCCTGGTAGTTCCGAGGAGGCTCCCCAGTCCACCATCCTAGTTCACCCCTTCAAAGGCACTGCTCCAGATTTCCAACATTGACGAGGCATGTTAACCATAGAACCCCAAACTTGTCCATCTCCGGCAAAACTGCATCCACCCCTGCAGCCTGCTGCTATGAAGGTTTCTAATCACCAAAGTAAGACTCAGGAAGCAGAGATTTCATGCCTCCTGAAGGGAGGGCATGTCCACTAGGTTAAGGAGTCCCTCACTTTGATCCATCCATCATGCACCACTATCCCCAATAGAGATCAACACACTCTGCACTTACTCTCTGCATGGCCTTGTCTCCCTTGAACAGTTTGCCAGAACATCTTAGGGGTCCCCAAAGCCTTGTTCCTCTGGCCTCACCAACCTTGTGCAAATTTGTCCCATGTGCAAGCTTTTGCCTCTGCAGCTTCAGACCTTTCTAGCTCTCCTGTAACTCTCAACTGAATCCAGAGATCCCTTCATAAGAATTATTTGGATGGCCTCCTTCTTCTACTTGACTACCTCCATCACCATTAGTGTCCACCAGCACCTCCCAGGGTTACAGTCATGACAGGCACCATCAGACTTCTGTCCACAGCATTGTGTACCTGCCTGTCTGATTAATGACAAGAATATAGTGCATTCAGTACTAATATCCCTGACTTCACTTGGCACAAGGAAGAAGTGTTTTCAAAAGTTAAATTAGTCTCTCAACAAAAGTAACAGGGTGTCTGGCACTCTGTGCAACAAATCCAACTCCCCACCAAGCTGCAGTCAGATTACAGCCTGGGACTGCTCCTTACCCGAGTATGACCTCTAGTATGATGCAGTCATAATTGACTCTTAGCCCTAGGTATTCTCGTACAAAGTACACTTATGAGTTACCTTGTGTGATGAGTTTGTTAATGACAACACAGTGACAACGATAATTGGCTTGCACAAAAATCTAATAACAATTTATTACTTGGGTTCACATCTACTTCTCCAAATCATGCCCCACCAAGCAGAGCATGTGAGTGAAGCAGAGTGGTGTGACACTCCGCTCAATATTCCACACTATGCATGTGCGTGCCACTCAATCACTCACAGCCCAAGCGAACACTCCACTCATGTATGGCTCACGCTCACCGGTAAAAAAAAAAAAAAAAAAACGTTGGTTCAAATCCCGTTCCGACATGAAATTTCTCTGTAGTATACTTGTTTCTGTTTGTAATACATTGCTTGAATAAATGCCTCAATTACAGTAGTAGAGATAATTATTAGATTTGTGGGTGACATTCTGTTAGAGGCTGTGCCTTTAATTAATTTCATTAATTTATTTATGTTTATTTACGTTAAATTTATGTTTGCATAGCACATCCTCGTGCTTTCTGGCAATGTGCCACTTAAGATTCCAAAAGAAATCTTTGCTAACTCTCACAGTCTCTCCACACTCCCTTTCAATTTCTTCTCCTTAGTCGTGATTTTGACTCTGTTTATGTATAAGGTTTGCAACTTCATTAAAACAACGTTTGAACTCCAAAACCTTAGACCTACTTCTTATTTCGCAGTTTCTCAAACCAGAATATCAAAAGTGCATTCTCCGCTCCCACGCTCTGCCTCCAAGTACCTCCGTCATTCCCAACATGAGCATGCTCCACCTTCTCCAAGAAGGCTGCATACTCTGAAAGCCAAAGTTTTCCTTCCTGAGACTCAAAACCTCATAGGAGGTAACATGCTCATCCACTGGGCAAAACTTTACCTGCAAGGAAGTGAGCTGCCAAGCCAACAAACATGGCTTTTGCAAACAAAATCTTACAATTGGAGGGGAAAATACTATTACAATATTAAAGACAATCTGGAGGCAAGCGGGAAGACAAAAATGCAGAGGCCATCCAACAGTCACAAAGTGACATATGACTCAGTAATTGCAATAAACACTTACAACAAGACTTACTGCTTTCATAGCAGCACATGGAGTTATCTGCCTAACAGCTCATAACTATGGCTGAAGGAAACATGTCCTCCAAAGCTGGCAATAGACTCCTATCATGTCTACTACTGAGGTGAGTGTATTTGTTTTTGGACATCAACACATCACTCCTGGCAAAGGGATCCCTAGACCAGCACAGGAGAGGGTGGCTCTCTGCCAACCTGGCTTATGAACAGTACCAAATGAAGTTAGCACAGTTCTCATTGCCTTACATGTGTAAATCAACCCTGTGAAAATGTACCTACCAGTGTAGTTCTTTAGGAACTGTCACCAAAGACATCCTGGAGAGGAGAGCACAGGTTTCAAAATCATGATATCATTTTTAGGACACAGCAACCCATTTCTGTGTTCCATTGCCCACTAGGGGTGCAACGAATAATCAACGTAGACAACAAAATTCGATGAAATATTTAGTTGCCAAAGAGTTTAGTCATTGATAATTAGTTGGTTACGTCATGTAGTTGCGAACAGCAAGTGACAACAAAACAACAAAAAAAATGGCGGTGGGAGCATTTCTGCCTAGATATGGGAAATAAAAGGACAACATGTAACATCTGTAAGGTGGGCCTTGCTTGGCACGGGAGCATGTCGGACATGCTCGAGCATTTGAAAAGAAAGCACATTGGACTGGAAGCGGAGTCAGACTCGCCTTGGTGAGACAGTAAGCTAGTTAACCTACTAGCTATGTATAGGCATAGTTAGCACACAACATACTAGAATCACTAACAAAAATGTGGTTTGAATTGTGGCGTATTTGAGTTTAAAAAAGTAATGCCACCCATTTGCCTGACGTTTCTTTTTTAAATCATATTTATGCAGTCCGAAGAAAATTAAAGCTACCTTAGATGGCTTTCTACAAAAGAAGCAAACCCGTACACCGCAGCAAACGACTGCCCTCATGGTGTATATTCTAAACATGCTCACCGACATGAGACCACTCTCCATGGTTGATGGTGAAGGGTTTCGAGAAATGATTCGCCAGTTCAACCCCGAATACACCCTTCCATCCAGAACCCATTTCACCCACTTGATGGAAAAGAAATATGAGACGATTGTTCTAAAGGCAAGTCTCTCTCTCACACACAACTCCATATGATCTAAGCAATTATATGTGACCCTGCCTGTGAAAACACGGCTAAAGTCTTTTTTTGGTTCACTGTTATATACAAAATGCTACAGAATGTAAGGAACATTCTGTAAAATAAAATTTCACATCGATACCTTTAATATTGACTGAATAAGATCATGTCAAAGATTTGGTGAATGCCTGGAAAACCATTATTTTGTGAAATTCCAATGTAATAAAATAAGAGGTGTTTACATTTGACAGAATCGGAACCTGGATAAATGTTTGTGCTATATCTTAGAGAATATGGAAATTATGTAGACCATTTCATAAGAGTAGAAAAGAAGTTGCTAAAACAAATGACATCTAAATCAGCTGTTGTTACTTGAAAGTAAATCCACTGAAACATTAAAATCAATGTTACGGAAGCTAATTTCCGGTATCTTTTTTTTTTCTTTTTCATTAAAAATGAAACAGTCAATAAAATAATAGATTTCAATATTTATTATGCTGAAAAGGAAATTTTGAGGACTATTCTTCGAAACTTAGATATATAAGTTTTTCCTGTAATTTACAGCAATAAAAATATTTAGCACGACCTTGTCATTTTTATGACAATAGCCGATAAAGCGCGCTTTTTCTCTTAATTAGATTAAGCGACTTCAGCCTGTGTTTCACAGACAGGGTCCTGTATTTAAACATGGAGAAATATCACTATATTCAATATATTAATTTGGATCAAATCTTAAAATGCCCCAGTAATGTGAATATGAATCTGAGATAAAAACTGATTCTTGAATGCTTACTACAGTGTATGGGTCTTTGCCTTTCACAATGTTAACAAAAATCTCTGATGTCTTCAAAAGGTAAAGGAGAGAATAAAAGAGGTCTACAGCTCCCTGTCACTGACAGCTGATGTGTGGACCAGCTGTGCTACAGATGCATATCTTGGAGTGTCCTGCCATTTCATCACTGAAGATGAAGACTTTTAACCTTGCCACCATGCCTCTGGGTGAGAGGCATACTGCTGCAAACATCATGACATGGATGGAGGAGGTGATAGAAAAATCTGACATCCTGCCTACCAAGATAAAAGCTGTAGTTCACGACAATGGGACCAATATGGTGTGAGCAATGCGAATGCTAGAAGA
The DNA here is from genome assembly GCF_027358585.1 of Pangasianodon hypophthalmus. Taxonomy (NCBI): domain Eukaryota; kingdom Metazoa; phylum Chordata; class Actinopteri; order Siluriformes; family Pangasiidae; genus Pangasianodon; species Pangasianodon hypophthalmus. The sequence goes on from NC_069729.1 coordinate 13,936,424, forward strand.
AAAACATGGCTGGGCTTCTGTGTGCTGCACTGGGCACACACTCCAGCTTATAATTAACAGTGCCCTCAAAGAGCCCAGCATAAGCAGAGCTGTAGGTGCTGCAAGGAACTTAGTGGAACACTTCAGGAGAAGTGAGCTGGCCAGTACAAAATTGAAGGTGAAACAGCAGCAAATGAACACAGTACAACACAAGCTGATTCAGGATGTCTGTAAACGATGGAACAGTGCATACTACATAAGAGACTCCTGGAACAGCGCTGGCCAGTCACTGCCACTCTATCTGATCCTGAGATAACTCCAAGGGGCAAACACTACTTTGACCTGAAGCCAGATCAGTGGGTTCTGCTTGAAGAGCTGGTGCAAGGGATGCAGCCTTTTCAATGTGCCACCGGTTTACCTTAGTGGACAGGAGTATGCAACCGCTTCATATCTTCCACAGCTGGTCAAAGGGCTGCAACGGTCCTTACAGCAAAGCCATTTTGAGACAGGCCCAGGAAACGTCTTTCTGGCCAGTGCAGGGAAAGGGATAACGGAGAGATGGGTGAATCTGAACACCATCTCAACAGAGAGTGACAATCCACTTCTTCTTGCAGCTGCCATCGACATAGATTTTGAAAGCTTAAATTTATGGCACCTGAAGATGGCACAAGGGTACAAGCGACAATTGAAGTCCTTGCAATCAAAGAAGCAAAGGAGACTGGGATATATAGCTGTGACTCTGAGCAACAGCAAAAGGTCAGTGTTCGGGGGGGTGGGGGGGATCAGTGCTGGATAACCTGCTTCAGATCAGAAGAGGAAACCCAGGAGGACAACACTATCAAAGATGGCAAGATCTCGTCTGTCCATTCCTGCAACATCCACCCCTTCAGAAAGAATCTGCTCTGCAGCTGGGAATATTTGCACTCAGAAGAGAGCAAGCCTCACACAAGACCATGTAGAGATGCTGACTTTAAGTTTAAATAAAGTGTAAAGGATATGTAGTCTTATATAGTTGCAATTTGCAAAAGATGCTCATTTATTTTTTTTATGGGAAAACTGTGTAGTTTGGTTTGTTGTTTTGTTGTAGTTTTTTTTATTGCTGGTACTTGTCCTTGTTTTACCAAAAAAAAGTGGGTACTTGAGTTTCAATTTAATTTTTTATCTCAGCACTTTGCCTTCCTTTGTTTTAAATGGAAAATGATCTTAAAAATAGTCTAATGAGCAGCAATGTTGAACAGATGTTTAGTTGAATAAATGGCATCTTTTTGATTATTCATCTTTATTGTCTTAATGGGTACTTACCTCATGCTTAAAACAAACTCAAGCTAAATTTAAAAGCTTATAGGTAAATAGGAGCCATTGAATAATTACGTGATTTATAGTCCAATTAATCAATTAATCGTTTCAATAGTTGGTAGACTAATTGACTATCAAAATAGTCGTTAGTTGCAGCCCTATTTCCCGCAAAGGTTTTATTGGCCTTACATTATAGTGAGTCAAGCCCTCGGGCCTCTAGGCATTCAGCCCATCATAGGGTGGGCCCAAATGAACACCCCTCTCCCCAACACTAAAGGATCCTATGGAGTGCGGCAACAAAGGGCTGTTGGTGGGGAGGGGCTTACAGCCAAAAACATTGCTCTTTGGCCAGCATCAGATCAGTGGGCCCCAATCTTTCTCATGCTCAGGGCCTCACTATATCAGGTTGCTGCTCTAACCCAAGAAGTTCTTTCCCTCTTGGACAGAGGTGCAACTGAAAAGGTAGACCACATGGTTAAGAACAAAGGATTCTACCCAGTGTTCCTGTTGAGAAGCAGGACAGTTATTTTCATCCAGTTCTAAATAAGAGCAGGATGGACTGGTTTCTAAAGACGTACTGTTACATGGTTAAAAATAGTACCATTCCAGGAGGTCTGCAGTGCTGATACGTGGACATCACTATGCAGGTTCTACAAGGTTAACATTGCCCTTCCAAGCTCTGTGAGTGCAACAGTCATGTGCAAACACCTTTCCACGTAGTCTTAAGGTGTGTCGGCTCCTCTTAACATTGTGGCATGTTATTCATGTGATTCTCACCGGCTCTAGAGGTTAGGAGTGGTGAAATACAGTAGATATAAGTCTACACACCCCTGTAAAAAATGGCAGTTTTTTGTGATGTAAAAAAAAAAAATCATATCAAAATCATAAATCATATCAGAACCTTTTCTACCTTTATTGTGAAATTGCAACCCATAAATGAAAGTGAAAAACAATGAGAATCATTTTAGGTTAAAAAAAAAAAAGTACAATAACCTGGTTGCCTAAGTGTACACATTCCTAAACTAATACTTAGTTGAAGCATCTTTAGATTTTTATCATGGCGTTCGATCTTTTTGGGTAAGAGTCAATCAGACTGACACATCTTGACATGTGCACAGCCCTCTTCAGGTCACCCCCACAGATTTCAGATCTGGACTCTGGACCTTGATCTTGTTTTGGTGACACCATTTCATTGTTGATTTGGAGGTGTGCATCGGGTCGTTGTCAGGCTGAAATTTGAAATTCCTCTTCATATTAAGTGTTTTAGCAGAAGCCTTAAGGTTTTACACCAAAATTGACTGGTATTTTGACCTATTCGTTATTCCCTCCACTCTGATTAAAGCCCCAGTTCCAGATGAAGAAAAGCAGCCTCAAAGGAAGATGCTTCTGCCTCCATGCTTCACCGCAGGCATGGTGTTCTGTTAGTGATTTTTTTTTTTTTTTTTTTGTGCCAAACATATATTTTGGTATTATGGCCAAAATGTTCAATTTCGGTCTCAAACCATAACATATTATTCCACATGGTTCTGGGAGATTGCATGTATTTTTTTTTCCCAATCTAGCCAAGCTTGGATGTTTTTTTTTTTTTTTTGGGTCTTGCCACCCTACCCTGTTGCCCAGACATATGAAGAATTCAGGAGATTGTTATCCCTTGTAGGGAGCAACCAGTACTTGCCAAAAATTGCTGCAATTTTTTAATGTTGCTGTAGGCCTCTTGGCAGCCGCCTTGACCAGGTTTTTTCCTGGTCTTCTCATCAATTTTAGAGGGATGTTCTTTTCTTAGTAAAGCCACTGCTGTGCCATATTTACTCAAATTTTTGATTGTCTTTACAGTGTATGGTTTCCAATGATTCTTACAACCCCGGCGATTATTTGAGGTTCACAGAAACAGTTACATACGCCGATCAATACGGTAAATACGTAACTGTGTCTCCATGATTAATATCCCTGCCATACAGCTACTTTTCCCTGGAAAACTCTCACCATGGTTCTGAATGACAAGGAATCCTGGTGGTTGTCAAGGGTTTACGGAGGCACAGTTACGTTTGTAACTAGCATTCCACTAGCGTTCCACAGAAACAGTTACATATACCGAACAGCCATAACATTAAAACCATCTGCCAAATTTTGTGTAGGTCCAGCCAAAACAGTGCTGACCCATTGAGAAAGGGACTTCACAAGACCTCTGAAGGTGTGCTGTGGTATCAAGACGTCATCAGTAGATTTTAAGTCCTGTGAGTTGCGAGGTGGGCCTCCATAGATCGGACTTGTTTGTCCAGCACACCCCACAGATGCTCAATCAGATTCATATCTGGTGAATTTGGAGGCCAAGTCAACACCTTGAACTCTATGTCATGTTCCTCACATTTTCCCGTCCATCCACATGATGTAAATGAAAAAGTGATTCATCAGACTAGGCCATTCTTCCATTGCTACAAATTCCAGTTCTGATGCTCACGTGCCCATTGTAGGCACTTTCGAGGGTGGACAGGGGTCAGCGTTGGCACTCTGACCGGTCAACGGCTATGTAGCTCCATACGCAGCAAGCTGCGGTGCACAGTGTGTTCTAACACCTTTCTATCACAGCCAGCATTAACTTTTTCAGCTATTTGTAGTACAGTAGCTCTTCTGTGGGGTCGGACCAGACGGGCTAGCCTTTGCTCCCCACACGCATCAGTGAGCCTTGGGCACCCATGATCCTGTCGTGGCTCACTGGTTTTCCTTTCTTGGACACTTTTAGTAGGTACTAACCACTGCATACCGGAAACACCCCACAAGACCTGCTGTTTTGGAGATGCTTTGACCCATGTCATCTAGCCATCACAATTTGGCCCTTGTCAAAGTCGCTCAGATCCTTAAGCTTGCCCATTTTTCCTGCTTCCAACACATCAACTTTGAGAACTGACTATTCAGTTGCCTCCTAATATATCCCACCCCTTGACAGGTGCCATTGTAAGGAGTAAATCCACTGGTCTTTGGGCAAATACTGATTGGCCTAGAAGTGTGTCAGGTTGCATACCCAGAAACATTTTCCTTTCTTCCATTGGTTTTATTTCATTTCAGAGTAATATTGTTCAAAATACACCTCATGTAAACAATAAAACTTTAAACAATAAAGTGTAACCAATAAAACAGTCCTTTATCACATCCACTACTTAAAGTCTTCTACAGGCTGCAGACATGCTTGTGCTCCCCAACCGGTTTTTGAAAGTGAAATCCAATAAAAATCTTACACATAATAGTTCGCTTTCTGAAACTGATGAAAAATACTTGCTAAAAACATCAGTTTTAACCAATAATTGTATACAGTCCCCTCTGAAAGTACTGGAACAGCAAGGCCAATTCTACGGTTTTGCTATACACTTTAAGACATTTGGGTTTGAGATCCTAAGAAGAATATGAGACAATAGTTCAAAATTTCAGCTTTAATTTCCTGATATTTACATCTAGATGTGTTAAACACCTTAGGACATGCTACCTTTTGTTTGAGCCAACCCATTTTCCAAGTGATCAAAAATACTGGAACATGTGACTGACAGGTGTTTGTTGTTGCCCAGGTGGGCCCTGATAGACTGAATGTTTGAACATTTAATAGCTCTCAATGTCTACTTTTGGTTTGAGCCCTGAGTTTCGCCTGTGAAGACTGCATTTGTTGTTAAATTGATAAACCAACAAGAAGGCCAGAGAGCTGTCTTCGAGAGAAAAGCAAGCAATTTCGAAGCTGAGAAAAGAGGGAAAATCGATCATGGCCATTGCACAAGCATTGGGCATAGCCAATACAACAATTTGGAATGTCCTGAAAAAGAAAGAAATCACTGGTGTATTAACAACCAGACATTGAACAGGTCTGCCAAGGATAACAGCAGTTGATGACAAACATCAAAACAACATTAAAACAACAGTCAGTGACATCATCATCAACCTCTTCAGGGCAGGGGTGAAGGTATCACAATCCACCATTTGAATAAGACTTCAAGAGCAGAAATATAAAGGCCATACCACAACATGCAAACCACTCATCAGCAATAAGAATCTGAAGGCCAGACTGGAATAAAAAAAAATAAAGAAATGAGCCACAAAACCTCTGGAAACAAGATTAACCCAAACTGATGGAAAAGCCAAAGTATGTAGACTCATGATCCGAAAGATACAAGCTCATTGGTCAAGCATGGCTTGGGCTTGCATGGCTGCTTCTGGAATGGGTTCACTAATCTTTATTAATGATGCAATGTCTGCCAGTTTACAGAGAAATGCATCCAATCTAGGGAGGGGAGGAACTTCATGCAGCAAGACAATAGTCCATAACACACTGCCAACACAACAAAGGACTTCAGGGAAAAAACGTGGAAGGTTTTAGACAGGCCAAGTCAATCAGTGGAAGGTTTTAGACAGGCCAAGTCAATAAGCAAACCTTAAATCAATTGAGCAAGCATTTCACCTCCTGAAGGAGACTGAAGAGAAACCCCCCAAAACAACAAGTGAATGAAGCTGGCAAGGCATCACAAAAAAAGAATGCAACAGTTTGGTGATGTCAGTCAGTCGAAGGCTTGATGCAGTTATTGCAAGCAAGGGATATGCAGCCAAATATTTACTTTAAGACTCTGTTCCAATACTTTTGGTAAGAATTGGGTGGTGCCATGTTTCAAGTTGTTTATTTATTTATATCACTATCACACACACACACACACACGTCATGACTGACTTGGCCAGTCTAAAACCTTCCACTTTTTCCACCTGATGAGAGCTTTGTTGTGTTGGCAGTGTGTTTTGGGTCATTATCTTGCTGCATGATGAAGTTCCTCCCAATTAGATTGGATGCATTTCTCTGTAAACTGGCAGACAGAATGTTTGTGTAGACTTCTGAATTCATTCTGCTGCTACCATCATGACTTACATCATCAATAAAGATTAGTGAGCCTGTTCCAGAAGCAGCCATGCAAGCCCAAACCATGACACTACCTCCAACGTGCATGACTGATGAGCTTGTACGTTTTGGATCATGAGCAGATCCTTTCTTTCTCCACACTTTGGCCTTTCCATCTAGAGGTAGAGGTTAATCTTGGTTCCAAACTGTTTGTGGCTCATCTCTGTATTTCTTTGCAAATTCCAATTTAGCCTTCTTTCATCTTGTGGTATGGCCTCTATATTTCTGCTCTCAGACTCTTCTTCGATTGGTGGATTGTGATACCTTCACCCCTGCCCCATGCAGGCTATTGGTGATGCCACTGACTGTTTTAAGGTTTTTCCTTAACAAGGTTTCTGTCATCAACTGCTATTGTTTTCCTTGGCCGACATGTTCAATTAGTCATTTTTAAATCATTAGTACATCTATGGTTTCTTTATGTTTCAGGACATTCCAAATTGTATTGGCTATGCCCAAAGCTTGTGCAATGGCTCTGATCTATTTTCCCTCTTTTCTCAGCTTCAAAATTGCTTGCTTATCTCCCGTAGACAGCTCTCTGGTCCTTATGTTGTTTTATCGATTTTAACAACAAACACAGCCTTTACAGGTGGAAGCCAGGGCTCAAACAAAGAATAGACATTCAGAGCTATTAATTACTTAATCAATCTAACAGCGAACACCTAAGCAACAAGAAACACATCAGTCATATGTTAGGGTTAGGGTTACCAATATTTTTGATCACTTGGAAAATGGGTGGGTTCAAACAAAAGGTGCTATGTTGTTTCTGATCTATCATCTATCAGCCTTGTTGTTCTAATACGCTTGTTCTGAATAGCATCAGTACAATGAATAAAATCATGCAGATAAAGGTCAAGAGCTTCAGGTATTGTTCACATCAAACATCAGAATAGGGAAAAATGTGGTCTCTGTGACTAACTGTGGCATGGTCGATGGTGCCATATAAGTATTTCAGATACTGCTGATCTCCTGGAACATTACACACAACAATCTCTAGTGTTTACACAGAATGGTGCGAAAAACCAACAACATCCTGTGAGCGGAGGGTCTGCAGGCTGAAACGCCTTGTTGATGAGAGAGATCAGAGGAGAATAACCAGACTAGTTTGAGATGACATGAAGTCTATAGTACTAATTCTTTACAACTGTGGTTTGTAGACTTTACAAACCTTGAGGTGGATGGGCTACAACAGCAGAAGAACACAATAGGTTCCACTCCTGTCAAACAAGAACAGAAATCTGAGGCTATCATGGGCACACAGTCACTGAAACTGGACAGTTAAAGACTGAGAAAAGGCCAGGTGATTTTTTTTTTTTAATCTTCAACTGTCCGGTTTGGGTGAGCCTGTGCCCAAGAAAGCCTCAGATTCCTGTTCTTGGTTGACAGGAGTGGAACCGAATGTGGTCTTCTGCTTTTGTAACCCATCCACCTCAAGGTTGATGTTTTGTGCATGCTGAGGTTGTAAAGAGATTGTGTTTCCATTTCTTTCCTGGCAGCTCAAACCAAACTGCCCTTTTTCCTCTGACCTCTCTAATCAACAAAGCGATTCCACCCACAGAACTGTTGCTCATTCAGTGTTTTTTGTTTTTTTGCACCATTCTATGTAACTCTAAAGACTGTTGTGTGTGAAAGTCCCAGGAGGTCAGTAGTATCTGAAAGACTCAGACCAGCCCATCTGGTACCAATAACCATGCCACGATCAAAGTCACACTGATCACACTTTTTCTTCATTCTGCTGTTTGATGTGAACATTACCTGAATTTAACTGCTCTTAAGCTGTGTCCACATGATTTTTTGCACTGCGCTGATACCACATAATTGGCTAATCATATAACTTCATGAATATGCAGGTGTACAGGTGTTCCTAATAAAGTGGACTTTCCGCTTTGAGTTAGCCAATTCGCCTCCTTAAGTTGCACTTCAGGTATCACAGCAAGCATGTTCCCGATGTGCATTGCTGTGCATGCTCTGGCTTCAGCTTGATTATCTCATTACAATGATACCTATCAAGGTTTGGGATATATTAGGCAGCAAATGAACAGCCAGCTCTCCAAGATGACATGTTGGAAGCAGGAAAAATGGGCAAGCGTAAGGATGTGAGTGACTTTGACAAGGGACAAATTGTGAAGGCTAGATGACTGGGCATCTCCAAATGGCAGGTCTTGTGGTGTGATCCCGGGTGTGCTGTGGTTAGTCCCTACCAAAAGTGGTCTGGGGAAGGACAACCGGTGAACCGGCAACAGACACCCAAGGCTCATTGATGCACATGGAGAGCGAAGGCTAGCCCATCTGGTCTGATCCCACAGAAGAGCTACTGTAGCACAAAAAAAAAGTTGCTGAAAAAGTTAATGCTGGTTATGATAGAAAGAACACACAGTGCATCACCGCTTGCTGCGTATGGGGCTACGTAGCTGCAGACCAGTCAGAGTGCCCATGCTGACCCCGTCCACCGCTGAAAGCACCTACAATGGGGATGTGAGCATCAGAACTGGACCATGTAGCAATGGAAGAAGGTGGCCTGGCCTGATGAATCACGTTTTCTTTTACATCATGTGGACCGCCGGGTGCATGTGCGTCCCTTACCTGGGGAAAAGATGGCACCAGTATGCACTTTGGGAAGATGGCAAGCTAGCAGACGCAGTGTGATGCTCTGGGCAATGTTCTGCTGGGAAACCTTGGGTCCTGGCATTCATGTAGATGTTACTTTGACATGTACCACTTACCTAAACATTGCTGCAGACCAAGTACACCCCTTCATGGCAATGGTATTCCCTAATGGCAGTGGCCTCTTTCAGCAGGATAATGCGCCCTGCCACACTGTAAAAATTGTTCAGGAATGTTTTGAGGAATATGACAAAGAATTCAAGGTGCTGACTTGGCCTCCAAATTCCCCAGATTTCAAGCCAGTCAAGCATCTATGGGATGTACAGGACAAACAAATCCAATCCATGGAGGCCCCACTTCACAACTGACAGGACTTAAAGGATCTGCTGCCAATGTCTTAGTGCCAGATACCACAGCACACCTTCAGAGGTCTTGTAAAGTCCATCACTTGATGGGTCAGAGCTGTTCTGACGGCACAGGTGGGATCAATACAACATTAGGCAGGTGGTTTTAGTGTTATGGCTGATTGGTGTACAGTCACTGGTTCAGATTAAGTCACGCTGTTAGTTCTTCAGGCTGGTGTCTTTAATGTCACCCCTATGATCCCCAAATGAAAGTAAATAAGTACGGTTTTTACCTTTTGTTGGTTGTTATACCTACTTGTCCACCGGGCAACTACGAATAAAAAAAACCTATTAGTTAGGATATGGAACTGCTTGTCTTGTGTGCATGGGCTAGTAGCTGCAACATGGTAGCTAGTTACCTATCTAACTAGCTACGTATCAAACTAGCAACCACTACATCCTGTGAATGTAGTGGTTTAATCCTCCATACTAATTTTGTGAAATAACTTTAGGTTCTAATACATGGGTGAGACATATCTTGCTAGATTTTTTTAGCCAGTAGAAATGTGCGTGTAACGCATTCAAACCCACCAGATTAGCCGCCTAGCTACAGTGGCATGCAAAAGTATTCAACCCCCCAGAACTGTATTTTTTTTTTAAAAAAATGTAGAATTAATTATTGGTCATAGAATATTTCAAAGAAAATCAAAAACTGAAAAATGCTGATTGCGTAAAATTACAAGAGAACCTGCTTTAGTTAACTAAAAAAAAAAACTAAAGCTCGCCTTTCAGCAGAACAATGGTCCCAAACACAAGGCCAAAGCAATGCAGGTGTCACTAAAAACAAAAAGGTGAATATTCTACAGTGGCCAAGTCAAAGTCCAGATCAGAATCCCACTGGGAATCTATGGCACTGTTTGAAAATTTCAGTCAACAATCAGCATCCAACAAACTCAAAGAACCTGGAGCAAATCTTCCAGGAAGAATGGGTGAAAATCACTCCCAAACAGTGTGCAATGCTGGTATGAACGTACCCCAACAGACACAAAGCGGTTATTACAGCAAAAGGTGGTTCCAACAAGTAGTGGTCTGCAGGGGTTGAATAATTATGCATTCATAAGTATTCATACCCATTTGTAATCCAGACAAATTTGATGATTTTTAAGTTGAAATCTTTTTAAAAGGCAATGTATGTAGGTAGCATTAGCACCTCTGCAAGCTGAGCCTTAGTTAACCAACAGGACTAATTTATATTGCTTAAAAAAAAAACAAAAAAAAAAAAAAACACGTTGCTCACCTAAAATCTACATCAAGAAACTAGCTAGCTAATGCTAGACATCTAGGTCCCGTTCCTACTGAGGTGTTGCACATTTACAGTCGGGTCCGTAAGTATTTTGAAAAGTGACAATTTAGAGAATTTTGCCTCTGTACACACACCACAATGGATTTGAAACGACGCAATCAAGATGTGATTGACATACTTTCAGTTTTAATTCAAGGGGTTTAACAAAAATATTGCATTAACCCTTTATGAATTACAGCCATTTTTTTTTTTTACACAGTCCCTCCATTTTCACAGGCTCAAAAGTAATTGGACAATGGACCGATAAGCAGTTTTACTGCCAGTTGTGGCCTGTATCCTCATTATTTCAGGACAAATTAAGGAGATAAAAGGTCTGGAGTTGATTCCAAGTGTTGAATTTGCATTTGCTAGCTGTTCATGGGAACTCTCAATATGCGGTCCAAAGAGGTGTTGATGCAAGTGAAGGAGACCATCATTATGCTGAAAAAGCAAACCAGACCTAACAGAGAGACAGCAGAAACTTTAGGAGTGGCCAAATCAACAATTTGGTACATTAGTAAAAAGAAGGAATGCACTGGTGAGCTCAGTAACACCAAAACACCTCGAAGACCACGGAAGACAACTGAAGTGGATGATCACAGAAAAAACCCTTCACAAAATCAACAGAAGTCAAGAATGCTCTCGAGAAAGTAGGCGTCAAAGTCTACAATCAAAAGACGACTTCATGAATGTAAATACAGAGGGTTGACCTCAAGATGCAAACAACTGGTAACACTCAAGAACAGAAAGGCCAGATTAGACTTTGCTAGAAAACATGGTCTGGAACAAGATTTTTTGGACAGATGACACCAAGATTACCTTGTACCAAAATGATGGGAAGAGAGGAGTACGGAGAAGGAAAAGAAGCTCTCATGATCCAAAAGCATACCACATCAACTGTCAAACATTGTGGAGGAAGTGTTATGGCATGGGCATCTATGGCTGCCAATGGAACTGGGTCACTGGTGTTTATTGATGATGTGACTGGTGAAAGAAGAAGCAGGATGAATTCTGAAGTACACAGAGCTATGTTCTGCTCAGATTCGGTCAAATGCTGCTAATCAGGACAGTGCTTCACAGTACAGTTGGATAATGACCCAAAACATACCGTGAAAACAATCCAAGAGCTTCTCAAGGCAAAGAAATGGGCTGCGTCCGAAATCACATACTGTGACAGTACATACCGCATTCCATTCAGTACCTACTGCTCGGCCGTTGATACAGTATGTACTGATCAGTATATGTGTGTGTAGTATGACTACAATCCGGACATACTACATCTGCCTTGTTGGCACTGTCATGTGCCCTATGACGTCACCGTACCCGCAAAAAAGTTGAAGAGCCATATTAGAGCAACTGTTTCTTTCTTGTTTAAGCCTTCAACGAGTTAACAGTTTACTCAGGTGTTGTTAAACAAGTGTGGTCTAACCACAAGAAACAACAAGAAGAAACAACATTTAAAACCTATGGCACTTACACTTAAAAAGAGCCGACGCACTGCCTTCCTCCATTTCTGATTCTGACAGCTCTTCCGTACCAGTCCCGTTGCCTTAAGGGATAGCACAGTGGCCATTACTTCCATACTGCAGAATCTCGGCAGAAGCAGTACGTCATCCGGGTATTTCTCGCCTACTGTTTTATGAATACTGAGAATTCGGACATACAATTCTATTGGCGTACTGCTTTCTGGATACTGTATAGTAGAGTAGTAAAGATATTCGGACACAGCCATGGAATGTTCTTAAATGGCCAAGTCAGTCACCTGACCTCAAACCAATCAAACATGCTTTTCACTTATTGGAGACAAACCTGAAGGCAGAAAGACCCACAAACAACCAGCAACTGAAGGTGGCTGCAGTAAAGGCCTGGCAAAACATCTCAAGAGAGGAAACTCAGTATTTGTCCATGGGCTCCAGACTTAAGGCAGTCAGTTAAAGACTGCAAAGGATTTGCATCCAAGTATTAAAAATAATCCTTATATTTATAATTATGTTAGTTTGTCCAATTACTTTTGAGTCTGTGAAAATGCAGGGACTATGTAAAAAATGGCTGTAATTCCTAAACGGTTAATGCAATATTTTTGTTAAACCCCTTGAATTTAAGCTGAAGTTTATTGCATCGGGGCAGCACCTCGGCTTTCAGTGCCACGATGTCCTTGAAGTTGTAATCATAAAACGGCTTGAACGTACCCACAAACAGCAAGTCAAGAGACTTGTATGTCTTCCATTTCTCTCTTTTAGAAACTCTCGGAAGTTTCGATGAAATATGTATCTATGTACAGTCATTGCAGGCTAGGCCACTGTTTAGCATCATTTAGCCACTGACAGGACACCAAGCCATAAATATCTTCTAGAGTTATATGATTTTAAAGTGTTAATTTAGTCAAATAGGACTCTCTGTCTTTAATTATAACCTATAATACATGGATAACATTTATTCCTAAATAAAACTCTTCAAAAATTCAATAGTCAGACAGCTTCAGGTTCCTAGGCTACTCGGGTCTTTTTGAAACCAGGTTGTGTGCGCATCTCTTTTTGTTTACAAACACCAAATGGATCTATACTGTAAGTAATAAGAACTATCTCATGGACATTCCACAACATTAAATTTAGGCCTAACTATAAACTGTTGAAAAGTATGACATGTCATTCAATAATAAATTATGAACTGTAATAACAAATCGCTGTGGTGTAAGAGGAACAAATCACTATGGAACATTCTGTTAAAGGAAAAAAATTCACTTCACGTCTGACTGCATCATACCACCCCGTGGTGGATTATTTTCCTATAACAGCACACTCCACAGTGTTTTAGCTAATCCTTACTTACAAAATGAAATGGACAATCAACCCGAAACATGCTTTAAAAACTAAGTAAAGCAGGGGTTAAACATAATATGGCAGGATATTCAATTCTAGGGGTGGACAGAGGGGCAGCAAAAAGCTTAAAACTACTTAATGCACCTTTAACTAATTTTGTGAAGGCAGCCTTTAATTCTTTTTGCATGGCCATGTATGCACTGCGTTTTTCACCCAGTCTAAGGACTGAAAATTTATAAAAGCTTAATATTTATGAATTATATAGCACTGACTTGGACACTATAGCGAACAGTTTAAAGAAGATGTGTACAATAACATTTACCGCCTCACACAATAAAACATCATATCAGAGATAAGTTATCTGGTCATATTTCCTAGGTTTTATGCATCTTTCGTAAAGCTTGGCTGGTCATAATTTCAGACAAAGCTCGCGATGGAACACAATGCAATAGAGGATCAGGGGAAAGAGCACCACGTTCGCTTTAAAACGGACGTCTAGACCTTTTTTTACTTGACGTAGTGACTACTCGCTGCCCAATTTCGCCCAACTCATATAAGAAAACACCAAATACCGATTCCGTTTGCCATCAGTAAACTTAGGAAAACTAGCTAACTGGCTAATTTTATGTACCTAGCTAACGACAAGAAAAGCGAAATCTTTGTTGATCTTAAGCTAGATATACGACCAGGTCTGTACTGGTGAGTAAACGAAGCTGTTTTTTTCATCTGCCGGCGTCGTTTCACCACGACAACATGTCGTCATTAAAATCTCGGTAAAATGGTGTTTAAAAAGTAACCAGAGAGCCTTACCTTCACAGAGCCCAATATGCATCAGATTCTAGTCAACGAAGGTTTTCAGACATGAAACAAAAATGGCTTCTCCGTTCTACCGATGGGGAGGGGACTATTGCGAAATGGGCGGGGCCACGTGGTGACGCAGAATACTCGGTTAAAATAGCTAGCTAGCTAAAGAGCATCTTAATTGTAAAACGGTTTGCTATTTACGTTAGCGCGTTGAAATGTGCACTCAAATAGCTGGTTATAATATTCACACCCTTAGACAAATTTAAAGAAGTAGGGCATTATGACTAGTGTTGTACACAAAATATACTTTCTTAATTTTGATTAATGTTGTTATATCAGTTAAAAAAAAAAAACTTATGTATGTTTTAGTTACATTCCTAGACTTCATGCTGTATGCAACATGTCTGTGTAGAGTAAGTAAAGAATAAAACACGACACTGCGTGCTGTTATTGGAATATAATTACTGGCAGGGTGGCATGATGTGGTCCAACATGATGTAGAGGGCTGTTACTACCTCAACGTTGACTATTTTCCTACAAGAGTGCACATTTAATTCTCTTTATCTCTGACCTGTAAAAATGTGTTTTTAAGAATATAAGAAAGGCAATTAGAAAATCTCATCTCGAACATTGTTATTGATTTAATCAAGTAATCAGGAAACTGGAAAATAACTTACCAGCTGACAAAGATGGTCTGCCAGACTGCCCAGTTTGGCCAAGCTGGGGTTTGCAGCAGGGAGGAGTTCCGCATGTTCTCCTCCTGTTTGTGCTTCCCCTAGGTTTTCTGTTTCCTCCCACCTCCAAAAAACATGCCAATAGCTATGAATTAGTGTGAATATATATGTGCATGGCACCCTGTGATGGACTGGTGTCCTGGAGTTGAAATTTTTGAGTCTTTTCAGTAACCTGGGTTACTCCGGTTGACAAGAATGGCTATAGGATGAACATGACGCTGCGGAAACCTTTTATAGGCTACCTTAGTGGGGTGAAGGTCACGAGGTTACAACTTTGCTATTGGTACTCAGCAAGCAAACAAGCACTTTGGAATACTCCATTAGTTTAGGAAACAGCTCTGGTTACATACGCAACTTTCTGGTTCACACCAGAAATACACTATGTTGCCAAAAATATGTGGATAGCTGATATTAACATCCATATGAGGCTCTTCCCCAAACTGTTGCCACAAAGTTGGAAATGCACAATTGTCCAGAATTGTCTCGTATGTTGTGGGATTAAGATTTCCTTTCACTGGAACTAAGAAGCATACTCCAAGCATGACAATGTCTCTGCGCCCAATGCAAGGTCCATAAAGACATTGTTTGCCAAGGTTGGTGTGGAAGAACTTAAGTGGTCTTCAGAGAACCCTGACCTTGACTCCACTGAACACCTTTGGGATTAATTAGAATACCAACATCATGCCAGGCTTTCTTGCTGGACATCAGTGACCAACCTCTCATGCTACTGTGGCTGAATGGGCACAAATCCCCACAGTCCAAAATCTTATGGAAAGCCTGCTCATATGATTGGAGGCTGTTATAGCAACAAAGGGGGACCAACTCCATATTAATGCCCATGGTTTTGTAATGGGATGTTCAGTGGTCAGGTATCCTCATACTTTTTGTTATATAATATATACTAGGTGTATTTCTTATTTACTCAATTTAGAAAAAAAAGACAGGAGTGTTGTATTACACACTACACTTTTGTATTGTATTATACAGTCATGGGAAAAAGAAAGTACACCCTCCTTCAATTCTGTGTTTTTAATAAATAACAATTATGTGGTCCCTACAAACTTCTATAAACAAACAAATAACCTCTTCTATGAACAAACAAATAACAACAAACACAACAGATTTCAATATGTCATATTTTTGTCCCATAAAGTAAACCAACATTCAGAATGTGGGAAAAAATAAGTACACCCTTCCTACTTCCACAATTATTAGAGAGTTATTAGCAGACAGGTGTTACTAAAGAAATGCACAAGTTTAGTTAATCATTAAGAAGTGTGACTACCTCTATAAAATCAGAACTTTTTGCAGTTTGGTGTTGTGGAGCACTCAGATGTGTGTCTACATCATGCCAAGGAGAAAAGACATTAGCCATGACCTCAGAGAAGCAATTGTTGCTGCTCACCAATCTGGGAAGGGTTATAAGGCCATCTCCAAACAATTTGAAATTAACCATTCTACAGGGAGAAGGATTGTTACGAATGGAGAGCCTTCAAGACAGTTGCCAATCTTCCGAGTAGTGGGCGTCCCAGCAAGTTCAGTCCAAGGTCAGACCATTTAATGCTCAGAGATATAAAGAAAAACCCAAGAGCTACCTCATGTGACCAACAGGCCTCACAATCAGAAAAAGACGGAACAAATATGGCTTTCATGAAAGGTTGGCTAGGAAAAAGCCCCTTCCTTCCAAATAGAATATGGCAGCACAACTTATGTTTGCAAAATTGCATGTGAACAAAGCACAAATGTTCTGGAACAATATCCTTTGGACTGATGAGACCAAGATGGAGATGTTTGGTCATGCACAACTCCATGTTTGGCAAAAACCAAACAAGGTGTATCACCACAAACACTTCATACCAACTGTCAAGCATGGCAGTGGAGGGATGATGATTTGGGCTTGTTTTGCAGCCCCAGGACCTGCGGACATTGAGACGGTGATGAACTCCACTTTATATCAGAATATTCTTGAGACAAATGTGAGGCCATCTGTCCAGCAGGTTAAGCTAGGCCGATATTGGGTCATGAAACAGGACAAGCACCAAGCACACCAGAAATACAACATCTTAATGGCTAAAAAAGAAAGAAATCAAGGTGTTGGAATGGCGAAGTCAAAGTCCAGACCTCAACCCCATTGTGTTCAAGTTGTTGCTGCTAAAGCTGTTTCTACATGTTACTGAATTATAGGGTGTTTTTATTTTTCCCACCTGGTTACTGAATGTTAGTTTACTCTTTGGAAAAAAGTGGCTATATATTGAAATCTGTTGTGTTTTTCACCTGAGGTTATTTATTTATTTATAGAAGTTGGTGAGGACCACACAATTGTAATTTAGGCGATGATAAATATAGAACTGAAGGAGGGTGTACTTTCTTTTTCCTATTAATGTATATTGTTAATATAATTAATATGAGCTAATTTTCACATTTCATAATCCATTTTTCATTTGTTCTACCTGAAATTCTACCTGAAAAAGGATAAGTACAACAACATTTTACAAAAAATAGAGGAGCATAGGATCAATTAACTGATGTGGACATCAGCAAGTCAGTGATGACTGAAATCTGAAGATCCAGTCATGTAGTTCATTTGTAAATGACTACTAGTAGTAAATCTAATCCTGCATTTGAGGCAAAGTTGCAAGTTGTAATTCTCCACCTACATCCAGTAAAAACCACCAAAATGCCCCCTCAGCCACCAGTTTCTTCCCTGTTTATCCAGCAACGTCAAATCATCATGGCTACACACACTGTGGACTGTGTATAGTGCCCTTTCTCTACTTTTAGATTAGTATATAGCAGTATTGGCTTTAGATCAATAAATATACAGACACCATACTTGGTTAAATCTATAACATTGACCAAATTAATCGCTGTTTTGAGAAAGTAATCATCAACATAATAGTTATCACTAACGTTAGATGGCTAGCTTGTTGTTACCACTACTCACTACTGTCCTCTGGCTAGCTTGTTGCTAATCTGCTCACTATTGTCTGCTGTTGTTGTTGTACTGCAATTTCAGTCCTAAATGTTGCATGAATATTTGAAGTTCACTGTAGTAGAACAGTGCCAATAGCCACTCAGGCCTGTAACTGTAAAGTACAGTTAAAGTAGCTTTTTATGAGCTATACATGCTTTGACAGAGCAAACAAAAGACATGCTTTCATCAAAGCATCCATGGTTTTTTCCACTTTGCACATCAAATGTGCTGAGGTGGGAAATGACTTTATTACAACTTGCAAATTACCACTTACAAGGCACCATGAATGCAACATCAATGACTAGACTTTGTTCTAATCTCTAATCTTGAAGACAGATCTCTGAAAATCTTAGTGTGAGATTTACAAATTGACGACAGGAAAATCATTAGGCTCACGTGGAATTGAAGCCATGAAGTGTGAATATAAAAGTTTGCTCTTCCAAACTAAACTCTTGGCAAATTGGAACCAAGAAATTAAGTATTAATTGTTTGTGTGCATCATTGCAAATGAGGAATCTGGCATAAATTAATAAACTGTTCAATTTGTTAACACTGTGAAAACACTGTTGCTAAGGAACTGGGAAATATGGACACAAGCTTAAACAAATGACTAATGTGAGCGGAACTCTGGTAATTTTGGTTTATGTTGAGCTTTGGCACTAAATTTAAAAGAAATAATTTCTAACACAATGTCTCTAAAATGCATTTAATTATTTATTGTGATAATTTATACTTACAGACAACCACTAGACAGCTTCAAGCTACACTAACACCACAAGTCCCTTCTAACATTTCCTGATCATTCAAGTCCCTGGCATTGTTTGTACACTGTGTTTATTTCCTGCATCCTTCTGACTTTCAATGTGCAAGTATGATTTTAATCCTTTCTTTGTTGCTAAGAATAAAAAAGCAATAAAAAAAACAAACATCCTTAACTGTTCCAGAGCAGAAACTTGCATTTTAAATCTTTGTTACTTAACTTTAGTTTTCATTTCATGTAGTCTACTAGTTTATAATTTGGATCAATATCCCGTCTTTCATTATTCATTCTTTGTATCGTTAAACATATACTGTGCTGCACACACTTTGATGTTACATGGCTTCAGCTCTTGGATCAAGAAAAAAGGTAACTTAAACTTAGTATAATTGTTTTCTCAACATGAATGTAAGGGCATTCTAAGTGACCATAGAACAATCTTGGTATCCATTTTCAATCCCTTTAAACCTCTGGCATAAAGTGTTTGTTTCTACCGTGCCTCTGAACCACTTTTGGACAGTGAGTCTGTCTGTTTACGATCAACTTTCACTCTTCTATATAATAGTTAGGCAGCTCTTAATACTGAGTGTGTGCATCTGCGACTACACAATCTGTGGTGCAACACTCCAAGTTTTCACTACTGGATTAGCAAATACCAGCATTCTAGAAGTAAAGATTTGCATGCAACCAGGTCAACCACCTCCTTTCTATATGCTCTCTCATCACCCCCAGTGATCAGTCCAGTGAATGTAAAATCATTTGTGAATTTGATATTGCTGGTGTTGTTCAGGAAGGCAACACAGTCTTATGTGAAAAGAGCATAGAGCATGGGACTTAATACACAGCTTTGGGGGGGTCTCTATGCTTATAATGCGTATGCTGGAGGTGTGGTTGCCGATTCTGACTGACTGAGAGCTGCCTGTTATAAAGTCTAGGACCCAGTTACAGAGGGTGGGTGCCAGTACGAGAGTGAGGACTTTTTTTGCACAGTTTGGATGGAATGACTGTAATGAATGCTGAGCTGTAATCAATAAATAGCATAGCTGTCCTTGATGGCATCTTCTGTGGACCTGTTTTGGTGATAAGCATACTGGAGTGTGTCCTGTATGTTCCTGTGAATATGGATCATGACTAGCCTTTGAAAACACTTCAAAATTGGAGTCAGTGCAACCAGTTGATAGGTTGCACTGACTCATCTTTGGGGTCATCGCAGGTCACTGTGCTCATCTTTGGGAGGGGCACAGTGGTGGTTGTCTTGAGGCAGGTGGGTACTGAAGTTTGTCCTAGGTACAGATTGAATTTGTCCACAAAGACTCTGATGAGCAGGCTCTTAGCACACACCCAGGGATGTTGTCTGGGCCAGCTGCTTTCCTTGGGTTTATTCTTCTCAGAAACCTGCCCACATCTGCCAGTGAGATCGGGAATGGAGTGTGCACTCTCTGTGTGCTCCAATTCCCATAACCCTCTTCTGTGGCTTAGTGTTGAGAGACTCAAATCAGGGATAGAATTCATTCAGCTCATCTGGCAGTGCGGCTTGGCTGAGTATTTCCACTCTGCTTTTGTTCTGATAATCTGTGATGTGTTGCAGGTCTTGCCACATGTGCCAGGTGTCAGCGGTGGCATAGTAACACTCCAGCTCTGTTCTGTCTTTTGGCCTCTTTGGTGGTTACCCTAAACAGACTGCATACACTCGCTGAGATGGTATATCTAAACAACTTCTGAACAATCAACATGATCTTCTTCCCTATACTGAAAGCCTTTGACCTTGTAAGCTGCGATGCACTGTTCAAAACCCTTGCCAAAATTGGATGTCACACCAAAGTGACAGTCTATGAGACACTACCATACACCCTTCTGTATGGTAGTGAGCCAGGGAATTCTGGGAGTGACTTCCCAGTAACTGACCTTGGGACACTACTACTGATTATAGTTCCCGCAGCTCTTTTGGATCCATGGTTGACAGCAAAGTCCTATGTAACAATGAAGATCGATGTGCAAGAGGTTTAATATTGATTGTAGCAAGCAAAGCGAAAACACAAGAGAGAGAGGGACTCAAACACACTTGCCTTGAACTTGAACTTGACCCCGAATGAGCTGTGAGCAGCTGAGAGTTTGTTTTTGTTTTATTTTTATGTGGTATATGGAAGCAGCAAATGCTGAAAAGCACTTGTGGGTGAAATGAAGAGCAGGAGAATAAAAGAAGCACTAAGCTCAGTCAAAAGTTGCCTGTCTTCCAAATGGTTTTGGGGTGATTTATTTGGGCTTGGATGTTTTTTGTGAGAAAGGGCTTCTGTCTAGCCACCCTACCCCATAGTCCAGACATATGAAGAATATGAGAGATTGTTGTCACATGCATAGAGTAATCAGTACTTGTCAGATATTCCTGCAGCTCCTTTAATGTTGACATTGGTCTCTTGGCAGCCTCCCTGGTAAGTTTTTGTCTTGTCCTTTTTGAAAAATTTGGAGGGACCTCCTGTTCTTGGTGATGTCACAGTATTTTTTAATTTTAAACTGGGCTAAGCCGGAGATAAGGGTAACTGAGAACTAGGGGAAAAAAAAAACAAAAACCAAATATAGAGTCTCAGGAAATAGGAATGTTTGAGCAATTGGAAAATAAGGGGAATTTGAAATAAACAGACAACGTCCTATAGAAACAGCTGGTCTTTATTTGGGGTTATTCAGAATAATTTCATTGATGTGTGATAATTATTTTTGAACATGAGATTGAATGTGACTGGTTCATTCTGAACACAGTCACATCCCCAATTATAAAAGGGTGTGCGCACTTATGCAACAAGGTTATTGTTTTTTTATTTTTCCTATTTTTCCCTAAAATGTTTCTGATTGTTTTTCACTTAATTTTTTATATGTTATATGTTTTATATAATTTCAACTTATGAGTGGGAAAAGTTCTGACATGATTTATCTTGATGTAATTTTTTTCATCACAAAAACTTGCCATTTTAATAGGTGTGTGTGGACTTTTCTTATCCACTGTGTATGTGTTGGGTATATTAAAATTATACAACTGTATGGCTATCCGAAGAAGTGTCCTGAACACATGGAATAAAACAGGTAAAAAAAGCAGGTAAACATGAAAAAAAAAGCAGGTAAAACTGAGGATTGGTCTGCTTCCTGACTTAATCTCACTTGATATGACTGTAGAGTAACAGGCTTTATATTATTTATATTTTTAATAATGCTGATTTTTGTTTGGGGTTTTTGTTTTGGTTATTTGATTGATTTATTTTTCAATAAAATAAAGATTACCAGCTGTGGTGTGGTGTTTAAAAGAGAATTAAGTTATTGTTGCAGCTGCTTGCAACTCAGATCCTGACAAACTTACAAGTGGACACATCCAGTAATGTCTGAATGTAGCCACTTCAAAAAAAGTTTTTTTTTTTTAAATGAATTTATATTCATACAGAGCATGGCATATTAGGTAACAATAATAAAATGTAAAAAAAATCAAATCAAAATATCAAATAATTACCATAAAAACAGTAAAACCAATAATTAAAAAAAAAATCTATATTTATGGTGTGAACACCCAATGACTTTAAAATTGTATCAATTTTCTTAGGCACACGATCATGCAGTTTTAGAAGAAAATCAACTGGTAGTTTGTTTCAAAGAATCTTGAAGAACCTTACATTGTACTTTCACAGACTTTGACTGCCTCACTTGCTTCAGCTTCTACAAGTAATTATAGACAGCATTGATGATGTTCTACTGACACACTTATGCAGTAGACATACATTTAAGACAACATTTATAAAAGAATTTAGGGTGCACAGTACTGTATACAACCTTTATACAGTGTACTCTATCTATTCACATTTTCTGTGGCAATTACACTATAGTGCATTTATTTCAGCACCAATAATAAAATTCTAATCTGTGAGCATAGTCAGGGTAGACAGAAAATTAAGGTAATAGAATGTTCAGTGACAGATGCTGTGACTGGTAACTCTGTAAATTAAAACCCAATCTATTTAAATGAACTCAAAATTGCACACAATGTATAAGATTTTACCTCAGGTGTGTATCTCACATGCAAAATATGTCTTATGGTCTGTCCGACTAATGACAGTCTCTGTTAGACACCTCATTGTTTCATACAGCCTGATTTTACAATCTGGACTGTAAAAGATTTTACACTATATACATTTTAGTCAAATGCATCTCTGATTAACCCCTACTGAAGTCTGATCGCAGTATATCAAATAATATTTAAGTCTCCATGGCTGTCATACAGTAGTCATGGTCAGCTAACTTCCAGTTTTACTTGTTGCCAGTTGTTCTATGCAAAAGATGGGTGCCTCATTGGGTTTTTTTTTTTCCAATTTCCTTAATGTTGTTAAGGCTGTGGCTGACGTATTTACCTGTGGATGAGATCTAAAACTGGTATGATAGTTCAGATTTAAACAGATATGCTTTAAATACCTCTTCAGTGCATTCAAACTTGCATTTTCGTGTGGAAAATCCAGGATTATATATATATATAATATATGCCTTCAAAAATAATGAAATTAAATGTTTTTACATTAAAAAAAACTATAAATCTATTACTATAAAGAGCAGTGAACAGTAATAAATGAAACAAAGTCAATATCTAGTGTGACAAGCCTTCGCTTTAAAAATAAAAATAGTAGTCTCAGGCACAATTTGTTCAGTTTTATAAGGAAATGAGCTGTAAGTTTTATTGAGCATCTGGAGACTTTGTCGCACTTGCTTCTTATTTTTGCAGCAAAACCCAGCAGCCTTCATTACGTTTTTTGTCTGAAAAGTGGTCTCTTATGTAATATGCTGCTTTCTTTACTGACATACAAACATTTTTCTGTAACATTTAATTTTGTGCTGGAAATCTAAAAAGTTTTGTACTGAATCAATAATGAAGAAGTCATAAAATAAAAATCTATAACAAAGTTTGTACTCCACGGTTTAAATTTGTGTTTGTAAGTGCTACATACACCAATCATCCATTGAGGTCTGGGGAATTTGGAGGCCAAGTCAGCACCTTGAATTCTTTGTCATATTCCTCAAAACATTCCTGTTCCTCAAAACATTTTACAGTGTGGCAGGGCGCATTATCCTGCTGAAAGAGGCTGTTAGGGAATACCATTGCCATGAAGGGATGTACTTGGTCTGCACCAGTGTTTAGGTAGGTGGTGTGTGTCAAAGTAACATCTACATGAATGCCAGGACCCAACGTTTCCCAGCAGAACATTGCCCAGAGCATCACACTGCGTCTGCTAGCTTGCCATCTTCCCAAAGTGCATACTGGTGCCATCTTTTCCCCAGGTAATGGACGCACATGCACCCGGCCGTCCACATGATATAAAAGAAAACATGATTCATCAGGCCAGGCCACCTTTTTCCATTGCTACATGGTCCAGTTCTGATGCTCACATCCCCATTGTAGGTGCTTTCGGGGGTGGACGGGGTCAGCATGGGCACTCTGACTGGTCTGCAGCAAGCGGTGATGCACTGTGTGTTCTTTCTATCATAACCAGCATTAACTTTTTCAGCAACTTTTTTTTGTGCTACAGTAGCTCTTCTGTGGGATCAGACCAGATGGGCTAGCCTTCGCTCTCCATGTGCATCAGTGAGCCTTGGGTGTCTGTTGCCGGTTCACCGGTTGTCCTTCCCCGGACCACTTTTGGTAGGGACTAACCACAGCACACCCGGGATCACACCACAAGACCTGCCATTTTGGAGATGCTCTGACCCAGTCATCTAGCCTTCACAATTTGTCCCTTGTCAAAGTCACTCACATCCTTCCCAAAGTGCATACTGGTGCCATCTTTTCCCCAGGTAAGGGACGCACATGCACCAGGCCGTCCACATGATGTAAAAGAAAACATGATTCATCAGACCAGGCCACCTTCTTCCATTGCTTCATGGTTCAGTT
This sequence comes from Pangasianodon hypophthalmus, assembly GCF_027358585.1. Taxonomy (NCBI): domain Eukaryota; kingdom Metazoa; phylum Chordata; class Actinopteri; order Siluriformes; family Pangasiidae; genus Pangasianodon; species Pangasianodon hypophthalmus. The sequence continues at coordinate 13,960,912 of NC_069729.1, forward strand.
CTGATGCTCACATGTAGGTGCTTTCTGCAGTGGACAGAGGTCAGCATGGGCACTCTGGGGCCCCATACGCAGCAAACTGTGATGCACTGTGTGTTCTGACACCTTTCTATCATAGCCAGCATTAATTTTTTCAGCAACTTGTGCTACAGTAGCTCTGTGGGATCAGACCAGACGGTCTAGCCTTCACTCCCCATGCGCATCAATGAGCCTTGGGCACCCATGACCCTGTTGTCCTTCCATGGACCACTTTTGGTAGGTACTAACCACTGAATACACCCCATAAGACATGCCATTTCGGAGATGCTCTAACACAGTCATTTAGCCATCATGATTTGGCCCTCAGGTCCTCAGCCTTAACCATTTTTTCTGCTTCCAACGCACCTTCGAGAACTGATTGTTCACTTGCCACCTAATATATCCCACCCCTTGACAAGTGCCATTGTAATGAGATAATCAATGTTATTCACTTAACCTGTCTGTGGTTTCAACAAGTGGTTTGAACAAGTGTGAACAAACCCCTATCCTGAAACAAATTAATAATATCTTGTGCATGTTGTACAAGCATGCAAAAACAAAAAAGTCAATATTTGTGAGACAACACCTGATTGCAATAGGGTTTATATGAATCAACTATCAGCACAAGCCTTCATCGCAAGACAATTTGCTTTGGAGGTCAGTGGACAGCTGCTCATTATCAGGGTGAGAAGGTGAAAAAAAGGCCAGATGCACACATTTTGTTTTTGGTGTTCTTGTGCCGGCAGATGTGTGATGTGGATGCAGGAGAAGAGCCAGCAGTGACTCATGCATGGTGATGTCCAGTGTGAAGAAAACATGAATTCCATTATTTTCACTACTACACTATTGCAGTTACATGGCAACAATTTAGATATGTATCTGGTCAAGACTACATCTAAATGCAGCTCAAAAAAATTATTTTTTAAAAATTGGATTTGGAACCCTGAAACCTTGTAATGTGAGTATATCATTTCTGATTCGCAAAGAACCAGGGCCCTCTTTTTTTTTTTACTGGAGAGTATAAATTGTTGGTCGAAACCTTTTAATGCAAAATGTAGGATTTACCAGAATGAACATTTGCTCAGATTTGTGCATATATTTCTGCACAGCTCTGCACGGCATACCTAAAGCACTTAGAAAGGCAAGGCCAATTCTTTTGTTTTTGCGATACACTGACAAGACATTTGGGTTTCAGATCAAAAGATGAATATGAGACGATAGATCAGAATTTCAGCTTTAATTTCCTGATATTTACATCTAGATGTGTTAAACAACTTAGAACATGGCACCTTTTGTTTGAAACCACCCACTTTTCAAGTGATCATAAATATATGAACATGTGACTTACAGGTGTTTCTTGTTGCCCAGATGTTCCCTGTTAGATTGATTGTTTAAACAATAATTAGCTCTGAATGTCTACTCTTGGTTTGAGCCCTGGGTTTCGCCTATGTAGACATCGAACAGGTTAGCCAAGGAAAATAACAGCAGTTGATGACAGAAACATTGTGAGAGCAGTGAAGAATAACCCAAAACAACACTTTGTGACATTAACAACAACCTCCAACCTACTCTACCTTCAGGGCAGGGGTGAATGTATCACAATCCACCATTCGAGGAATACTTCAAGAACAGAAATATAGAGGCCATACCACAAGATGCAAACCACTCATCAGCAGTAAGAATCAGAAGGCCAGATTGGAATTCGCAACGAAATATGGAGATGAGCCATGAAAGTTCTGGAACCAAGATTAACCTCTAACAAACTTGTTTTACACATCTTGTTGTAAATATCAGGAAATGACAGGTGTATTTCTGATCTATCATCTCATAGTCATCTTTTGATCACAGCCAAATGTCTTTACTGAAATGGAGTATGAAAATGATCATCTTACCCTATAACCTTCACAGTCACCAGATCTGAACCCAATTGAATACCTATGGGAGATTTGGGAGCAATATGTAAGACAGTGCTTAGCTCCACCATCATCAAAACGCCACCCGACAGAATATCTTTTGGTACACTTCCAGAAATATGTAGAATCTTTGCCAAGGTGCACTGATCTTTGCCAATGTGCTTCTCTGGATCGTAGTGGCCCAGCACCTTACTAAGACACTTTATGTTAGTTACAATATGTCACAATATGTCATCTGTTAGCAGTAGAACTGCTAACAGATGACATAAACTTAACAGTTTGAACAGGGACAGCCATATGTGCTATTTGCAACTATAAAAACCCCCAAAAAAGATATCCATGTTAAAAAAACGATGGCAGGAAATTTGGATTTTATCAAAGGTTTGCAAAGCATTTCTAAGCATTCCTAGTTCCAGTGAAGGGAAATCCTAATTCTACAGAATACAAAGATATCCTATAGTGAAGTGAAGTGAAGTGTGGCCAAGTATGGTGACCCATACTCAGAATTTGTGCTGCATTTAACCCATCCAAGTGCACACGCACACACGCACACACACACCATGAGCAGTGGGCAGCCTTTTTTGCTGTGGCGCCTGGGGAGCAGTTGGGGGTTTGGTGCCTTGCTCAAGGATCTCACCTCAGTCGTGTACTGAGGGTGGGAGAGAGCGCTGGTCATTCACCCCACCCCCCTACCTATAATCCCTGCTGGGCCTGAGACTCGAACCCACAACTTTCAGGTTCACCTTCGGGTTACAAGTCCGAGACTCTAACCATTAGGCCACTAATGGTTATACTTATACTAATAGACTGCCACGACTGCTATATGATTGTGTGCTTCCAACCTTGTGGCAACATATGTGGGAAAGCCCACATATGAGTGTGATATGTGTTCAAAACTTTTGGCCATATCGTGTATCATGTATATAGAAAAAAATCTTATTTTTATTTTTCAGTTAACAGATTATTTTGTGCATGAATATGTCCTGAGTGTATTGTGTGCTTAATCATTATAATGTTTGCTTTATTGTTACAGTTTTTTTTCACAGTGTCCTCCTGTTTATCTCCTGTTTTGCTTCCTGTTTCCTGCTGTCTGATTTTGACTTCCTAGTTTTCCCTTGTTCCTTTTTCCTGTCTTTCCTTCTAATGTCTTGTCGTTGCATTTTAAACCTCTCTGTTTGTCTTGTGTGTGTGTGTTTCTACAGCACTTCTGAGTTTTGCCAGTTTTTTATGTTCCTTGTTTTAGTCTTATTTTTAAATTTGTATTACTTTATTGTACTACACATTGTGTTAATATGGTGCTGATCTATTATCTTGGAAACCACTGCTAGTGATACACTGGTCTAAAATTAGGGCTTCTGCTTCCTGTTTTCTGGTTAGTGTGAGAAGATGATCTCTGGTAATAGTATGATTTAGTCACAGATCTTTTATAATCCTCTTATAAACAAGCCAAAAATTCTATTTTTTATTAGTTATTTTATTAAAATATATTAACACAGCAATCCTAGTTTACCTACTTTGTTGAATTGTTTCCTCATACTAGTCAGTCTACTATGTCTGTTATGCTTATATCCAACAACCTAACCATGCCTGAGTGAGCTATTTTCTTTCACAGAGGAGCAGAAAACACATGCTTACTGGTGAAAAAAAACGTTGATTGAGAACATTGTTATCTATTGCTGAATCCACTGATTATACACACAGTGTTACATCGCTTGGCTAACTATTAGCTAGTTATTTGCTTGATTGGGAACTGTTAACCTTAACTTAGCCAAACACACCTTGCAAGATATTGACTATCTGCTCTTTAAACATGCCTTTGTACAATAGCTATCAAATTCCTGGTTTGTTGTGTCTTGGATCTGGCCTGCATCCTGGATTATATAGACTGTTTTATTTGGCTTTCTGTTTGGACTTGTTTACACAGTGTATTAGCTGGATCTTGGATGTTTAATGTAGCTGTCATACCCTGGATCATGATTGGATTGGAAGTTTAATTTCCCTGTTCCCCTGGTTCCCACTTCCTGTTTCATGACATTTTTATAGCTAGTACTGTTTGCTGGATATGCGTATTCTTTTCCCATCCAAACATTCTCAAACATACCCCATTGTCACAAAAGGGGTACCTCAAGTATTAAAGTATCCAAGCATTCAGGGTAACATCTTAGAGAGCATAGTATGTTTTTTAGTGATATATTTTCTGTGAGTTTATTGCTTTGTTAAAAAATAAAAGGGCTCTGACATGATAAAACAGCTGTTGTGGCATAAAAATGGTAGATAAGCTAGTTTATAACTGTATAACCCTAAGCAGTATGTCAAAATTGTCCAATCAACAGAGATACATTCTCATCTCAATGAATGGGCCATATACCCTGACTTGCTGGAGACCCTAAACCTTTCCCACAAAAGGGGTATGTCTAGGAGAAATTTTCAGTTGAAGAGAGACGATCCCCACAGATAGCTCCCTGACTGGATAGGGAGCACTGTGGTGTATGGACCCCCAGTGTGAGGTCAGAACATAGCAACCTACTAGAATTAAAGGCAGGCTGACCCTCTAGTTCTTCCTATGTGTCCTGAGACAATGTCATGTCCTGATCTGTTCAGACAATGTAGTGACAACCAGGTACATAAATCATCAGGGTGGCATAAGGTCCGAAAAAATGCTCTCTCCCTGTCGGTCACTAGTAGCTAGACTCACTGAAGGCAGTTTGACTACTGGGTCACATCTGGGAAAAATTCAGCCAGACACAGGTGGACTTCTTTGCCTATTCCAAAACCATCTCACTGTCGAGCATGGTTCTCTCTAGCTGAGCCAAACAGTTCTGTGGCACAAGACACACAAGCTCACCCCTTGCTGATAATGCTCATGTCACACAAAATTAGGTGGGATGCCCTGGCAACTCCCTCACCGGGCAGACTTATTGTTACAGATGTACTGCGAGCTGTGGCACCCCATGCGTACCTGTGGGGTTGACCAATCAGTGCAGTGGGCAGCTCAATGATTGTGACGTAGCAGTCTAGGAAACAATCCTGAATGTTAGAGCCCATAGTATGTGGGCCTTGTATGATCTCATTCTCAACTGCTCTTGTTTTAGAGTTCATAGGATCATCACAGCATTTCTTAAAGTAGCTATGTCCCTTCATCTGCCTAGCTCCCCCAAGAGCCCAGTGTGGGATCTCCCCCTCATGCTGGAGTCCCTTAAGACCTCTCTGTATGAACCGATACATATTTGAAAAGGGTATCATTGATAACAGCGTTTTTGCTAGTGAACATCTCAGCAAAATGGGTGGCAAAACTGTATGCCTTGGTGGTAAGCTCATCCTACATGCAATTAGTGGCTGGATTATTCTGGAGTGACGTTGTGGCCAAACCCAGGGTTCCTGTCTAAGGTTATTTCTGCCAAATTTGTGAACCAGGTGGTTGACCTCAAAGTGATTTACAAAGGTCAATCAGCAACAGGCTCCATATTCTCTCCAGTATGTGCTTAAATGTACTATTGGATCCACACAGGGTGCTCCCCTGGCTAAGCAGAAATTGGCCCACTGGGTGACAGAGGTTTTCACTATGGCCTGTGAACAGGCTGCACACACAACCCGTACTGTGAATGCCATTCTAGAGCTGAAATAGAATGCTAGTTACTGATGTAACTGTGGTTCTATGAACACTGGATAACCACCATGTTTACCTCTCATTTGGAACCTGCGACTCAACAAGCACTAGGCGAGTAGGTAAGAAAATTGATGTGGTATGAAGGTCTTTATAGCAAATTCTATGTCATTGTGACTTCATGACTTTGTTGAAGGGCTTGTCATACATACGCACAAGCACTAGAGGAGATCCAGATTGCAGATACTATCATGTTGTAGCGTTATTTAAAAAATGCACAAAAGAATGGAAACCCCTTATCATATTCCCAGGAAATCCCCCCCCCCCCATGCATCCTGAGTGATAGGATAACAAGTGGGCAGCAGAGACACATAGCCGTTCACACCTGGCATTATGAATGTGTCTCCAATGACCACTTGTCATCGGATTTCATACATCATTTCCACTGGTGAAAGGCTTTCACTCACATTTATTACATCAGTCTACCACTTTTATTTTCAGGCAGAAATGTCCCACGAATCCTATCTCATGTACCGTTACACACTGTTTCAAATGTTTAATCATGTGGTCTGCTAACACAACTTATAAATGAATGAGAGATGAGACCAAGAATGAAGCTTTGAAAAGCAGCTGCTTTCGTCTCTGCTGTTATAGCGTGATCTTTATCCATTAGCCTTGAGGTGGAGAGCTCTACCATTCAGCACGATTTTCACAATCTTGCAGTGATTACATATTTTCCAGCTAGGGCAATGATGATTAGTCTATTATTTAGTCCTTTGTTGCTGTCTGGGATGCATCGAGACGCATTCACATTCACACTACAAATGTAATGTGGCTATATGTGTTCCAGACCACCGCTGAATGTGGTTTGAGTGATTGGATCACAGTGCGACACATTTAACCCCATTCACACATGTTTTTAGTGCTGTCCACTTGTGATCTTATCACCCAGGACGCATGTAAATGCCAGGTGTGAACGGGGCCACAGTCACAGCTCTAAAATATATAAATATGAAATTCAGATTGGTTTTGTTATTTGTCCAGTACGTAACCAAATGCACCAAAAATATTGGCCAATAAATACGGTCATTGTGAAATTGAAGGGACATCACATTTTGCTGTGATATATAGCAAACCAGTAATATAATTTTTTATGTAAATATTTGTCCATACCACCCACTACTAAATATCAGTCAAAGCCCCACTAGTTGTCCTTTATTGTATTAAGAAGTACATGTTGTCTAACAACAGCAGGCATTGGCCTCAGGCTGGAAGCTCCAAAAGGATAATGCTGTCAAGAAGCATGAAACATTTAGTCAAGCTAAAAATATGAACTAAATCACTCATTCACCAATATTTTTATATTATAATATGATTAAAGTGCCCATGAAATGGCTCATGAGCCATGATTTGATTCTGTATGTTGACAAAGTTCCTTTTGAAACAGCAACTGAGGGAGTAAATATGTTGAAGGGCTTATTTCCACAACAGCCAATAGTGTTTGAAATGTTCCACACTTCCTGCCAAATCTAAATATACTCAACAGTGGATTAGCAAACCAGCTAAATAAGAGCCCAAAAGTTTAAATAGAGGTTGTTTTCAACTGTTTATGATTTCTCTCTTCCAATTTGCCCATTACGACTTTGTCTGGTATCTGTTTGGCCTGCATCGGTTATTTACGTCTTCCCTGCAGCGGTAAGAGCAGAAGGCTACCTAAGGGAGAGAGAGAGAAAAGACTGCCATTTAACACAAGATAGTAATATAAAAACTGTATCTAGAAAAAAGCTTTCTGGACAGCTCAATCTCTCTCTCTCTCTCTCTCTCTCTCTCTCACACACACACACACACACACACACACACACATAAACGTGCCTCAATATGTCCAAATGCTCGCTTGCTCACCCGAAGATCAACATTTTGGAGGGGGAATGAGCGCAGTCACCAACACACAAACACACACACACACACACACACAGATGGATACCAACCATCTTTTAAACATACAAGGGATTGTTTGGATGGAGAATAACATGCAGGATGCTGCACTACCACAACTACAAAAATGACCCATGTAGCTGCTACTGTAGAGTGACTTGCCCTGCCCAGTTTGTTTACAGGAGCAGGACATACTGTATTTATTCTTGATATATTATGAATATATGTTAGCATGCTCTGTGCTGACCTCGTGATATCTTTTGTTCTTCCTCTGTTCTGATAAACATGTTTAGAGTATGTACACTCTGTGAAACACGTCAACCGCCACTTCTGTTTTCTGCTGATGCCTTTGTCTCTGCAGATATTGCACCCTTTGTTCTGTATAAATACTCCCTGTCTGCCTCAATAAACTTTGAAGAGCTTTGCTACTCGAACACTGACTTTGTGTGGTTCTTTTGGCACTCTCTTCCCTGATATCAGCTCAGAAGCAGGGGCAGAATCGCGACTCATACTTCTTCTCTGAATCCGAGTGAAACAAAATTCTGACAGTTCTAGAGAACATCTCATTGGACACTAAACTGACAACGTATATTCATCCTCCACTTTATTAGGAATATCTGTACACTTGCACGTTTATTCAGCTATCCAAGCAGCCAATCATGTGGCAGCAGTACAATGCATAAAATCATGCATATATTGGTCAAGAGCTTCAGTTAATGTTCACATCAAACAGAATGGGAAAAAAGTATGATCTCTGTGACTTTAACCATGGCATGGTTGTTGGTGCCAGATGGGCTGGTTTGAGTATTTCAGAAACTGCTGATCTACTGGGAATTTCACACACACTAGTCTCTAGAATTTAAACAGAATGGTGCAAAAAACAAAAAACACTGAGTGAGAGATAGTTCTGTGCATGGAAACACCTTGTTGATAAGAGAGGTTAGAAGAAAATAGCCAGATTGGTTTGAGCTGCCAGGAAGGATATAGTAACTCATACAATCATTCTAAAAATATCTCGGCATGCACAAAACATTGACCTTACAAGAGTTGGTGGTTGGGCTACAACAGCAGAAAACCATACTGGGTTCCACTCCTGTCAGCCCAGAACAGGAATCTGTGGCTATCATGGGCACAGGCTCACCCAAACTGGGCAGTTGAAGATTGGGGGAAAAAATCACCTGGTCTTTTTCCAGTCTTCAACTGACCAGTTTGGGTGAGCCTGTGCCCATGATAGCCTCAGATTCTTGTTCTTGGCTAACAGGAGTGGAACCCAATGTGGTCTTCTGTTGTTACAGCCCAACCACCTTGAGGTTTGATTTGTTGTGATTTATGAGATGGTTTTTCTGCTCACTATGGTTGTAAAGAGTGCTTATTTCAGTTACTATAGACTTCCTGTCAGCTCAGTCCAGTCTGGTCATTCTCCTCTGATTTTTCTCATCAACAAGGTGTTTCAGCCTGCAGACCCTCCACTCACAGGATGTTTTTGTTTTTCACACCATTCTGTGTAAACTCTAGAGACTGTTGTGTGTGAAAATCCCAGATCAGCAGTTTCACTAATTTGACACCTTCTTCCATTGCTCCATGGTCTAGCTCTGATGCTCACATGCCCATTGTAATAAAAAGTGTGTTCTCGAAGTTGATGTGTTGGAAGCAGGAAAAATGGGCAAGCATAAGGAGCTGAGCAACTTTGACAATGGCCAAATTGTGATGTCTAGATGACTGGGTCAGAGCATCTCCAAAATGGCAAGTCTTGTGGGGTGTTCCTGGTATGCAGTGGTTAGTACCTACAAAAAGTGGTCCAAAGAAGGACAACCAGTGAACTGGCGACAGGGTCATGGGGGCCCAAGGCTCATCGATGTGTGTGAGGAGCAAAGGCTAGCCCGTCTGGTCTGATCCCACAGAAGAGCACAGATTGCTGAAAAAGTTAATGTTGGCTATGATAGAAAGGTGTCAGAACACATAGTGTATTGCAGCTTGCTGAGAACTGGACCATGGAAGAAGGTCCGGAAGTATTTGGACAATGACAGAGTTTTTGTGATTTTTGCCTTTATACACCACCACAATGGATTTGAAATAAAACAATCAAGATGTGATTAGGAATTGCAGCCATTTTCAACAAAGTACCTCCATTTTCAGGGGCTCAAAGGTATTTGGACAAAGTGACATAATTGTAAATATAACCATAATTTTAATACTTGGATGAAAATTGCAGTCAATGACTGCCTGAAGTCTGGAGCCCATGTTCTCGAAACTCAAATTCTGAGTTTCCTCCCTGGAGATGCTTTGCCAGGCCTTCACTGCAACCACCTTCAGTTGCTGCTTGTTTGTGGGTCTTTCTGCCTTCAGTCTTGTCTTCAGTAAGTGACTTGGCCATTGTAGAATATTCCACTTCTTTGCCTTCAAAAAGTCTTGGGTTGCTTTCGCAGTATGTTTAGGGTCATTATCCACCTGCACTGTGAACTGGCGTCGTATCAGTTTTGTAGCATTTGGCTGAATGTGAGCAGAGAGTATAGCTCTTTGCACCTCAGAATTCATCTTGCTACTTCTGTCAGCAGTGACATCATCAATAAACACCAGTGAGCCCGTTCCATTAGCAGCCATACATGCCCATGCCATAACACTGCCTCCACCATGTTTGACACATGATGTGGTATACTTTGGATCATGAGCGGTTCCTTTCTTTCGCCATACTTTTCTATTCCCATCATTCTGGTACAAGTTAATCTTGGTTTCATCAGTCCAAAGAATCTTATTCCAGAACATAGGAGACTTTTTTAGATGTTTCTGGCAAAGTCTAATCTGGCTTTCCTGTTCTTGAGTGTTACCAGTGGTTTGCACCTTGTTGTAAACCCTCTGTATTTACATTCATGAAGGCATCTCTTGATTGTAGATTTTGACAATGATACGCCTATCTTCTGCAGAGTATTCTTGACTTCTGTTGATGTTGTGAAGGGGTTTTTCTTCACCAAGGAAAGGATTCTGCGATCATCCACTTTAGTTGTCTTCCGTGGTCTTCCAGGCCTTTTGATGTTGTTGAGCTCACCAGTGCTTTCTTTCTTTTTAGGAATGTACCCAACTGTTGATTTGGCCACATCTAAGGTCTCTCTTATAGATTTATGTTGTTTTTTTCAGCCTAATGATGGCCTCCTTCACTTGCATTGAGATTTCCTTGGACTTCATATTGGTAGCTCCAGTCAAACAGCTGCCAAATGCCAACTCAATACCTGATATCAACTCCAGACCTTTTATCTGCTTCATTTGTCTTGAAGTACCAAGGGAATGGACCTCACCTGGTCAATTAACTTCTTGTCAGTCAATTGTCCAAATACCTTTGAGCCCCTGAAAATGGAGATACTTTGTTGAAAATGGCTGTAATTCCTAAATGGTAAATGCCATATTTTTGTGGAGCCTCTTATAATAAAGCTGAAAGTCTACACTTCGATCACATCTTAAATTGTTTTATTTCAAATCCATTGTAGTGGTGTATAAAAGCAAAATCACAAAAACATAAATACTTCCGGACCTGACTGTATATACATAGGTGTGTGTGATTGAGTCCAAGTGTGCAAGTCAGGTGATTTTGAATATGGTATTACACATCCAATAAAAAAAGGAATAATCCACATTCTGCTTAAGACATCAACACGTAAGAGCCACTGTGTTCAATTAACTTGAATGTATATCATTTTGTGAGAATACTTTAACTTTAATTATAATTCTCAGCTGTCATGTCACACAAATACACTTTTTCATAAGACTTGTCTTTAAGGAGAGCATTAAAAAATCTCTAAAAGCAGTACTACTGCATTTAATCAAACATAAAATACCACATGACAAAAACCTAAATAAATAATTCACTTAAAAGGTCTGTAAGTATTAAATTTAAATTCCGCTTACATATTAACAAGCAACTGAAAAGTCTTCTCCTGAGCTATAAAAAGAAAAATATAGTACTGTGCAAAAGTCTTAGGCATTCTATTTTTTTTAAGTACAAACCTTGTTATAGATTTTTATTTTATGACTTCTACATTATTGATTCAGTAAAAAAAAAAACATTTTAGATTTCCAAACATTAGTTTTCCAGCACAAAATTAAATGTTACAGAAAAATGTTTGCGTGTCAGTAAAGAAAGCAGCATATTACATAAGAGACCACTTTTCAGACAAAAAAAACATAATGAAGGCTGCTGGGTTTTGCTGTAAAAAATACGAAGCAAGTGTGACAGTCAAAGTCTCCAGAAGAACTGTGGCTGGTTCTGCAAGATGTTCAGTAACACTTACAGCTAATTTCCTTATAAAACTGCATTAATTGTACTTGAGACTACTTTTTTTTTAAAGCGAAGGATCGTCACACCAAATATTGACTTTGTTTCATTTTTTACTGTTTACTGCTCTTTATAGTATTTTTTTAATTGTAGAAACATTTAATTTCATTATTTTTGAAGGCATCTTTGCTCTACAGCATTTCTTTGCATGTGCCTAAGACTTTTGCACAGTACTGTACATCTGCACCATAGTGCAGATTACTAATCAAAAGGTTGTCTAGATGGATTTTATGAGATCATATTTACAAGCACCACTATTATGTGCACATAATATGCACAATAATTTGCACAATTATTGCCATAATTAGATGATGTGCATATGATACTGACATCAGTGACAGATTACGTACTAAGAGGCTGAATCATGAATGAGAGGATGGAAGTGTAAATTTAAGGATAATATTGTGAAAATTTTATATTGGCTAAGGCCCACTAATTGGTAATAGTCCCTAATAAAATGTATGGGGCCTATTTGTGCCGCAGGAGACTTAATGATCAGTTCATAAATTAATTACAAAACATGCAATCTGCTGGAATAATATTCAGTATAAAGCAACAGATCAACACACACCAAAAATCACTAATAATAATTGAACCAAAATTATACAAATTAAGAAAATAGTTTTAATTGGTGAAAAAAAATAATAAAGTATTTTTTATTTTTAAAAATGTTTATGTACAAAATACAACAAATTGTATTAATAAGACAAACAATGTGTTGAAGTAGACTGGTGATGTTTTAGAGGATGCTAAACTGGCAGCTATAAGCTTCCCTTACTTGTTAGTTACACTGGCCTTGCACAATACAAACTTCGGACACCAAACTTGTCTTGGCTGATCTTATCCTGAATCATAACGGAATGATTTGTAAATAATTCTTTAATTTGTTTTACTTATGTATTGTTTTATCTCCTGTTTATATGCGGCATCAGGACAGGACCCAAACTGCTGTCAATCATGTCACAGGTTGCTACAGAATCTGTGTAAAGTTCTTCTCATTACACATAATGTCATCTGCTAGATTGTTATCACACAGAGTAAGCCAGTGTGGTAAGCCTTAAAAAAAACAAATTATGAAAATGTCAGACTTGTCTTCGCTCAGAGAAGTGAAGGATTCACATGAATGCCCAGACTGGTAGGAGTTTGTGAGGTGTGAGCAGTCTGACAATACAGCAATGAAAACAAATAGATGGCAACATTGCCTTGCAGTTAAGCTAACTTAAGGTCAGCCTACGGTCAGAATTCTTCATCAATTTACCCAGCAATTTGTGCATTTCCGATTTGATTATTACATTAATTATTAACTTGTCAGTTGATTTGTTAGTTAATTATTGATCAGCACAAATGGGTCACCACAAAATGGATGAATGAAGGGATACAATACAGTATGCAAAACAGGAAATGTTAATGGTAAGTCTAGTATTTATGGGCAACACTCTAGACCAGGGGTTCTCAAACCTTTATTTAGCCAAGGACCCCTTTATCTGTAAAATAAATTCCACATACCCACTCCACACATAATCCAACTATTCAAATATTAGACTCCATATTTTCAAGAACATTTTGCCTATTTATTGGAGCCATAGAGCATTTTATTCCTGAATATTCCACTGATGGATTGTCAGTAGATTCAAGTTCACTTTAATTATATTATTATTATTTTGTTATTATTTATTGAGGTTTGGATTAAACCAATCAGTTCAAGTGACCAGATAATGAGGCCAATAACAATGGGAACTCAATAATAGATATAATAACTTTGTGGCAGCTTGTGATTTCCACCACTGTATCAAAATTAAAAAAAATCCCCTGACCCTACTTTGAGAACCACTGCTCTAGACCATCTCAGCAACAGTTATCAGTCCTCAAGTTTGTGTGCCAACCTGCAGAAAGTCCAGTGGTGCTCTACAGTGTTCTCATTGGCCTGCTCGCTCATGTGATGCACACGTGCATTCCTGATGGTGAAACCACACTTACAGACGTACTCCACAAGGTGCACCCTAAGTGCCACCTCCTGCTGGTAGTCGCAAGGTCCAAAGGTGAAATATAGCTGAAAATTGTGGGTGTCCATCATGTGTTTGTTCCAGCGTGTAATGTTGTTGGAGATGCCCTCCAGCAGAATGTAGACTTTGGTGGTGATGGTGACTTGGGTAATAATGACAGCTACCGGATTTGAGTACTTGGACAACCTCAGAATGCTGCAAAGTTCCACAATCTGGTCAAAGGTGTCCTGTGGATAGAGTGGTTTCGTGTCACTTAAACACTGGATTAGAGGCTCTATCTGATAGAAATCCGCTTCTTTGCGTAGAAGCTCTGTCTCTTTGAAGTCATATGGCAGAGTCAGTTCTGAAGTCCTCAGAAAATTCAGGATGTAACGGAACAGTGGGCTATCACGGTCTATGAAGAAGTTTCCCTGGGCATCCAGTGCTGTGGGAAAATCACCGTGAAATATGGCACCCAACATGGAGTCTGGGTAACGCTGAAGAGTAGACAAAGAGGTGGTGTATAAATGAATACCAACATTTAGGGTTACTGGATCTGTCATCTACAAAAAAAGTTACAGGTATCAGTAACTAAAATTATGCTGACAAAAGGACACAGTGGGTTTTACTGTACTATGTCTAGCAATAGTATGTCAACGTGACTGAAGTTATAATTGTGAAGGTCTTTCTCCACTCATCTGAGGCGCTTCATCAGATCTCCTGTTAGTAATTCATGCCTATAACATCATAAAACTCATTCATTCAGTAATTGCTTTATCCTGGTCAGAGTCCTGGTCAGGGACATGTATACTCAAAACACTAGGTGCAAAGTAGGAATCACTCTAGATGGGACACCAGTCCACTGCAGGGCACCATGTACATTCACACCTAGGGGCAATTTAGTGTAGCCCACCCATCTACCAGAATGTTTTTGGGAAGTAGGAGGGAACTGGAGAGCTCGGAGGAAGCATAGGGAGAACATGCAAAACTCCACACAGACAATAATCTGAGCTCAGGAACAAACTAAGGATCCTGGATCTCTGAGGGTGGCAATGTTACCTGCTACACTGTGCTGCCCTTCATAAACCATGTTTAAACAACACTAAAGTCTGAAGAATCTGTGTTGTTCCAGGCCAAGCCATTTAAAGAAGATGATAGTTAACAGGTCTGATGAAGCTTCTCCTTGTCTTTGTTTTATGACACAGGTGCAATCCATAGAAATACATATTTGTCTATGGATGTAATGTGACCATATTATTACCAAAAAAGACAGGTATTACAAAAATGACAAGGTGTGCCACACTTTTCTGCAGTAACACCCAATTAAATGTTGTAAAGACATCATGTGTATCTATGTAAAAGTTGCTTTAAAAGTTTCAAGAGTAATTGACTTTACCTAATTCATTTACTCTCCAGCATTTCTACTTATTTAGTTATTAGATATGACTATTAATTGTGTTGGATTTTGGCAAAGCAATACAATACATACATTCAAACATCTTCAGTAACCACTTTTTCTTGGATAGCCTGGATGGGATGCCAGTGTATTAAAGGGCACCACTCACAAATACACTCATTCACATCCAGTTGCAATTTAGAGTAGCTAGTCCACTTACCAGGATGTATTTGAGAGAAAAACAGAGTATCATAGAACATGTACAACAATAACTGGAGCTTGGGATTGGACCCTGAACTTGAACTTGGGCACATGCTACACCACCACACTACAATACATTTCTATTTAATTATGTGTTTAACAATTGAGATGCACACACATGCACACACATTAGGGGCTCAGATGAAGCTTTTCTCCACATTTTTTTGTTGCTGTTTTTTTTTTTTTTAAATAAAATGCTATCATTAATATAATAAAAAGTTTCTTAAGATAATATTTTTGTTGTAGGAAAGTTATGAAATACTATCATTACTATGATAAAATGCACTTACGATAATATTTTTGTTTTGTATCTGTTTCACCAATTGCTGGAGTGGAAAATGTCATACCATTGTATGTTTAGTTTATACAGAAAGTTTTGCCCATTTTCTTGTAGAATGGTTCCTACAAGCAAATGGGCAGAAATAATTCTGTAGTTGATTCTAAGCTAGTGAAAATGGTGATTCATAGTACTATTTATGAAACAACAACACCGACAAAATTAGCTGTGCTGTGCTATTTTTGCTTTGCTTCGAGCAAACATCAAGTCCACCTACATATATAAGCTGCAAGCAATTGGTACACAGAGGAAGCAAAACAAGCTTATAATATAAAGTCCTGTTTGCCATAAAGGAAATAACAGATGTGATTATTAATTATTTGCAGTTTTTCAAACCAACCATTTATCCCAATCCTCCATTCTCCATTTGCAGCACTTCTCGGCTCCTTTCCAAATGAGCAGATAAACAGACTCACTGTGGACTTGCCCTTTGATGTGAACATCTGTGACAAAAAAATAGGAAATGGCGGTGGTGTTGAGGGACAGTATAATCCAAAACTGAGAAATGTAGAAATTTAGCAAGTGATCATGAAGTATGACAAGAAGTACAAGAAGATGGCAGTTATTAGCGTTCCTTAAAATTAAAGTAAATGAAAATCTATGTGCCTATATTAGTAACCTATATGCACCAATTCATGAGTTCCTGTTAGTGTTAGTGCACTACTATGTCAGGCTCAGTAAAGTGGGTGTGGCCTCTGCTAGTCAGTCCCAGTGAAGGAGGTATGGTTTTCCACTCCTCAAAGCAAACACTTTTTTGATTACAACTGACCTAAAATTGCACAACACTGAACCATGCTGTATTATACTGCACCCCATTATAACATGTTGACAGTTCTTATAGCCTCGACACAAAAAAGATGTGTTAGTCACTGAACAGCTATGTTTAATTTGTTTATACCAGTGTTGTTGAATTATTGATTCTGGTTGTTCTGAAGGTGTTGATTAATTTTCTGTAACAGCAGCTCTGTCCATAGCTTTGCTGCAAGGCAAATCACAGTTTTATATTTGACCTGTCATAATTAATTGATTAATTGTTATATACATGATTGAGATTAATAGTTTAATTTTCATTGACTTTAAGCCATTTTTATAATATACAGTATGTGTAATAATGCATATATTTAGCCCTTTATCAACACTGAACATTAAATTTCAGTTTGCCTTTTTCATTTATTATCCATTGTTAACTGTATATATGAATATCAGATGTTGACAATGAAAAGGTTCAGCTTTACTGACAGCTTCTCAGACAGACCGTATAAACAAGCCATCATGGAATCCTCAGCGTGTATAGATTTGGAATAATTTGACTAAATTCAGTTGAGTTTTTGCACTCGCCACCAGGAGGAAGTAGGATGTAAATCACATCTCTGCAATTTTTCAATTTCCCAGATGAAATGACTGGCTTGAATTTGAAACACATGCTCATTCCCCATCTGTTGAGGCAATATGGTGATCTGGAGCACGAGGCTGATGGGCATATGGCATTGGAATGGGATGATTTCTCTGACATCTCTGTATCTTTTAAGCAAGGGCTGTACACCTAAACAAATGTAGCATAAAACCAGATCATCCAGGTTTAAGCTTAGCCAGACTCATTGGCAGAACTGTGAAGAGCATTACTGACATAGATAATGTTATGTGAAATGGGTAGGAAGAAGGACATCACAGAATGGAAAAAAGTGTCATTTGGTATGGGAAAAGGACCCCCATCAAAGAAAGTCAGTAATTTTCCTGGCAAAAACATTTGGGATTATTTGGAAGTCAATAATAAGGCACCCACAATTAGGCATTAATTGACCATAATAAATCAACATGACTACCTCTATAAACCTGAACAAATCTTTGCCAGTTCAAACTGTGATTTTAATATGAGCAACATCAGGGTTGGATATCAATGCAAAATGAATTTTGTAGACATAATTTCACTGCCTCTGAAAAGCACATGTAAATGCTAATCCAATGTAGGGTTGTGGTTTTCAATTAAGTGCATGGCTTTTGCTATTTTAACTAGAGCTCTTGAGTAAAATGTTAATCGTCATTCAGTATAGTGCCCCTAAAGAGCACAGCCAATTGTAAAGCTATATACTGCTCCTAAATATCACAGCCAATCTGATCGGGCCATTTAAAAAACCATCAGGAAGTTGCCTCACAACATTTCTTCAATCATAGTCATTTAAAAACTAACTTCTCAGACCAATTACTGGAGTGATGTTGAGGATCAGTATTATGTCCAGATAGAGATGAACGCTACATAAAAATGCACTTCTGCTTCCAAATGCATCTGCCACCTAGCTCTGAGTTCAAGGAAATCGTAAGTTGTGAAGCCACAACACATGAAGCTGATATGTTCTTTCAGTGATATGAGCTGATTTGAATATTATATACGATATGGCAATCAGAATTTAATCCAGTTAACAAGAGACACGTTTGACTACAAATGTAAATGAATGTGGTTAAAAAAGTTTGAAAGACAGTGGAATCCTACTTAAACCTTCTACATGAAAAATGCCTTTAAAATTTGGTTGTATTTGATCTAGCTCAACATCATAAAAGGTAAACAACACTATATGATGTCCATGAGGGAGCAGTGATAACATCCCTTCTGTCACTCCCTAGGATTGCAGCTTCTTTTCCTGAACAACAGCATTGTCACCTTTGTATATCCACATCATCCCAGTCTCTCCTATTCATCCCAACACCCATCCTCACTCATCCCATCCCTCTTCACTCACCCCAACCCCTTCTCTCATTCAGGCCAATCCATAACTGTCAGCCCAAACTCTCTTCACATATTCCACCTCCTTCATTCCTCCCATCTCCCTCCTCCATTCATACCAAGCCTCTCTCATTCATTTCAACCCCTCTCTCACACATCCCATTCCTTTTCATTCATCCTAACTCTCTCCCTCATTCATGCGAATCCCCTCCTCCTGTTCATCCCAATCTCTCACATCTGACTGCTCCGCCAGCTGTCACATCCTGCACCACAAGCTACTGCAATCTTGCTCTATCTGATCTCAAATCCAAAGAAGTCAGGCATACTCCACTCCTATATTCTACATCCTTGTACCACTACAGCAACCCTAAAGTCTGCAGGTTATTGATCTCATTCAGGCCCTACTCATACCATCCTGAAGCCCACTAGAAGTGCATTTTCATCAATTGACCAACCAGCATGATCAAGCTTCCTCTTTACCCACTGTGGCTGTGGGGTGTGTTGGAGGGCTTGCTGTGTTGTGGAGAATAAGCATGTAACAAGTGATTGTCTATACCTGTGTATGGTTTACAGCAGCCTATTTATGTGCTTATTTTCCTTCTCAGCAGGGTGCCAATGCCAAGGATGTCTGAGCTGGCCGTATCTGCTCTGACCTGAGCTGAAATTGAGCTGAACAGCAGGAGCCTGAGATTGATTTTGTTTAGTTTATTTGTGTGTGTGTGTGTGTGCTTAAGAGCTCTGAAAGGCATAAAGCTGAAAAATGATCATTAATAAAATGAACAGCTCCGCTGCTGTTTGCATCCCCTGCCTCCTGCATCCTCATTCCCCACTCCATCCACAAAGGTTCTCACGTCCACACTCAAACGAACTGTTACAGAACTGTTAAAGCTCTACTGATCCCAGCCAAAAGTAGAATTTTCATGATGATCTTTTGTGCGCTTTGATGTGCTGTAATCCTTTTGGGAAATTTAGCCCAGATCAGTTGAATCAGGTGTTTTAGCAGCAGGGAAAACACTGAAATATGCAGGACAGGTGGGTTCTCCAGGACCAGTGTTGGCTGAGCTAAAGTATACACTGTGCCAATACTGCGTTTGTACATTTAGATAATCTGGCATTAAGTCTCGCTTTGCTGTTGGCAACCACAAATTAGCTCAGTCCCACAGATCGCACCAAAGTAAACACTGCAATGACAGGATATACACTGACACGTACATGGAGTCTGTCGTCACTTCAGTCTGTAGTGCGATGTGTTGGATTAGATCCACTACGTTCTGGATGTTGTAACCCTACCCCTAACCCTAACCATACTGTCTCTGCCTTCGATCAATCCATCATTTTTCTGCCACTTTCCTGTCGAAATAAGTTTGCGTATGGGTGATCAAACGTTCACAAGGCTTCGAAAACTACTATTGTGCTTGTGTGCTACAACATCCAGAACATAGTGGATCTAATCCAGTACGTCTTCACACTACAGGCTGTAGTGATTCAGGCTGTAGTACCTCTTGCGTACATGCGTCAGCCACCAGGAGATTAGTTTAGTGAGAATTAACTCATTCATGTCAGTTTTGAGGAATACAAAGTGGTAACAGTAGAAATCTCAGCTATCAGAACATACTTAGAACTGTACGATTCATCGCTAAAACTGAGTAAATGAATCAGTGAATATTTCATCTAACATCCGTCTCCGCCCACAGACACGCCTCGTGCGTACCAGTAACGCATATTAATACGTTTTTGACGGATATTAAAAAGTCCCTGCGAACGCGACCTAACTGTACTGGAGCTATAAAGCCGTTCCAGTGCTGTTAGGTTAACACACTCGCTAGTGTGCAGGAAATGTACCAGATAGTGAACTTGTACACAGAACGCAAAGTAAACACACCTAAAACCGGCACTCACAGGCGCAACCTGCACAACAGGAAGAGCATCGCGGTCACCCGCACGCGCGCGTCTGTGTTCGCAAAACGAATCAGTGAGCATAATGATGATCACGTGACAAAACGATTTCACACACAACATAACCAAACCGCACCATAACCAAACCGCTAACCTGTTTTATAGCGAAGCAGAGCCCCGCGATTTTTCGGTCACAGGCGGAAAAAAGCTACGACTGAATCCCGAATGGCTCCCTACTACCTATATAAGTGTGCTTCGTAGGGTTTGGAATAATGCTCATGTACCCTGTATGTAGTGACCTGTATGTATATTTGAGACGTGGCCTGTTTAGACGGTTGAGCTCGAGCTCCGCCTTACTATGTTCACTTCAATTCAATTCAATTCAATTTTATTTGTATAGCGCTTTTAACAAGGGACATTGTCACAAAGCAGCTTTACAGAAATAAACGGATTCACAAAAATATATTGTAAATATTTGAATTCATCACTGTGAATTTATCCCTAATGAGCAAGCCAGTGGCGACGGTGGCAAGGAAAAACTCCCCGAGATGATATGAGGAAGAAACCTTGAGAGGAACCAGGCTCAAAAGGGAACCCATCCTCATCTGGGTGCAACGGATAGTGCAATTATAAATAAATCCCTTCTATAACTGTGTACTATAAGGACAAATAGTGCAATTGTGCAACCAATAAATTCATCACAGTTTTCGCAAAAGTAGTCCGGCTGGTTAAAATCTATCCACTGTCCACTGATGGAGTCCTGAGTACGAAGCTGCTCGTGGCAACTGCAGCCCCAAAGCCACTACAGCAATCGCAGTCCCAAGCCATTACAGTACAGCTCCCCATATGTGATCCCCAAGCCATCTCCACAGCCCCCAGGTGGCACCCAGCCATCCAAACAGTTCTTCAGGCCATCCATATGGGGCCACCCCAGCAGCAGTGAGCGAACTCAACCGATGAGAACTCCAACCAGAAGTAGGGCATCAGGATGGGTCAGGCAGCGAGGAGGAGCAGAAGGGGCATCAGGATGGGTCAGGCAGCGAGGAGGAGCAGAAGGGGTCAGGATCACTGGCATCTCTGGCATCTCAGAAGTAGCATGTGTAGCTCGACAGAGAGTGAGGGAGAGAGAGAGATGGAGAGAAAGGAAGAGATTGTTAGGTGAGCTTTTGTCCTCTAATGGTTAAGCACAATGTACTTTGCATGCAGAGTGCAAGCAGGGACTCCGACAAGACTAGCTATGACAGCATAACTAAAAGGGAGAGCCAGAAGCTAACACAGACATGAGGGCACCCTGGGATATAAAGCAGCTGGCCACTCCACTGCCAACAAACCTGAGTGAACGTGTGAGAGTGGGGGGGCGACAGCATCCAAACATCTCAGTTCACCACAACACTCTATGCCCGTGAAACCCTCCAGACCTGCCCCTGTACCATGTAAATATGGCAGAGTGTGTATATATATATATATATATATATATATATATATATATATATATATATATATATATACAGTACTGTGCAAAAGAAATGCTGTAGAACAAAGATAACTTTGAAAATAAAGAAATTAAATGTTTCTACATTAAAAAAAATACTATAAAGAGCAGTAAACAGTAATAAATGAAACAAAGTCAATATTTGGTATGACAACCCTTTGCTTTAAAATATATTAGTAGTCGCAGGTACAATTTGTGCAGTTTTATAAGGAAATGAGCTGTAGGTTTCACTGAGCATCTTGCAGAACCAGCCACAGTTCTCCTGGAGACTTTGACTGTCACACTTGCTTCTTATTTTTGCAGCAAAACCCAGCAGCCTTCATTATGTTTTTTTGTCTGAAAATTGGTCTTTAGATAGATAGATAGATAGATAGATAGATATATTTTATTGATCCCATGAGGGAAATTCTTGTGTTACAGCAGCATGGTCAGTAGCAAGATACAACACGTACACACAAAATATAAAATATAAAATACAATAAGTTAAATTAAATGTAGTAGTGCAGATATGGCACATAGTTGTAGATTTAACCAGATTTACATCAGTAAATTTATCAGTTTAACATAATATGCTGCTTTCTTTAATGGCATACAAACATTTTTCTGTAACATTTAATTTTGTGCTGGAAAACTAATGTTTGGAAATCTAAAATGTTTTTGTACTGACTCAATAATGTAGATAAAAAAATAAATCTATAACAAATTTAAAAAAAAAACTGAAAAAATAGGGTGCCTAAGACCTTTTCACAGTACTGTATATACATATGTATGTATATATGTATATATATATATATATATATATATATATATAGATACACACACTATATTACCAAAAGTATTCGGTCACCCATCCAAATGATCAGAATCAGGTGTCCTAATCACTTGGCCTGGCCACAGGTGTATAAAATCAAGCACTTAGGCATGCAGACTGTTTTTACAAACATTTGTGAAAGAATGGGCCGCTCTCAGGAGCTCAGTGAATTCCAGCGTGGAACTGTCATAGGATGCCACCTGTGCAACAAATCCAGTCGTGAAATTTCCTCGCTCCTAAATATTCCACAGTCAACTGTCAGCTTTATCATAACAAAATGGAAGAGTTTGGGAACAACAGCAACTCAGCCACGAAGTGGTAGGCCACGTAAACTGACGGAGAGGGGTCAGCGGATGCTGAAGCGCATAGTGCAAAGAGGTCGTCGACTTTCTTCACAGTCAATTGCTACAGAGCTCCAAACTTCATGTGACCTTCAGATTAGCCCAAGTACAGTACGCAGAGAGCTTCATGGAATGGGTTTCCATGGCGGAGCAGCTGCATCCAAGCCACACATCACCAAGTGCAATGCAAAGCGTCGGATGCAGTGGTGTAAAGCACGCCGCCACTGGACTCTAGAGCAGTGGAGACGCGTTCTCTGGAGTGATGAATCACGCTTTTCCATCTGGCAATCTGATGGACGAATCTGGGTTTGGAGGTTGCCAGGAGAATGGTACATTTCGGACTGCATTGTGCCGAGTGTGAAATTTGGTGGAGGAGGAATTATGGCGTGGGGTTGTTTTTCAGGAGTTGGGCTTGGCCCCTTAGTTCCAGTGAAAGGAACTTTGAATGCTTCAGGATACCAAAACATTTTGGACAATTCCATGCTCCCAACCTTGTGGGAACAGTTTGGAGCGGGCCCCTTCCTCTTCCAACATGACTGTGCACCAGTGCACAAAGCAAGGTCCATAAAGACATGGATGACAGAGTCTGGTGTGGATGAACTTGACTGGCCTGCACAGAGTCCTGACCTGAACCCGATAGAACACCTTTGGGATGAATTAGAGCGGAGACACTAGAGCCAGGCCTTCTCGACCAACATCAGTGTGTGACCTCACCAATGCGCTTTTGGAAGAATGGTCAAAAATTCCTATAAACACACTCCTCAACCTTGTGGACAGCCTTCCCAGAAGAGTTGAAGCTGTAATAGCTGCAAAAGGTGGACCGACATCATATTGAACCCTATGGGTTAGGAATGGGATGGCACTTAAGTTCATATGTAAGTCAAGGCAGGTGACCGAATACTTTTGGTAATATAGTGTATATATATATATAGATAGATACAGTTGAGGTCAAAAATTTACATACCCCTTTCAGAATCTGCAAAATGTTTATTATTTTACCAAAATATGAGGGATCATACAAAATGCATGTTATTGTTTATTTAGTGCTGACCTGAATAAGATATTTCACATAAAAGATGTTTACATATAGTCCACAAGAGAAAATAATAGCCGAATTTATAAAAATGACCCCGTTCAAAAGTTTACATACCCTTGATTCTTAATACTGTGTTGTTACCTGAATGATCCACAGCTGTGTTTTTTTGTTTACTGATTGTTGTTCAAGAGTCCCTTGTTTGTCCTGAACAGTTAAACTGCCTGCTGTTCTTCAGAAAAATCCTTCAGGTCCCACAAATTCTTGGGTTTTCCAGCATTTTTTGTGTATTTGAACCCTTTCCAACAATGACTGTATGATTTTGAGATCCATCTTTTCACACTGAGGACAACTGAGGGACTCATATGCAACTATTACAGAAGGTTCAAACGCACACTGATGCTCCAGAAGGAAAAAACATGCATTAAGAGCCAGGGGGTGAAAACATTTGAACAGAATGGAGATGTGTACATTTTTCTTATTTTGCCTAAATATCGTATTTTTTCATTTAGTACTGCCCTTCAGAGGCTACAGAAGATAGTTACATGTTTCCCAGAAGACAAAGAAGTTAAATTTACCCTGATCTTCAAATTCAAAAAGTTTTCACCCCCCGGCTCTTAATGCATGGTTTTTCCTTCTGGAGCATCTGTGAGCGTTTGAACCTTCTGTAATAGTTGCATACTGTGTATATATATATATATACACACACACACACACACATATCAACTGTACGACAGTTCATCCCATTCATGATCAGGATGCTGTGACACCACAGGATATTTGTGCTGTAATCAGAATCAGAAGACATCCTTGATGTAATCAAATTATGAAAATAATCCACAAAAAGGACTGCTGGCAACTAATGTGGAAAAATCACACTGAAATATTTATCAGATGAGGTTTACAGATAAAGATACAGCAATTTAAAAGTCAGCTTAGTTATTAAGATAATTCAACAATCACTGCATTAAGAATGAAGAAACCAAAGGGCGTTCTTTTCAGATCCTCCACCACTTGTCTATGATGGTGATGCCTCACTCCCAGAACAACATGTCTAGCGAGGAAGACCACCCCAACTACCACCGACCAAGTACTTTGTCTGTCTGAAGTAGTCATCAGGAAAACTCTGTCCATGTGGGACACTGCAGATCCTGACAACATACCTGGCTGGCTGCTCAGGGAATGTGCTGATCAGCTTGCAGATGTCCTCACAGACATCTTCAACATTTTCCTGAGCCAAGTAGTTTTCCCCGTGTGCTTCAAGATGACTACCATCATCCCTGTCCCGAAGAAATTGTCTGTGTCCTGCCTGAATGACTACCGGCCCATTGCACTCACACTTAACATTATGGAGTGCTTCGAGCGGCTAGTCATGAAACACATAAAGAGCAGTCTTCCCATCACACTGGACCCATTTCAGTACGTCTACAGTCCCAGCTGCTCAACAGAGGATGCCATACCTGCTACCATTCACCTTTCACTGACCCATCAGGACAAAAAGGATGTAAGGATGCTGTTCCTAGACTTCAGTTCAGCATTCAACACAATCATCCCATGGAAAGTGATAACAAATCTGAACCTGCTGGGTTTGAATACCTCCCTCTGCAACTGGATTCTGGACTTATTGACTGGGAGACCCCAGTCTTACAGGATCGGCACCTCCAGCACCACCACACTGAACACCGGCGCTCCCCAGGGCTGTGCTCTCAGTCCACTGCTTTTTACCTTGCTGACTCATGACCGTGCTGCAACGTACAGTTCAAATCACTTCATCAAGTTTGCTGATGGCACTACAGTTGTGGACCTCATCAGCAACAATGATGAGTAAGCATACAGAGAGCAGGTGACCCAGCTCGCAGAATGGTGTAGAGACAATAATCTATCTCTTATGCTGATAAGACAAAAGAGATGATTGCTGACTTCAGGAGGACCCAAGTAGACCACTCACCACTGCACATCAATGGAACTGTGGAGAGAGTCAAAAGCTCCAAGTTTCTTGGTATGCACATGACAGAGGACCTCTCCTGGACTCTCAACACCACCTGCCTAGCCAGGAAGGCCCAGCAGAACCTCCACTTCCTACAGAGGCGGAAGAAAGCCAAACTCCCCCCTCCCATCCTCACCACCTTCTACAGAGGAACGATAGAGAGCGTCCCTATGAGATGTTGATGGTGGGTAGAGAGACTCTGATGATCTTTTCAGCTGTTCTCACAATTCGCTGTAGGGATGACCAGCTGTCTCACCATGTGGTACGGGAACTGACCTCAAGACCCTACAGTGAATTGTGAGAAAAGCTGAAGTTCATCAGAGTCTCTCTACCCACCGTCGACACTTCATACAACAACCGCTGTATCCACAAAGCCACCAGTATTGTGGACCACCCCTCTCACCCCTCTCATGGACTCTTCACCCTCCTGCCATCTGGCAGAAGGTATAGGAACATCTATGCCACCACCAGCAGACTCTGCAACAGTTTCTTCCCTGAACCAGTCAGACTACTCAACACCCTGCTGCCTCCCAACATTCACCTGGGCTAGTCAAACACCTAACCCAGTATAACTCAAAAACACTGCACACCTGCATCTTACAAAGCTGCATCAGTCACTTTTATTATAGAACTTCTTTTTGCAGCCAATACTGCTGCTATGCTTAATGCTACAACATTACAAAACAGTTTATAGCCCATATTCTGTATATTTATTGTCCTGCACTCGTCTCACACTGTTGTTTTGCACAATTTATGTAGTCTTGCGTATTTGTTCTGTGTTGTACCATGGTCCGAGAAACTAGCCGATGTACACTAGCTATAAAGAGGAATGACAAACCACTTGACTTGATTACAACCATGCCCCCAAAAATGGCATGATTGCATTTCAGTGTGGGATGAATGAAACATACTGATGAAAACACCTTTTGCAAAATGTTAGTATAAGATATTACTGCTCTACAAAAACCTATAAAATGTATCAGGCAGTCAAGTTCATAGTTTGTAGTGAATTAATATGCACAATGTTTGATTTCAGACATTTTTAAATGTCACTGTATAAACACACAGATATTACATTTCTCTCTTTTTTTTTTTTTTTATTAATGTTATGTTTGTGTTGTTAAACACACACATTACATTAAGTACTTGCCATTTTTGCTTGAAGATGAAATCACATTGCAATTCATAACTGTGTGAAGACAAGAACTGCAGCTGTGTGGGAATGAGAATATGCATTTTATTCCTGTATCAGTATCTTATCCACATGTGGACCCACCATATCTGTAATGTGACCTGACATTTGTAGCCCACAAATTTTCACTGATGTCAACTACATAAAATAGTACATTCAGTCTAAAGAAGTGTGTTTGTGCTTCACAAACCTTTGTAAGATTTTCATTTTACTGGCTTTGTGAGCCATGTACTTTACATTTTACCAAACTTAATGCTGAAGTGTGTACTCAGAAATGAGACGTCTCATTGGCAATTATTTGCAATAGATACACATTTTTAATTAACTATTTATTTTGGGTAGATATTCAAAGGTCAGTCTTTACTGATAGTTTTCTCCTGGGATTTGACCAAGGTTTTTTTTTTTTTTAAAAAAGTCAAACAACCACAACAAAAAAATCCTGTCACTTCTGTTTAATGAAAGGGAATTCTGCATAATGTCTTCACAAGACTACACTTCTAGCAATAAAGGACACGTCTTGCCAAAGAGGATATAAATAAGTGCTGCCAAGATGATTAAGTGCTGTCTGTTATTAAATTTCATCTTAATATTAGAACATTTAGAAAATACACAAAGGCTGGATTCACCCTTTGGTAATAAATATCCCTTTTTAGGACAAAAGACATCTTGCAGATACAAGACATCCACTGATTAGTTGAGACCCATCATGTAACAGAAAGACCAATATACATATGTGAGATTCTTAACTACTTAGTACATCCTTTCTGGCATATTTGGTAGCTGGGGGAATCACAATGGTTTTTAGGGCCAGGAAAGAGTGAAACATCCTGAAAGTGCGTAAACCGTTTTTCTGCCTATGACACATTTAGAGTCTTTTTCACTGCAAAGATGATGTCTTTGATTTGCGGTAAGCTGTTATCCTCCAAAATCTTTGCATATGGCATGGGGATGTCCACTCCAGTAACTCGGACGGCAGGAGCATCCAGGTAGTTGAACGCAGGACCTACAATTATAAGTAGAGGACAACTTATTAGAATACATGAGTGGAGTTGAGCAGGTGCATTTCACTCTGTTCTAAATAGAGCGCTTCCATTGTAAAATAAACACATTTACAATAAAAATGAAAAAACAGAGCAAATAACCTTTAGCATGCAAACTAAACCTGCAATTAACAGCAAATTCATTAAAATATTTAGCGAAATCCATGTGTTATAGCTGGACAATGAATGCATGCTGGCTTGGACAGCACAGAACTGCAACACATAACCGGAATATAATTGGTACAATATGGAACAGCCAAATTAAAATGTAACATTTAAATTAAAAAAAATAAAAAATCCAAATGGTTACCTTCCATGATTCTGGCACAAATCTCAGCACCAACTCCAAACTGGGGCCAGCCTCCCTCAACTGTTACCAGGTGGTTGGTTTTCATCACGCTGGTTTCGATTGTTTCTACATCAAGGGGTCTGATGGTGCGCAAGTTTATAACCTGTAAATCATTTATAACCTGTAAATTTGTGTGCACTAGCTATGCTCATATGGCATTACTCTATGGTGGATGAGGTCATGAACCAGCTAGCTTATACTGTAATCTATTGGGAGAGGTTTTAGTTGGCAAATGTGGCTTGGAGAGACTGACACATTTTCACTTGTATAATATCTAGCTAAAACTTGCATCTTACCTCACACTCAATCCCCTCTTTGGCCAGGACAGCAGCAGCATCAAGACAATGACCAACCATTCGGGAATGTGAGACGAGAGTGATGTGACTTCCTGATTGAAACAGGATAACCACAAAATGATCCATTCATCACGACTCAAAACTTGAACATACCCAAATGATATAGTCATCTCCAGAATTATTTGCACCTTTGATAAAGGTGGGTAAAAATTACAAACTAATCTCAGACTGAAAACATGAGAAATCTAATCTTTAACTGAAGTTCAATGGAACCTTTAAAAATGGCAAAATCAATACAGACATCTCTGTAGCTGTATGAGTGAAGTCCTATACCATATGCACAGCTCTTTTCATTACTAGGGTACAATTATTTAGCCTGCTTTTAGATAAGCGGCAAAACCTGTTTGTATTGGCAACACCACTGTTCCCCGACAAAGACAGCTGTGCTGCTTCATCCTGCACGTTAGCATGACAGCGTGCTTCAAGAAACTCGTGTACAATGTAAGTGGAACAGAGACAGGAACCCCCAAAAAAAAAAAAAAAAAAAAAAAAAAAAAAAAAAAAAACAACACACACCAAAAGAAAGTGGGGGGGGGGGGGGGTGACAGGGCTTTCAGGCTTTGTCTGAAACATTTTGTGCTGTATGTCTCACCTACCTGATCTCTCAATTTTTGCCTTTCCGATGGGGATGGTAAAGTCTTTGGAATGTGCTTCCTCAGACATCTCAAAGGCCACGCCGTACAGCAGCTCATTTTCCAGCACCACCACTGTGTGACATAAGACAGGACAAAATTGGAATATATTTACTGTCTATGGGCATACTTTTAGATTTTTAGAGAAAACATTGAGCAAAATAGACTTTCATTATTTGTCATCTACACAAGTGTCGTAGCCCCAGTGCAAAACTAAAGAAGCAGATGTGTCGGCTGATCGAATACATGTGAACCAAGTGGAAAATTGTGTGAATTGTTCACCTTAAGTGGAACAGGTAGACTCTAGGGCTATGTTATGACCAATTTTATTCACAGACTAATAGAAACCCTAAAGGTTAAAAACCACCTTCGCAGGGTTCAACAGTGAGTGTTTTGCTCACACTGGCTTCTTAGCAAGCACATCATGTAACATTTAAACACAAAATGCTGACCAGACAACAAAGTTAACAAAGATGTGCTGCCATGAAGTTTTGCCAAGGACACCAATAAGAGGCTTCATAAACCCAGTGAGATTCTGGCCAGACAGTAGATTTAACATTATTCTAAAGCATTGGGGGATCTGGGATCTTTGTAATGTTAAACAGATTTATGGTCTTGATTTAAAAAAAAATTGGAATTGGGAAAAAATGAATGAGTAACTGCTACCAACCTTCAAAACAGGAAGGGAATTAAATCAAACATTTATTCATCAGTTTAACCAAGTAACAAGAAAGCTGGAAAATAAGTCACCAGCTTGACATGCTCATCCTGCGAGTTAGCAGCTGGTCAGGCCAGTCTGGATTGAGTATTTTAGAGCAGTGATTATCAAATCTGTACATGTTCTATTTTTCTGTAATACTTATGTAAAAGGCTCATCTTACCTGGATTATCATCACGAATGGCTGATTTAAGGAGCCCTTTGGCATCCTCTGCATTCCAGGGACTTACGACCTTTAACCCAGGACAGTGGCCATACCAGGCAGCGAAGCACTGCGAGTGCTGAGCTGCTACTCCTGCAGATGCACCGTTGGGCCCTCGGAACACAATGGGCACAGGCTGCAGCCCGGCTGACATGTAGTATGTCTTGGCTGCCGAGTTGATGACCTGGTCGATGGCTTGCATGGAGAAATTGAAGGTCATGAACTCACAGATGGGCCTCAGGCCAGCCTGAATACATAGACAAAATTAGACATTAGTTAGTCATTATTTAAAAATGGTTCTCAGCAGAAGAGAGTTGATATGGAAATGATGGATCACACATGAGGTATATCCTTCCATAATCTTGATATTCCAAAAATTGATAACAGCATTTTACTCAAACTGATGGCACACGATTACAAAATGTCTAGAACTTTATGACCAAGTAAAAAATGCAAACTCACCATGGCAGCACCAACAGCAATGCCGGCAAATCCCATCTAAAAAAAAAAAAAAAAATTAATTTTTTTTTTTTTGTATTTTAAAATGATGTTATATGGATTGTAGCTGCTCAGTTCTGTTTGACATAGCAGACTGATTAGCTAGCATAAATTTCAAATATCAGTGAACGGCAGTGCTTTATTGTAATTCTACTTCAGTCATTAATAATTTTGCATTAATTAGAAGAAACAAGGAGGTCAAACCCATAAGTATAAATTCTATGAATAATAGATATTACACCCCAGTGTCAAGGATGGTGGCCTTCCTTTGTCCTGTGAGCCTCATAACAGACCACCCACTATAGCAACTCCTGCAGGGTTCCAGCTGTGTGCATACTGCTCTCTCAAATATCTTACCAAACCACCACCAAGCTTTTTCTCTACTTTAATAAAAAAAAAAAAAAAAAAAAAAAACACCCCACCCTCAATTAACTCTAGTGTTTGCAAAATCATGCTGGGACTTTCTGGGAAATGACTAAATGACTGAAATTCTGCTCACCTCTGAAATGGGTGTGTCAATGATGCGTTTATCCCCATACTTCTTCCAAAGACCTCTGCTGACCTGTATCAAATATTGACAATGTATAATACCAATACAAATTTTATGAAATGGCTAATAAAGTACAAAGGACTATTTCTGCTTAATGCCCAAAAAGTCTCAACACCACACTCACTGACCTTGTAGGCACCATCATACTGTGCAACTTCTTCACCAAGCAGGAACACACGCTCATCCCTCTCCAGCTCCTCGTCCATAGCCTGGTTAAGAGCATCTCTCACCGTCACCTGCAATAAGTAAGGTACGAATATTGGTGTTTAGTTGTTAATTTCAGACAGATTTCAGTGTCCATGCTGCTTTAAAGTACACTATATGGCCAAAAGTATTTGGAGACCTGAGCAGCACAGCTATAAGATTCTTGGACATCCTATTCCAAAACCTTGGGCATTAATGTGGAGTCTCCACCCCCTTCAAGATTTCAGAGGGTATGTGCGTGAAGTTGTAGAATTTGTGCTCATTCAAAAGACTTGAGGGACGGATGTTGGACGAGAAGTCCTGGCTCACAAGAGACATTCCAATTTATCCCAAAGGTATTCAGTGGGTTTGAGGTTAGGGCTCTGTACAGGTCACCGTTCCTCCACAGCAAATTTTTAAGCCATGTCTGTTGGGTCCTTGCTTCATGCATAGGGGCAGAGTCAATGCTGGAACAAGAAAGAGCCTTCCCCAAACTATTCCCACAAAGTCCAGTGGTGGCATGATTTACACCACCCAGCCAAGGCTTGGCACTGCACCTAGTGAGATTAAGCTTGGGTTTCCATGGCCAAGCAGCTGCACATATTTCATGAAGCTACCACAGTTCTTGTGCTGATGTTTCTTCCAGAGGCAGTTTGGTGCCCTGTACCGAGTGATGCAGAGGGTAAGCAATTTAAAAAAAAAAAAAAAAAAAAAAACATGTTGCATGCTTCATCATTTGGTGATCCCGCTATGTGATGCATGGTCTATTGCTTTGTGGCTGAGCTGTTGCTGATCCTCACCTTTTCCATTTAACAGTAGTAGCACTGGTTGTCCAGGGCAGAGCTAGCAGGACAGATATTTCACAAACTGACTTGTGGCAAGAGTGGCAAAGTGCCATCCTAAACCAATTATTTTCCTCCATCTGCACCAGATACATAATTTCCATTCCTGGCTAAAGACCAAATGGATTTCAATTTGACATACAGTATAGTACACTACACTATGTTCCTGTTATCACTTGCATTATGAGCAGCCTCTCTTTTTTTCCTCTCAAAGTTAGAGATTAAATGCAGCTTCTTGTGTTACTGAGAAATGGCAAAGCCCTCTATTCTCCGTTACAGAAAACATCACTTTAAAAAAAAACAAAAAAAAAAAAAAAAACTTTAAAATCTGTTTTTAATTCATTATTAGGCAGAGTGCCCACAATCCATACAAGTCCCTGTAAATAACTTCTAAAGAAACAATGCATAACCACCCCAAAGTGGATTATTTTCCTAACACAGCAAGGCCTGAAGTGTTATTGCCCTTACCCCAAAGCAGTTTGCAAACTTTATTTAAAAATATTTAATATATTTATATACAATTAAATATATTTATAGTTGCACAACATGCTAGGGATGGGCGAGAGACAAAATCATATCACGATATGGATAATTTCATCTCTTGTAACAATGGTTTATCTAAAATTGATAAAGGATCTACACAAAATAATGCATTCATGACAGGTTTGCAGCATACCTTACAAATTACTATTTTTTTGGTCGGTGTGCAATTTGTTAGTGTTGTGAGGAGATTCATGGTCACAGTCCTCCATGCTTGTTTATGCTAAGCACTGACCTTAGGGATATAAATCGGCTGCTGAAAAGCAACATTTTGCAACACTGGCGATATAGGAAAATATCCAATCAATAGATTTTTTCTGTTGTCCTGCAGTCTGTATCACCATATCACTCAGCCCTAAAACACACTGTGCTTTAACTGTTTATGTACGTTTAATGTTGAATAATGTCTGCAAAACAAGATAGTATCCGTTACTGCTTACATTATAGCAGCTATAAGCAGTTGTTCCTATCCATTTTTTCTTATTCAGGTTAATGAGACAAAATAAAACCCAGTTTGTCATGTTACAGGGAAACTGTAAAGTCCTCCATACTGAACACTCTTGTGTTGGGAACCTTAGTTACTGCTACAGCGTGCTGACACCAGACTCATGTTAAACATCTCAAGGAAAGCTCGACAATATCAATGATTAGATGTCTGTTATATAATGTTTTGTATAATCCATTTATTATTAGGCTTAGATTATGTGAATTAGCCAGCATACAAGCCCCTGTGAATTAGTAGCTACTATAAAATATTACAATGATTGTATTCGTATAAACCTGTGATTTGAAAGAGTGCCAGCACTAGTGTCTGAGCTGCTGTTATAGAAAATTAGTCCGCACCTTCAGAATCAAGAATTCAGCAGCACTTTGGTATAAAAGCTATTAACACCATACACTGATCAGCCATAACATTAAAACCACCTGCCTAATATTGTGTAAACCCCCCTTGTGCTGCCAAAATAGCTCCGACCTGTTGAGGCATGGACTCCAAGATCTCCGAAGCTGTGCTGTTTTATCTGGCACCAAGATGTTAACAGTAAATCCTTTAAATCACAAGGTGGGACCTCCATGGATCAGACATGTTTGTCCAGCACATCCCACAAATGCTCAACTGGCTTGAGAGCTGGGGAATTTGGGGGCCAAGGCAACACCTTGAACTCATGTTCCTCAAACCACTGCTGAAAATTTTTTGCAGTGTGGCAGGGCGCATTATCTGAAAGAGGTCGCTGCCATTAGGGAATACTGTTGCCATGAAGTGGTGTACTTGGTCTGCAACAACGTTTAGGCAGGTGGTACTTGTCAAAGTAACATCCAGATGAATGCCAGGACCCAAGCTTTCCCAGCAGAACATTGCCCAGGGCATCACACTGCCTCTGCCAGGTTGCCTTCTTCCCATACAGCATTCTGGTGCCATCTCTTCCCCAGGTAAGTGATCCACATGTACCCGGCCATCCACATGATGTAAAAGAAAAGGTGACTCAGACCAGGCAACCTTCTTCCATTGCTCCATTGTCCAGTTCTGATGCTCACGTGCCTGTTGTAGG
The DNA here is from genome assembly GCF_027358585.1 of Pangasianodon hypophthalmus. Taxonomy (NCBI): domain Eukaryota; kingdom Metazoa; phylum Chordata; class Actinopteri; order Siluriformes; family Pangasiidae; genus Pangasianodon; species Pangasianodon hypophthalmus. The sequence continues at coordinate 13,995,607 of NC_069729.1, forward strand.
TGCGTTCGGCAGTGGACAGGGTCGGCATGGGCACTCTGACTGGTCTACGGCAATGCAGCCCCATACACAGCAATCTGTGATTCACTGTGTTCTAACACCTTTCCATCATAGCCAACATTAACTTTTTCAGCAATTTGTGCTACAGTAGAGTGGGATTGCACCGGATGGGCTAGCCTTTGCTCCCTACATGCATCAACGAGCCTTGGGCACCCATGAGCCTGTCGCCGGTTCACTGTTTGTTCACTGGATCACTTTTGGGAGGTACTAACCACTGCATAGCGGGAACATCCAAGACCTGCCTTTTTGGAGATGCTCCGACCCAGTCATCTAGCCATCATGATTTGGCCCTTGTCAAAGTTGCTCAGATCCTTATGCTTGCCCATTTTCCCTACATCCAACAGATCAACTTCAAGAACTTATTCACTTGATACCTAATATAGCCCACTCCTTGACAGGTGCCATTGTAATGAGATAATCAATGTTATTCACTTCACCTGTCAGCAGTTTTAATGTTATGGCTGACTGGTGTACATCACTGTTTCTCAAACCGGTGCTGAGGAAGTGTCAGACACTCCATATTTTCTGATCCCTCCCAGCTCCTAACACACCTCTACCAGGTACTCTGCATTTCTAGTTGCTTTACTTGGGTGTGTTTGGAAACAGACTATATACAGAGTAGGGTTCCACTGGGAAAACGTCCATGCCAGCTATTCATCTACACTTGACATGTATTACGCACTGACTGGACTTGTTTAACAGCTATCTACATTATTATACCAAAACATTTAACATGGAAATTTATAATAGTTATTGGAGAACTATGCTCTCAATGTTGCAAATTAAACGTTCAACATTTCAGCTAGTCACCAAGGTAATGACTGGGGATAGCCGAGTTAGCTAGCTAAACCCAAAACTAAGGTTAAATAACGTAGTAAGTATGTATAATACGAGGCATTAATAAATTTAATAAACTGTCTGTACCGTCCAGCGTGATTTCCTTCTGTCAGCTCTCTGTGTTTCTAACGCTAAACAGTAATGAAGGTGAGAGCATCAATGCTAACCTGCACAGCAGCAGACGGCGTCTTATGAAACTCCCTCCGGAGGACAGCTGAAACAGCATTCTGTAACAACAAAGCATCAGTTTACAAAGAAATTCCTACTAACATTAAAACAAACAAACCAACATACAACAACCAAAAAAACCACAAAACTCTGTGACTAACCTTCCCCGAGCGAAGAAAGCACATCAACGACGCCATCTTTCATTTCAGACTGTCCCACTGTCCTCTATTTAAAGGCGGGTCTGTCAACTTCTATTATCCAAAGAAAAAGTGGGTTGTTCAATAAGAACCAATCAGACGTTTGAAGACGTAGCAGGTGATATCGTAATATCCAGTGAGAAGGTTGTTTGCTTAATAAGACCCAATCAGAGGGAAATTTGGAAGATGTCGAAACTAAACCGGAAGCTGTGCTACACATTAGTATGCCAAGGGCACTGAGCTTCCACTAATTAATTATCACGTGCACGTTAATTTTTGCATCTTTTTGCTTTAAGTCTACTTCTTGAACTAGTTTGTGTTTTATGCTGTAAGAATGCATAAATATAACAACGAAGTAAACAACTTATTTTGTAGGAATTGGCTTTAATTATAATGATAAATATACCGTCACTGACACTGTTGTACACTGACAAAGTTATTGTTGGAGTTGAAATTAATTAATGAATTAATTTATTTATTAACTAAAGGAGTTAATTAATTCACTAAAGGTCAAAGTGCAGTGTGAATTTAAGGGTATTTACATCCAAATCAGGTAAACAGTGTATGATTTACAGCACTTTATATGTAAATATAAAGTGGGACCAAAATATAACTGAACAAAAATAATCATAAATTAAATTGTCCTTTTTAAGACTTTGCAGTCAGTGACTGCCTGAAGTCTGGAATCCATAGACATCACTAGATGCTGGGTTTCTTCCATTCCAGTCTGCCGGTCCTTTACTGCAGCTGTCTTCAGTTCCTGCTTGTTCTTGGGGGTTTTTGCCTTCAGTTTTGCCTTCAGCAAGTGAAATGCATGCCCAACTGGATTCAGGTCAGGTGACTGACTTGGCCATTGCAGACCTTATCACTTCTTTGGCTTAAAAAAGTCTTGGGTTGCTTTCGAAGTATGCTTCGGGTCATTGTCCATCTGCACTGTAAAGCATCATGGAGAGAACTTTGATGCATTTGGCTGAACTGGAACAGATAATATAGCCCTATACACTTCTGAATTCATCCTGCTGCTTTTGTCAGCAGTCACATCATCAATAAATACAAGGGAACCAGTTCCATTGGCAGTCACACATGCCCACACCATAAGGTGAGGTTTTATGCTTCGAATCATGAGCAGTTTGTTCCCTTCTCCATACTCTTCTCTTCCCATCATTCTGGTGCAAGTTGACTTTTGTCTCATCTGTCCATAGAATGTTGTTCCAAAACTGTACAGGCTTTTTCAGATTTTTTAATTTTTTTTGGCAAACCCTAATCTGGTTTTCCTGTTTTTGAGGCTTTCTTATGTTTCAAATCTTGTGGTAAACCCTGTGTATTTACTCTAGTGAAGGCTTTTCTTGATTGTTGACTTTGACACACTCACCAGTGCATTCTTTCTTTTTAAGAATGTAAATAGTTGATTTGGCTTCACCTAATGTTTTTGCTGTCTCTCTGATGGGTTTCCATACAACATCTCATTAACGTTCATAGTTATGGATTCGTGGAAAACTGGTATCGTATGTGCAGTTTCTGCTTGAGTTAAAGTACAAAAGCACTTGAAAATGTACTACTTCTACTAATAATGATGATGGCATCATCATAACAAATAGCAGCAATAGCTTATAGTACTTTTTTTTACTTCACTACATTTAAAACCAAGTGTTGAATCAAACATACATGAGATCAGGTTTTGTCTGGTTTCTTCTCTGTCATGTTTTTTTGTGAAATTGTTGCTTGGGGTAAGATGGGGTGGGGGTAAGTTCAGCCAAATTGAAAACAACAAGCTTAAACCTAATTTGACACCTGTAGTTCATGAAGATCATGAAGAGTCTTTTTTTTGTTTTTCACATATTAAAATCATTTTGTATAATGACCTTGTCAACCAAGTACTGGCTCTGTGGCTCAGTGACTGTTTTCAGAGAATTTGGGTGTATTTCTAGTCACATAGTTGAATACTTGATGTATAAGGGGAATCAAGATTTTATTTACAGTGCTAAAAAGGTCAACAGAGAGTACCTGAACACTTTGACAACTGTTTAATTACAATGATTTCTTTTGTAGGTTTATAGCATGAAATGCATTAGTCATGCCCAAGCATGTACATGCGCACACACACACACGCGCGCACACACACACACACACACACACACACACACACACACACAGCGTTTATCAGTAAATTACAAAAGACCATGATTTGGGCAGGCTTTGGGGTACAATATAACTTTGCAGAAAGCATTTTTTCATACCCTTTCCCTGACAGTTGGCACCTTCATACCCATTTTAAAACCCCTTTTTTATTTATTTGTTGGATTGCTAGTTTTAGAGATTGCCATTGTGATCACTAATCAATCAACTACCATAATGAAAACCAGGTAGTGCTTTGTATGTTTGCATGTAACTCATTAGGGGATGAGCACCCCTAAACATCTGATCCTATATCCACCCCTGCTGTCATGTATGAGGCAAACCACATCCAATACAGTCACATGTGCTTTGATAAACTATATATTAGAGGAAAAGATGTTCTGACATACAATTGGAAAACATTGAAAAACATTTTGTTGTTTTTACTTCAAAGTTCACAATTAAAAGCACAACATCACAGATAAAACATTGTCAACGCAACTTTTATAATGGGGGAAACAAAAACATCTGTGTTTTAAAAACAGGATGCACACCTTCAGTGCGTGCAGCAGTGGTTGTGGTAAATGTGCAGTGTTCATTACTCTTATTATCAAATATAATCAAACTGTCTCGCTATTCATACCATCTTTCAACATAATTAAATCTAATGTAAACTTTATACCTCTTTTCAAAGACCACCAATAAACAGTGGTAAAGTGCTGCAGAGAAAGTGATGTTGCTCCTCGGTATGGTTTATGTACACGCTAAACACACATAACCTTTGGGTTTCACTGAAAACCTCTCCAACCTCTGTTTTATAGTCTGCAGTGCAACATGTATGGGTGTGTATACAGATGGGCTGAGAGTTACAGAGAGTGGAAGAGGACTTTGCTACAATTGTGCAGTCCAGCAGGGGCCATAATATCCAATGTGCCAAGGTCACGATAATCACCTGATCATGGTTTATCAGAACATTACTACATGTTTACTTGTACACGTCTCAGTCTGCATCATTTTCTTAAGGAACATTTGGGCAAAAAATAGAATTAACACAATTTTGCTCATCCTAATTGTAGTTGGTCAGCTGGTCTGACATTTGATTCCTTACTTTTGCACTGAAGTTACAAGGATAATGCAACAAGTAATAGAAGTCAATTGCACCACAAATACTTATCATAGTTCATTTCTATATAGTCCTATGTAGTTATACATTATAACTATATAAGTCCGATATAGTATCCAGCCTGAAACACACTGATGTCTCCACCTCCTGGACTTTTGGCTTGACTTTGCCCTGGTAGGAGAAGCTGGATCAGGTACGACTTTTTGTTCTGCAGGAAGGGGAACTTGTGCTTCAGCCCACTCCTGATGGAATTTCTGACCACTCCTGCTTGCTACCGCAGAAAGTTTGAAAGTTTGAGCAATCCTACCCACATCTGCACTTATATTTGTTTGCAAGTGCTAGTGAAATTTTCTAATAAACTTTGATTGTTCTTTTTCCCAAAATATGAACAAAATCTGTAATTTAAACCACCATAACCATGAGCAGGATAAACTAGTTACTGAAGATGAATGAATGAATGAATGAATGAATGAATGAATGCTGTAATCAGTGTTAATCAATGTGTCCACCCACTCCATTGACTTTTTAGTGGGTCTGGGGGGTTCCCATTCCTGATGCACACCTTTACTTCTAATCATATTTTTAAATAAACAGTGGCGCTACTAAGTAGCAGTTTCAACTTCAAACTTTTGCTGGGGTCTAGGGGAGGGCATGATATCAAATTGCACTAAGGAATACAAAATCTTTTGTTTATAGATTACAGTAAATCATACTGTGTCCCAAATCACATTGGCAAGTCTTAAGAACTGTGTGTACTTTGAGGCAGATATTTATGGAAAACATTTGGGGTTAGACATATTTCCACTACTTGTTAGCTATATTTGTTATGCACTGGAGCTACAAGGTGAAAGAAGCAATAAAATAATCCTATAACAATAAACTCATCCTTATTGGACTGGTTACAAATCCTTTACCTGACCAATAAAGCTGGACGTTTGTCCCTAACTGAATGCACTGGTTCAGCATTAGCAATCTGATCAAATGGAATATCCACTATTTTTGTACAGGCTTGATTGTAAAACTGTGTAACAATTCACACTGCTGTTAGGAGAATGAGATACAGCTCCTAAATCTGGCATTGGGAATTATAGCAATCGTCTTGTATAGGCACAATGGTTAAAATGTGGCACAAACCCCAACATGCTTCTTCTTTTTAAAAAAAAAAAAAAAAAAAAAAGGATAACTTTGTATTGACGAGCGGACCCAAACCGTGCCAGCAAAATGCCTCCACAACACAATGTTTTTCCTTTAATTTGTCTTTTTAGAAGTCAAAACTCATAATTATTATTGTAGCCTGACATGATGTAAACGCACTTAGAGAGTGGTTTTTTTTTTTTTTTTAACACAACCCCCCCCCCCCCCCCCCCCCCCCCCCAAAAAAAAATAAAATCATGTCAGGCTACAATAATAATTATGAGTTTTGACTTCTACAAAGACAAATTAAAGGAAAAACATTGTGTTGTGGAGGCATTTTGCTGGCACGGTTTGGGTCCACTCGTCAATACAAAGTTATCCTTTTTTTTTTTTTTTTTTTTTTTAAATATTTTTATCCCATTTTCTCCCAGGTTCATCATTTGCCACCCATTAGCTAGCTCTCAACTATCACACAACAGCGACCACCTGGGGAGGGTGAAGTCAAACACGTGCTTCCTCCGAGACGTGATGCCAGCTACCGCATCTTTATGAACTACCACTGATGCTGTGTGCATCAGAGTGCATTTGGGGAAAGTGTTTTCTACCCTCTTCTGCATACATGAGCTCACAGATGCTTAAGATTGGCTAGTGTCACTCTGATTGATAGGGGGGATAGAGTATGCCATCCCTCCCACCCAGAGAGCATGGCCAATTTTGCTCCCTTGGTTCCCAGCCACAGATGGCTGTGGCATCATCAGGATTTGAACTCACTACGCTTTTCTGAATGCTTTTGTGTTACGCCACTCGTGAACCTAATATAAAGTTATTCTGACTGAGCACATTTACCCTATGGTGAAACATTTTTATCCTGATGGTAGTGCTCTCTTCCAAAGGCACAAAGGCTCACTGAATTATCTACTTAAGAGTAGAGTCTTGTTTAGCATTTTTGTTTGCAGAACATAGCTTCCATTTTTAAAACCAACCACTGAACGACATTAAAAATTGGTTTAGTCAACATGCTAGCTATCGTAGATGTCAAAATAGCGATTCTGGACACTATTGCACTGCCGAGTTCTGAATCATCTCATAATTACTGCAGTTCCGGCGTGATTTGAACGTACTATAACATTATGCAACGGATTAAAAAGATAAAACCTACACAACGTTTTAAGTAAAACCCAAAAGTGAAAGTCAAAGCATTAAAAAAGGTCTTTCTGTTTGAAACATAACCCAAATTCTTGTAAGCTGCTTGAAAACACCACATGATGAATGTGCTGCAGCTGAAGGCTGATTTTATGGGGGTTAGGAACATTGCTGTAGGGTGTGTGTGATTATTTACCACAAATATGCAAGTCCAATTCATAAACCTGACAGCTGAAATGCAGTTTCCAAGGTCATATCCTGTATAGCAGCACAGATACCCCACACTTTAGCCTCACCATTGCTGATCTGCAGCCGATTTGGGAGTGAAATATTAAAAATAGTTTCCCCCAGCAGTCCAGTTTTAAAACATCTCTGCACTCCTGAAGATCAGATCCTGGAAGCCTCGGATAAGAGGGCCAAGGACAAATTGCACACGATAAGAACTAAGGACCATAAAAAGTGTTGCTCAGATGTGCGGATTGCTGCGATCATTGGTCTCCGATTTTTTCAGTCGGTCTTTGCTGAAGGTCTGAATGGAGCTCAGGAGGGCGCTTCGGCCCTTGCCATTAACGGAAGGAGGATGGAGGGACGGAGGGTTAGACTCAATCCCTAAAGAAGGTTGAGGAGGTGGTGGAGGTGGTGGAAGGGTCACTGGCTGAACACCTGCGATGAACAAATAACAAATGTTAGTGAGACCAGGGATGCACAAATAACCCACATAACCCTGCGTTCACATCAGAAGGCAACAAGCTGTTCATTCTGGCCCAAGTTTGCCTCTTGTAGGTGTCATGACCACTACTGTAGTTGCATGTGGGCATGATTGATCCAGCTAGCGTTTAAATAAGGAATTATAGTACCCAAAATTTATAACTGCCACCACTTTTATAGTACCCAAAATTTATAACTGCCACCACTACTTTAATTTAAAATATATTATAGGATGGTTAGTTTTGTTGAATTAACCTCCTAAACTACCAAGATCCAGACTTACATTGCTCTTTGTTCTAACTACAGACATTTCCTTACCTTTCCTATAAGTTTCATTGTAGTTACTGAAGAACACAAAGTAATAAAGGCGTAATAAGCTGTAAAGCTAAAGTGCATATGATCTTTTGTTAAAAATGAAAAAGAAAAAATGAATTATTGTGTGGGATCAAACAATATTTTAAAATTTGATGCTCCTGAGCTGCTTTAACTTCCCCTGACAGTCCTGTAAATCACAGTTAGTGTTGCATCAGGGGTGTTGGCAGTAATTTTGTACACATACCTCATGCACCAGCTCAAATACATCAAACGTAATCACACTCCAACATTAGGCACAAAAGAACTTAAATTCCACTGTGACAGGCAGCCAATTGGGAGCAAGAGAGTGAGAGACCATAATATAATAATGTAATAAGCCATGAGTTTGAACATCCTGCTTTATTTGTGCTTTCTATTGCCAAAATCTGCTGAAAGTGAGGCCAATAGGAACCAGACACAAGTTAAAAGAGTTTAAACTGGAGGAAATACGGAAACAACCCATGGCAAATCAAGGCAATCATTTGGATTTGTTCTTTCGTGACTCTGCAAATTTGAAAATCACTGAGAGGTGTACGGCAAGAGAACGGAGACTGCATCAGCATGGCTTTCTGAGCATAGCTTGCTGGGAAGCAGACATTTAGCACAGCAGCCCGTCATACACTGAAAAGTGGTAGTAATTAAACAACATCCTGTATTTTTCCTCACAGAGTGGCTTTGTTGGTGGTTCAAAAGACTTTATGCAATAAGATTGACATATTATTCATTACATAATACAGCATCAACTAGTGTATCACGTAGGTTATACAGTGTAGCTAGCTTGCTTGTTTAGGTGTTAATTGCTATGGACGTACAGTGGGTTCAGAAAGTATATAGACCCCTTTAGTTTTTTGCTATTTATTGAATTATAGATTTAATTTAAAATAGATCTCATTTAGCTAAGTATTCAGACCCTTGGCTAAGGCACTCCAAATTGAGGTCAGGTGCATACTGTCTGCTTTGATTATCTTAAGATGTAGAACTTGACTGGAGTCCACCTGTGGCAAATTCTACTGATTGGACATGATTTAGAGAGACACACACACACCTGTGTGTAAATGGTCCCACAATTCACAGTGCATGTCAGACCAAAGCTAATGGGCTCACTAGCTAATAGCATAGCCACTATGCTAATGCAGAGAAAAGCCAGGTAGCCACTGCTAGGGAATCACATATTTTTATTATACAGATATACAGATGTGTGACTTTGCTAACTGTTCTCAACTTTTGATTATAATGAAAGGTCAGATTACTTAATCATTATACTTTTTATATGCATGGATTTTTTTATACGCACTGAGAAAAGGAAAAGGACAAGAGGGGGTATTAACATCTTTTGCTATAACTGCCAACCATTTTCAAGAAGTTCAGCATCATTTTTTGGGGGATATGGTTGAACACCTTTAGCTTTTGCCTGCCTATTTCTGCTGCTAGCAATCAAGACTGATTGATCATGGTAGTGACCCCCATTTTTAGAATGCATGCTGAGCTCAGACAAAATGCAACAAATTGCAGCAAGGATACAAAATTACAAAAATGCACAGCCTGAGAAAAGCAATACTGCACTAGTGAATACAACATAACATAACAAATAACATACTGAATGCTAGTTTTATGCTTGTACCCACATTCTGTCTGGTTGTCTGAAATATCTTAAAAATATCAATCTGTCCATTTTCCAGAATCACAGTGAAGGCTGTTTGCTTTGCCGCTCACTAGTGTGAACGCAGGGCACATTTGTTGCAACAAATAAAATTTGCTTAAGGATTAAACACAGCTGCATGCCACATCTAAAGCTAAGCAGATTGATGCATTTACCATGTGGGCTAACATTCATGCAGCAGCAGTGAAACATTCATAACGATATGCCCACTGCCATGGGACTTTTCTTTTGCAGGAAGTGAGCAAAGCACTACTGAGTGCCAAATGTGGGTACAAAGTACCCGGCATGCAACCTGTAATAGTGCTCTCTGTCCAGATTTACAAACTTGATCCATCAAACTTATGACTAAAATATTGAAAGCTATTAGATATTAGATATTAGCTGATGCCCCGATTAATATTTCTTTTATTCTACATCAAACCACACCAGCAAAATACGTAAAATATTTAAAAATGCCCAAAGTCACCACAATTAATGATGTTTCCTCACAAAAAAAATAAAAATAAAAAATCCACCGCACTGAAACATGCTGTATAGTCAGATCTTACTAATACCAAAATATTTTAAATATCCCACCATCTGTTCTAAAGAATATTTAAAAAGTCAAGGACAGCTGAGCAGGCCATTGCAGATTGTGATGTCTTAAAGTTGCATTAACCCTTCTCAGTAGGTCTGATTTGTAATCACAGTATAACATTTCACTGAGTAAAATAAACACCACGTCAGGTGATGGATAGCAACATTTACTATAAGTATCACGTATGCCATATGCCATTATTTTCTTCCTTATTTGCTACTGAGGAAGGACACACTGCAACTTTATAACAGAAATAATTTAGTATTGGATTACTTTACCCCAAACATGTTCAATATGGTGCATGCTCTACTTTGAAGACAGCACAGGAGGGAAAAAAGAGGCAGATACATGTTACTCTTCATTTTCATACAAGAAGTATTAAAATACACAACGTATTTGATGTGTATTGTGTGTATAAAAAGAGTCTAGATTAGTTTTACTAAGACTGGGTTTGAGAATGAGAATGAGAAGTTCTGAACGAATATAATTTCAGTAAACCTGAAGAGATCTAATTTGGAAGAAACCTACTCTTTTTCTAATTGCCATATTTTCCGGACTACAAAAGGTTTTTTTGCCCTCTAGTGGCTGCTGCAACTTATACAAGTTAGCTGCTTGTAGATATTTTTAGTATGCCAATTTGTTAGGGTTTTACGGTAAGCAGGGCTCCAGCAAATACGTTAGTTTGCAGCTCCAGGTGCAAAAGAAAGATTTACCGTAACACTAATATAAATAAACATTATGTTATATAGATTCCCTCTGTTGCAATGTAGAGATTCCCTCTATTAACTTTTCAGCTCAGGAAACAAAACAGCTCTGAACTATGGCACTAAACACCAACCTGGGTTAACTAACCTGGGATCTCTAAAGTGACTCTTTACAGGTGTCTCTGGAGAGACTGTCCGGAAAATATAGTACCTAATGGCTTTCAGATAATTTCACTTACTAACAACCAGTGAGTATGAAGAGTGTATGTTCAGAAATATAAGAATTTATAAAACTGTGACTACCTGGTGCAGGTGGAGGAGTAGGAGAAGAAGGACAAGTAGGTGGGGAACTTGCTCCTGAACCTGGAAAATGGACACACAGGTAACAAATTTCAACACTTGATCTGACTGACACTTCCATTCAGAAACCATGTTTTTACAAAAGCTAAGCTGTACAAGCTGTTTGTAACTGATTTGCAACCAATTTGGTTGGTAGATCATATGATCATATGATATCAGATTTGGTTGGTTCAGCATATTCCCTATTCGGATGGGATTAGTTTTACAAGAGGAAGTGGGGATAATAATGCAATTATCACCAGTATATCCCTGGGAATTGCTGTCTGAATCATGTTTCTGTGTCTGGAAAGGTTATGCCATCTTTTATCTACTATAGAAATAAACCCTACTTTTAGAAATAACCCCAGGTAATAGATATCATGTCCAAATTGACACATTGTTCTTTGAGCTTTGTTGGAAGTATGGAGACACTCCAAGAAGCATGAAATGACTTGTCAAAGATGCAATGGTTTTTGGGGTTTTAGGTAGGTTATTGAGTTCCCAGTACAGGTATAGCCTACATACAGGTAATGTGCAGTAATATACTAATGCTCAAGCACAACCTGTACTTCCACAAGCATTACAACAAGCAGTTGTAATAAAGGTCATCCATTTTGCTTTAAAGATATGAGGTGCTACATAGTACACATGGAAACACATGCTTCCTCCACAACCTGTGAAGCTAGCCACTGCATCTTTTCAAACTGCTGTACACACCACATCACAGTGCAGCTGAACACACTCAGAGGAAAGAGCTAATGGCCCTCTTCCATATACATGCGGTTACAGATGGCTGTGACTGGTCAGCTTCATATCATCAATTCCACCCAGAGAGCAGAGTCAACTGTGCTCACTGGGAATTGAATTCGCAATCTCAAGACGATTCTCTGTTAATTTATAGAGCCATCTCTTATCCTGTGTGAATCACTCATAATTACTACAGATCCTCAAGCAATATACTGTATGCAGGAGAAAGCAGGAGAAACAGATGAAAAGCTGAGGTGAAAATATACAAACATTTCTCTCTCTCTCTCTCTCTCTCTCTATATATATATATATATATATATATATATATATATATATATATATATATATATATATATATATATATATATATATATATATACATACACGTGTGTGTGTGTGTGTGTGCGCGCGCGCGTGTGTGTGTATATGTATATATACACACATACACTGCCTGGCCAAAAAAAAAAGTCGCACAATCTAATATTTTGTTGCACTGCATTTAGCTTTGATTACGGCACACATTCGTCCTGGCATTGTTTCAACAACCTTATGCAACTTCACAACATTTATTTCCATCCAGAGTTGCATTCATTTTTGGCTGAGATCCTGCATTGAGGACAGGAGAGTCTAACCACTCCGTAAAGTCTTCTCCAGCACATCCCAAAGACTTTCAATGGGGTTAAGGTCAGGACTCTGTGGTGGCCAATTTATGTGTGAAAATGATTCCTCATGCTCCCTGAACGACTCTTTCACAAGTTAAGCCTGATGAATCTTAGCATCTTCATCCTGGAATATGCCTGTGCCGTCAGGGAAGAAAAAGTCCATTGATGGGATAACCTGGTCATTCAGTACATTCAGGTGCTCAGCTGACTTCATTTTACTGCCACATAATGAGGCTGAGCCTAGACCTGACCAGCTGATGCAACCCCAGATCATAACACTGCCTCCAGTGGCTTGGACAGTAGGCACTATGCATGACGGGTGCATCACTTCATGCATTTCCCTTCTTACCCTGACACGCCCATTGCTTTGGAATAGGGTAAATCTGATTTTATCAAACCACATGACCTTTTTCCATTGCTCCACAGTCCAGTCTTTATGCTCAAATTTGAAGTCATTTTTTCCGATTAGCCTCACTAACAAATGGCTTTCTTGTGGCCACACAGCTGTTTAGTCCCAATCCTGTAAGTTCTCATCACATTGTGCGTGTGGAAATGCTCTTACTTTCACTGTTAAACATAGCCATAAGTTCTCCTGTTGATTTTTTTTACGATGTGACATCGCCAAGCGTTTTAAAGATATTCGATCACGATCATTCAAGATTTTTTTCTGACTACATTTCTGCTGTAAAGTTGACGGTTCACCACTATCCTTCCAGGCTTTAATAATGCACTGGACATTTCATAACCCAGTTGCAGTGATTTCAGCCATCTCCTTAGTTGTTTTCTTTGTTTGATACAGGCCAACAATTTTCCCCTTCAGTAACATCTTTTCCACGACCATAGGATACGTAATCTGCCATGGTTGTTCAAGAAATGAGAAGCTACACACTGCATCAGTTAAGGTTAAAAGCACTGTTGCCAGCTGAAACATATTAATCACTGCAGTAATGATCCAATCATAGGCTCTTAAGTATTTGCTTATTTAAACCCAAACAACGACCTTTTTTTTGGCCAGGCAGTGTATATACACACCATTTGAAACACTGGTGAAAGCATTAAATAAAAAAAAAAAATCCATAAAAAAAGCCATAATTATTAAATGAAGCAATTAACTAAATAAAAGGCTCACCAGAGTTTTAAATTGACTTACCAGAGTTGTTGTTGTATTTGACAGAAATGTCCTCCTCATTTTCATAAGCAGAATGTCTGGATTTCTGAGGGCAGCATAAAGCAATTTATTTGTAGTATATATAAATTTCCATTCATCATCCATATTTTTTAAATGAACGCTTTCTGGTAGCTGTTTGAATGTGTGCATACCTTTCTGGCAAGGATCTTCCTCTTTCTTTTCTCCTCCTCAGAGCCGTGGTGGGACTGTGCCCGGGTCAGCCTTCTGTGCTGCTGAACCTGCACAGAGGAAACCACCAGTGCCAGTACTCTGGTTAGCACTAATAAGACCCAGCAAATCAATTATATGTAATTATGTGTTCTGCACATCATGCAAAATTAAAATTTCATAATACACTAACCGCTCTCTGTTCCTCTTGGAGACGTTTTTCCAAACACTCTTTGGACAATTTCAAGGCCTCTTTCAATTTGGAAGTGATCTATATTTTAGGGATGAAAAACAATATATGATTATAATGTACAGTTTAATAAATTTGTTGTCAAATTATAATTTAGACAGTCAGTGTGGCTTCGATAAATCTGGGAAATATGATTTAGCTTTTATGTAGAACCAGGGTGTTCCAATCTTGAGGTTCTGAAAGAATTAACTTCTAAGCACCATGTCTTAGTATGTCTTATTTTGGCTGTAATGTTACTGTACTTAAATGGGAATCATATGATAAGGGTTATCCCAAATTTACCTTTAAACTCTAGAATGAAATCAGCAACTTCATTGTGAACAGACTTCCAGCATCAATATTTCTGCTTTAGCTGTGTTTTGGAGAACATCTGGATTTCTGTCAACCAAGCTAGAGATTTCTATCTAACCAAGTTTTTATGTCTTTTCTCTCATTATGCTTAGCTCTGTTCTCCTGAAACTGACCGATTCATATTACAGTAATATGTAGTAATGTCTGGAGTGCCAGTGTACAGCTAACTGCCTCTTCACTTGCCTCGCATAAAACTGGAGTTATGCTGCAGCCTTAATCAGAATCACCTGATTCTCACACTCAGACACTGGATTAGGGTTTCTGATCAAATAACTGTGTTTAAACAACTATAACCTGGTTAATGTAAGGCACTGTTTTCAACAAAGACCATGAATAAGACATAAGAGTACACCACTACACACCATGGCAAACTGATACAATTATAATATATTGCAAATCCTTAATATGCTCACATACATTTACTTGGACATTATTTAGATAGAAATGATTTGTATGGTGAATCAAATGAATTGCTGTACTGTAAATACAGGAAAATTCTGAATAGCATCATATTCAGGTTGTCAGTAATTGTATACCTACAAAGTGCATCTATATATATATAAGGTTTACCTGACACAACGAGAGTAGCTACAAGGCAGGTAAACCTATTAAATGTGTGTATATGTAAGGAATAAAACACAACAGGGAGTGCTGTTATTGGAAAATAATCAACGACAGGGGGTGTGTCCCGAAGTGTTTTATTCCTCTAATACCACAGTGATCTGCCAATGATTTCAATTTTTCATTTATTAATAAAGATGTTGTACTTTTTAACCATTTATAGTCACAATTAACATTCACAGGACAAGTTAGTTCCTGTTATCGCTTGTGTTACAGCAACTATAAACAGTTGTCCTCTCACCAGCCTCTTTTTTTCTCTCTTGAAGTTAATAAGACTTTTTAATAAGAATTTCAGCTTGTCATGTTACCAAAAAATGTGCAAAGTTCTCTGTCCTAAAGACTCTCCTATGCTAAAAGTGCTGACACTGGAGACTCCTTCCACAAATGTGACAACAGCACATTAACAGCATTTTTTTAAAATCTGTTTATTAATAGCCTTAGTTCATGAGAACAAAGTGTTACTATAGAAATGAAAATGTGTTCGAACAAGCTAAATAATAAAAACCTGTGATTTTCTTTGCAGCTGCTGTGATAGAAAATTAACACTTTCTGACTAATCAGATTAGAGAATTGAACAGCGATGTGGTCTAAGTAACATTCAAATATATACTCTTTACAGTGTGCATGTTAAAAAGTACAATTACCTTAAACTGAGCTTTCTCTGTGTTGAAAAGGAGCACATCACTGAATAGTCTGTGAGGGCAGAAAAGCACACATTTGTCATTTTTTTTCAATGACAATTAAACAACAGTGGCAGAACAATGGACTGCTACTCACGGTGTCTGTAAGAGTTGAGGAACTGTGGGCATCCCTGTTTTACATGCCTCAGTGGACAGGATGGACTGCAGGACCGAGACTGAGAGAAATACAGACAGGTCATCACCACACTTACAGTACACGTGTTTAGTTATTTGACTTAAACTAAAAAAATTATTTAAAAAATATGTGAGTGAACAGATTTTTTCCTTACTGACCGACTGAAGTGTAGGGCACAGAAGGATACTGATCCACAGGAACAGCATCGGGAGGCCTGCCATACGTCATTTCATACAACAAGTGACCAAACGAGTAGACGTCAATGCTCTCTGTGGTCTGCATAATAAACACATAAATATAATATACTTATTTATAATAGAAATATTTTTCTATAATATAGAAAAAGGGGGTTGTATAGTACATTGCATTAAAATACTTCAAATCTCTACATATATTACTGAAGTACAGTAATAAATGTGTTTTTCCACTGGGTAGTGCTGATGTAAGTGTGATCTCATTACTTTATCTTCGTAAACTTTATCTCGTGACTACAGAATAAAACAACAGACAGCTGTGCCACTTGGGAAGCCAACAAGCAAATCATTTATGAAGTGGAAGCCTTTTCACCAAGATGAGAAGAGCTAATAGCCAGAAATTCGGTCCCAAATATGGTGACCACAACTGAAAATCATGTGACTGATGGGCTGTATTTGTTAAAAAAGTATTCGCACTGTTTAAGGCGATCATATATATAACTTGACAACTAACTGACCCTGACGCTAAGTGCTGACATCACCGGTTCCTTGTTTCCAAACCATAATATTTTGATGACAGAACAGAACTGGTTCTTCTTATCATGGAAAAGAAATTAATGATTTCAGACAAGGCACTTGCTCGAGTATTACAGTAGTGGGAAAGCTCTATGTAGTTACTCACTGTAAATATTATGTATTAGAGGCTGATTACCTTCTCATCACTATAATTCCATAACCATTTATCATAACATTTTACAATACTGTAGAAAATACTATATTGCCATAAAATTATTTCCCAGCCAGTATGACAGTTTTTTTTTTAAAATAGAAAGTTTATACCTAATGCTCCTTCAAATGTGTCTAAAATAAGGAGGCCTATAAAACAGCTGTCCTTTTCCTCCTTTCTAAATTGGCCAGAGTTTATTCTAAGAGCACACATCCTGTCAAAGAAAGCTTCCTACCTAAGCAGCGTAGCCCCAAATGAAACACAGGAGTAGTGATATGAAATGAAGTGTCCATTATAGCAATATTTTACATGCTAAATATCACAGTACACTGTATAAAGATTATCAGGACATACTAACGTGAGTGTGTATTATATTTTACCCAAAACATTGAGAAATACACTAAAATACAAAATTTTCTTTTGATCATCAATGTTATCTTTGTGTAACTGCAATCAAGTTCTTACGTTAATTTTCCTGAACTGGGTCACATAAGGCCGGTAGTAAGAGGGAAGTCCCAGGATGGAGTTTTCTATGTCCAGCAGTTTGCATGTGTTGTCCTCAATTAGAACATTTGAGGCGTGGAGATGCCCGTATGGAAAACCCTTATCATGGAGGAATTTCAGGGCCTAAATCAAGATAAAGAAGGGAGATAATCAAACATGAGGGAAAAAAATACCAACAAAGAGTTACATTTAACTACAGGAACGACAGAAATTAACTGTGTAGACAGCATTATTCTCACTCAGTCCATTACAAATGACCATTCATTGTTATTAGTTTATGTCCCATTATCTCAAAATCATGATGTAATTTACTTGTGATCTAACAAAAGTTGTTTTATTAAGATACTGAAGTAAATGATTTTCCATACTTACAAAATACCAACTACTGTTTTTTTTTTATTATTTATTTATTTATTTATTTATTTTTTATCTTATCAGGATCTAACTTGCTGTGTTTTGGAAAAAAGATGGTGTCAAAATATACCCACAACACATTTGGTTGGACACTACAAACAACATTTTTTTTCCCGTTCGGCCTGTGGTATACTCTCAAGCAGTCTTTGAGAGTATACCACAGGCCGAATGGGAAAAAAAACTACCAGTTTCATCTTTTTAAAAGGGTTCCACTTGTAGGATTTTCCTGTATTTTCCTGTACAAAATCTAAGGGTTTTCCCAGAGGGACAAACCAAATAAGCCCTTAGTTTTAACACCACATCTGGTATACAACTTGATAGGTAGAAATTCTCCCTGCATCATCCAGGTGTAAAGGACAAGTAGGCTTAAACAAACCCAATGGCTGAGGATGGGAGAATGACACAAAATCACATCTAATGCATCTTTGCCAGTTATTTAGAAGATTTCACTGCACAACTAATAAGCAGGAAAGGTGGGTTAACAGCTATTAAGCTTTTTTTGTTCTGCTAATTTTGCTCAGTGTGGCTGTCTTATTTGCCAGAATGAAATGAACTGGAAAGATTTTTAATTCGTCAAAGATAATGGTGGCAACTGTTTGCAGAAACTAGCTAGCTTGGTATTAAGTAAGCTAGCTAGCATTACAATTAAGAAGTATGAAGGAAATGGTTAATAAATTGTTATTTGGACCAAATGAGCTCCAACAGGACTCACTGGCACAACCAATCTGCGGAATGAGAGACAAGTGAATCTTGGACATGCCCAAAAGATTTGCTGAGACTGACCCACATGCATGATAAGACTGTTTATACTTTAAATAAATAGATAAGTAGTAGTAGTAGACTGTAAATAAACAGTAAAGTTACCCTTGATTAAATCATGAGGCAAAAATGTAATCAAGCCAAACCTCCAAAATCTGCCTCCCGTACGTCCTGATCTGCTGGAGCTCCAGACCCTGGATCTTTTTAGGGTTGCAATACTTCTTCAGGAATGCTTCTTTTGGCTTTACCTAAAATATCAGCACGCAAGAAATTAAAGTATTAATTAAAGCTTAAAAACAAAGCTTAACTTGGTAGACATAGGTATAACAAAACCTTCTGAAGGTTGTAAACAATTTGGTAGCAATAAAGAAATGTAATATACATTATAATGACACATACCTTGCAAATATGATCCCTAAGTGTGCCTTTTTCATTAAAAATTCTGATTACTACTGCTGAGGACTCAATAGTAGAAGCATAGGTGACTGGACAGATATATGGGTGCTAAAAGTCAAACAGACAGCAAAAGCACAAGTTACACATAGCAGAGGTTCAACATTTTTATGTTCTTCATTATTACATAAAAGAGAGTGAACCATATGGCTGTGTATTATATCTCTCTTTCTAAGAAGAATCATTGTCAATATTGAATCATAAACAGCCAATGATTCAATTTGATACATCACAGGCACAGAGGCCATGCCTCCTCCACTGAAACTGACAAGAGGCTACACCTCCTTCATTGAGATTAGCAAAGGCTACACCTCTTTCACTGAGACTGACAGACACCACACCTTCCTCACTGAGACTGACAGACACCACACCTTCCTCACTGAGACTGACAGAGGCCACATCCCTTCCCTGAGACAGCAGATACAGGTACAGAGGCCACACCTTCCTCACTGAGACTGACAGAGGCCATGCCTCCTTCAATGCTACTAACAGCCATAGCCAGAGGCCACATCTCCTTCATTGAGAATGACAGATACAAAGACCATGCCTTCTTCACTGAGACTGACAGCCACAGAGGGCACGCCTCTTTCACTGAGTCTGACAGGTGAAGAGGCCACATTGAGACTGACAGACACTGAGGCCACACCTCCTTTACTGAGACTTCCAGGTACAGAGGTCACACCTCCTTCACTGAGACTGACAAAGAGGACTGTTACAAACCTGACCATTATGATTTGAAAGGACAGGATGTAGGCCTGCACTGAAAGAGAAGTTTCCTATAATCCTTTTCTTTGTCAGCAGAACAAAGGCATTTTACATTCGCCTGATCAAACACAGTCATGAGGTTTTCCACTCCCTCATTCTTTCACATGATCAGATGGACCGAAAGACTGTATAGAGGAAGGACTGAATTGTCATAATAATAAGTACTCATCCAGAAAATTCTTTAGGAGTCAGAAAAATATAGGCGAGCTCTAACTATCGGGTTTGTAAAGCTGGGATTTTTAATAAATCAGCTTAGTTTCAGAGAATTAAAACATTCAGTAGTGCAAAATGGTGAATGGTCTAAATTATGCTATGGATGGCATCACAAAACATTAAACTCTCAGGAAATGTACTTATTAAAGAATAAAACATAACTGGGTGATGTGATGCACAGAGCAGGGCCATTACCACCCTGAAATGAATTATTTTCCAGTAACAGGACACCCTGCAGTGTTATATTCCTCTTATACCACAGCAATATGTCAACTATGCCAACTACTTTTTTGTTTATTAATGAATGACGTCATACGTTTTATCAAATTATAGTTACATTTAATGTTGTGGAACATGGAAGAGTCAAGTTAGTTCCTGTTATCACTTACACTATAGCAGTTGTTCCCTCCCCAGGCTCAATTTTATTCAAAACAGTTTGTCATGTAATTAAGAAAATAAAAAGTGCAAATTACTCCCATGGTGACACTGGAGACTCCTTTGTAAGTCTTAGATAATGTGGAGCATCTGCTATACTGCTATAAGTCTCTGTGAATGAGTTATTACTATAGAACGATAATGTATTAGAACATACACATTAAAAATAAACCTGTGATTTGAATTACACTGAGCACTGCATTCACAGTCAGAGCTGCTGTTATAGAAAATTAATGAATACCTTATAACCAATAAGATTTGAGAATTCAACAGCACTGTGGTATAATGGTTGCCTATATGATCCAAAATGTACTCAATCAGCTTCATCCAGCACATTTTGAATTAAAAACAACAACAACAACAACAACAGAAGATATACAATTCACTGCTTAAAAACCAGCTGAATTCACTGATTAGACCAATTTGAGAGTTTTCAAGGCATTGCCTAATATTCTAGTAAGTATTCCTGATCAACATCCCTCCCATCCTGATACAGCGTTCAAGCAGAACTAAACACATTAGCACAATAACAGAGAAGTACGATCAGTCAACCCTCACTAGGTTTTATTCTCTAGGTTGCCCAGACTCAGAGAGATCACACAAATGTGGATAGTTTTGATAAAAGCCATGTGGGAGACAAGTGACATCAGCCCTGTGATGGGTGAAGGTGAAACGCATTACCCAAATACTAGCTCTGCCCATTTTAGTTCAAAAGTTCATAAGTTCATAAATACTTTGGGAATAATGACTTGCCGGACTATGCTGTATGAGAATAGTTTCATACATCAAATTTCTAGAACAAGTTGTGGTGATTTTTGCGTCAGCATTTCCATCCCAAAGGAACTTACAACACTGCTATTGTGAAGAGTCAGGCTTTTCTGAGTCACAAACCAGAGAATTGTGTTTGTCCACATGCTTACACAATTTTGTGCATTCTGGAAATCCACTGCACAAGAGACCCAACAGGAAGTGACACAATTGGCTTCATCTGCAGCCAGTTGAAAATATCAATCTCTAACGGTTAAATGGCCGAACACAACTGTGGGAACCCCCAGGTTCATTCATAGAGATTACCCAAAGTTTCAGTTCAGTATTAGTTGGAAACTTTAACACACATGATCCAAACTGAAGACTTACAGCCAGGGATGGGAGCAGCTTCATCATGGACTGCAGATCTTTGTCTGATAAGAATTTATCAGGACCGAAATCGACCTGAAATAAGAGACAATACATCAGAAAAATAAAGTGTAATCGGATTTTTGCTGATTTTTTTTTTTTTTTTAACTTCATGTAAAAATATCTATGAGGAAGCTGCATATGAGCCAAGTATTTAGTCAGTGTAGACAAATGAATGGTGATTTGTACAAATATTCTTAGTGGATCTGAGCAAAATCAAGGTTGCACAACGAGCAGAATTAAGCAATAATGGAGCACAGTACAGGATTACACTGAGTTGATGGAAAGTGTGTTTGTGCATGCATTTGAATGTTTGGGGTAAAAACACAACTCACCCAGCTTAAGACTTGTCGCTCCTTGGGCTGCTCTTTGTTTTTAACTAAGAAGTACCGCTTTCGTAATCTCCAACCTGTCAAAAAGTGCATCATTTTATTACTTTTAATGGTTACTCACTGTGGTCAATAATGAGAAAGCACAACAGAAAAATTATGTACAACCATATTATTAATGAGTACATCAAACAATTATGAAAATATTTTCACTCCCCTTGAATAGCATGCGAGACACAACCACCACACAAACCATAGCCCAAGCTCAGGATCAAACCAGGGACTCAGGCGCTGTTAGGTGGTGAACTATCCACTGCGCCACCATGAAGCCAGACAACATGAATATGAATATGCAAATTAAAATCACATCCAACCCAATATCCATCATTCTCCTTGTTTGACCTGTTGAGCATGATTGGCTCTGACACTGTATGAATAACTCTTCACTGTCACATGTTTAATACTAACTCAGATTTTTCAATGAGATTTTAAGCTCCCTGTTTTCTAAAAGTTTGCAGTAAGACCAATTAAATTACAGTTTTCACAATTTGACTTTTTGCACAATCAAAATAATTCCCAGCAAGATTTAATCATAAAAAAAAACATTTTATAAAGGTTAAGGTGACTGTAATATTGGCTCATTACAGTCAGACTGTAAGGTTTTGTAGGACTGCCAAGCAGGTTGGCCTAGAAGAGCCATTTTCAACATCCATAAACTGGGTGACAGTGTACACTTGAAACATGGTTCAAGAGAACTGAGAAGCCAGATTGTTGAAAATGGAAATGTACATCCAACAAACAGAGATTAATCACAATCTGGGAATATGGAGAGAAAAAACCTAAGGCGTCTCTGATGCTTCTCAAGTTCCACTCTTTTGCTGTAATACCGTGAACCAATTCTCGAATGTCAGACTACATGTAGGCTTTCCTAGTCTTCTTTTAAATAAATGAAATAATGGTTGAAATAAGCCAGTTCCAACTCAAGTCTCTAAACCTCATACTTATAATCACTTCACTGGCTTTTTATCATTTGCTCCAGGTCTCAAGTTAAATTCATCAGACAGGCTCAAACTTTTGCTTGAACAAATGTTAATTTGGGATATAAACTCAAACACACAATGTCTTGTGGAAAGCTGGGTCATTGTGGACAAAAACAAAACTTCTTTGATATGATATGGGGTCAATAATCCAATGAATAGAGGAGGATTTAAAGCATGTAAAGCAGCCAATGATTCAGTATTATTCATTAAAAGAGGTAAACAAATCAAACTCAACACCAGCGGCATTGTGTCTAGTCAAGTGCTTCTTGTTATTAATTTGTGTGACAGAAATATCCTTAAAATATACTTTAAACATGAAGGAAACTATTGAAGAAAAGCAGACATTTCAGACATTTGACCTTGCTATGACCTTGACCCTGTTTGGGTCAATTCCAAAATCTAATCAGTTCATCTGCTGGTTACAGTGATAATTCCATGAAAATCCTACACGCATTCAACAACTCATTCTTAAAATATTGCTCTTACGAAAACCTGAACATACACATAGATGGACAGATGCAAGGACTGATGCAAGGACGGACAAACGAACAGACCAATGGCAAAAATTGTAGCTAGCCAATAATGGGCTTTAAGTTCCTGAAGATGAATGTGTAAGAAACATCTCTGTTTGACAAACAGGAAGGAAGCAATTGAAGAAAAGGAAACGGCCATTTCAAACATTTGGCCTTGCTGTGACCTTGATCTTATTTGGATCAATTCCAAAATCTAATCAGTTCATCTGCTGGTTACAGTGATAATTCCTTATAAATCCTACAAACATTCAACCACTCTTTCTTAAGATATCATGGCTGGACAAACGGATGGACAGACAGACAACCTGAAAACATAATGCCTCTGCCATTCAGTGGCGTGGGTATAAAAAGCGTCAGCATTGAGGAGCAGGATGTCTCATCTCCTTCACCAGGAATGACAAAGTGCATATACAGAAAGTGCATGTAGGGCACACCATGTGTGCTTTGTATGCATACAGCCATGTTTGTTGCCTAAATAGAATTAAATATTGTACTGTGGTGTGCATATTGATTATGTGGATCCTTCCAAATAAGAACTGCAGCTGTACTCGTTTATTTTGGCACTGCACATGCATTTGGCTCCAACCATAAACCCTTGCTAGCATCTGTGAGGAGCATCAAAAGCAAGCTTAGCGAGTCACCATTTAGGAACTTTCACTTTGATTAGATTAAGTGTTAGCACACACAAAAATGAGTTCATATTTGGCAAAAAACAAAGAAAGAAAGAAAGAAAGAAAGAAACAAACAAACAAACAAAAGGGTTACAAGACTGATGAGCTGAAAAAGCCTTCTGGTTAAATACATTCACATTCTGCACTGAGTTTGACTGTCTGACTGTCTGCTTGGAAAAAGAGGATCCTTCCTTTTCTTCAAACAAGCAAGCAAAGCAAGTATGAACTTAAAACTACAGTGCATAGAAAAAAAAATGGGACAAGGGTTATGGGACAACAATAATACTCTATAACATGATGTTTTCGAATGGCTGTGAGTCATCCTGACAGTCCTGTAATAGTAATTCAGCGCTGTGTCAGAGTTGTTGGGTCAGAATTGGTAGTCAATTTCACAGTGACAGACAAGAGCCAGCAGCTAATCAAGTGAGAGAAGCATGTATATTTATTGTTGCATAGTAGCTAGTATGCAAACACAATCTGGCTTGTCTGTATATTTTTGACAGGCTGGATAACAAAATACAAAGATTAGATAATAAAATACACTGAGAACACAGATGGGGTAATAAAAATACACACATCAGAAGCAACAAGAGGTGATATTTGCATTCTCTAAGATAGCTACTTAGATAGCTACTTTGCATCTATCTACGTTGGAAATGTGCAGAGCCATAATACTAATCTGCGAAATGGACAAATGCACAGCACAGACAAATATAGTAAATGTTCTTCCACAAGTATTTTACAAAAGCACTGCAAAAGCAATAGAAAAGTGCTAGGTTAAATGCCAGCTCACCCTTAATGTTCTGGTGGCCATGGCCTGAGCCTGCCAAGTACTCAACCTCTTTGAAAAGCGCTTAGAAATGTGTATGGAAATTTATGTGGTATTTAAACAAAGTTTAAAAGGCTTTAAACAAAGCAAATATTTTTACAACCACAGAAACAAAGCCAATAAAAACCATTAAAGCTGTCTTACTGGAAATACTGCTCAATTCTGCTCATAAATGCCTCCTGAATTCAAACAATAACTATGGATTTTCATCTTATATGAAAGAGTATAATGTACTGTCAGATATCTCACGCTTGTAACTCAATAACTGGGGCACTCAAAGACCTGACGCTGATGAATTCTGGCTGTGCATGCAGTTGGTTTTATCTGAGCTGGATCAGAAAATGGCTTTATATGGTTTCCTGCGGCATCAGCATTAATAGTTAGATTATCTGCTCTGGCTTACCTATGTCTTTTAAAGGCTCAACCACTTCCCATATCAGGTCTGATCTGAAGTACATGGACACTTGCTGTAAGGCGATTTCTGAAAAAAGATAAGTGAAGATAGTTAGGTTATACACCACAGTGCAGTTGAGTGCTTGAATCTGATTGGTCAGAAGGTGCATTATTTTCATAGAACTGCACGGCTCAGACAGTAATTCCAGCTGTAACATGAACAATAGGTTAATATTAATGCACTCCTTGTAATATGTTATTGTTTACATAGTAACAGCTCATACATAAGGACTTGTATGGTGGACGCGCCATGTAACTGAAGACTTATTATAAGCATAATTTTGAAAAGTGTTTTTTAATAAAGTAATTTGTTATAATCATAAATCATTCATGTGGTGGACTTATTTGTTCAGAGGAATTTATTTAATATTTATGGAAGGAATCTTGGTTGTAAGCATTTTCCGTTTTCTCTGTAAAATGACAGGCTGTGTGTTTTGAGAGAGAGAGAGAGTGAGAGAGAGAGAGACTGGTAAGGGAATGAATGTTTGTCACAGCTATAACTTGGTGAGAACAGGAACTAACTTGTCTCTCAGACATTCCACAACATGAAATCTAAAAATGTGCGACATGTCGTGTCGCTCATTAATAAATTGAACATTGTAATTCCCCCCCCCACCCCCGGTTGCATTATTTTCATATAACAGCATGGTCTGTTGTGTGTTATCCCTTACTTAGCATGTTCTGTCCTAGAATTGTAAAGGGCACTAAAACAAGGAAGCCAAACAAATTAATTCTATAAGAACATGCAAAAAGACCCTGAGGTGTAAAGATTCCATCTATTACAATCAGTTCACCAGTCTCAAAACATTGTTTATTGGGCAAAAATTGAGTGGCAGTCATGAGCGAATTGTATCAAAGTGTGATACAGCTCTTTTTATTACAGGTGTTATTCAGGTATTATTCAGAAATGTTAATAGACAAGTTATAAAGGTTAAACATTAATAGAGGCAGATATCTACAAGGATAAATGGAAATATACAACAGAGATAAATGTTAATAGAGGCACTGTGCATGTCCTCTCTCTTTCTGTCTTTTTTTTCTGTGCCTGTCAGTCTCAGTGGTTGGGGTGTGACATTTGTGGCTGTCAGTCTGAATGAAGGAGTGTGGCCTTCACCTCCTCCCCAATGCTATTTTCTTTAATTAAAATCAAACTGTTTGCACAATACCAAATTACTGCACTGCATCATAACTCTGCATACACTCAGTAGATCAGTTCATGAAAACAGTGTCATTTGATAATGAATCCTCGTTAATGAACTATTTTGCTTCACATGTGATGTGTGCCCAAATTCTGCACATACATACCTGTGTAGTTTGCAGAATAATTGTTGGTGTCAAGGAACTTTTTGACAAGTTCACAGCTGGAGAGGATGTGATGCTGTGTGAGAAAGTTCAGATACGCCTGTAGACCTTTTTGCCGCTCTGCTATGAACTCACGGTCCATGTTTCCGATTAACTTCTTAGGAGGAAGTGGCAGGTTCAGGCCTGAGATCTGAGGCAAGAAATGAGTATTTGTTGAGTAGGAGAAAAGACAGAAAAAATATGCCTACAATCACTTTTACTGGAACGTGTTTTTCCGGGACTGAATGGGAAATGTGTTTGTAGAGGGTCAGCAAAATATGCTGAAACATCATTTGGTCATGCTTTCAACACTGTGGCCGGAGTGCCAGGAATTTCAAGTTACAAAAATATAAAATATTTGGTGGTTTTACTCACCAGCAGACTATTATTAAGCATGTCGAAGTCACTGTATCTCCTGATCACCTGCAAGTATCAGAAAGCAAAAACATATTGAGTCACGGATTTCTTAGTAGTTCCCCTCTGGTCCTTGAGTACTCATGTGCTTCATACTTTGGGGATTTTCTCAGCTGTAACACATCCACACACAAGCTCAGGGAAAGAGCCTGTTAAACACAGTTTTCCCCTAACCCAAATGTAGTCAATAAACCAAGATATGTTTGATGCATGAAGTCTGTTTTGTTAGTTTTGCAGTAGAATGACAAGCCTAATGTAACAGGTAATTGAAGCCAACAGACACCAGTTTAGCAAATGCAATCTGTCTAAATAGTCATATGTTCATCAAAAAGTCAGGACACACTGTTTGGCTTAGTAATATTATAGAAATTTTAAATATCCAGATTAAATCAGAACTATATATCATCAGAATCACTTCTGAGAAACAGGTTTTTCCTCACATGAGACTGATGCAGAGTGGCATCGTTGTCCACTGTTATAAGTAACAGCATCATACAGTCTCAGAAACCACATAAGCAAATCAATTTGAGATACTGAACAATACAACATGGCTTAAGGCAGGTGAATAATGACGAAGACATGCTGTTTATACAATACTAACCTGTCAATGTTTTCTTTATGAGTTAATTACGTCTGCCTTGTAGCTCCAGTGCAAAACTGAATCAAACTACTTTAAGAAAAATTGCAGACAGTTTTTACCTCTATCACTTTAATGATAAACACTTTAGTTTAATCAGATGTGTTAGAGCAGGCAAAACAGAAACATATTAGGTTACTATGAGGGTACGCCAGGACCAGGGTTGAAAACAGATGGATTAAGGGTTTAATTAGAGCTTCTGGACAAATAAGATGATTATTAATGAATTATCCTAAACAGACTGAAGTGGTCAAACAAGGAACAAAGCCTAGTTAAGCTGCCTGATTTGGTCTGCTTTCATCATCATTCTTTATATAACTTCTGTAACTGCTGTTGGTTAAGTAAGAAATAAAACGTGACAGGGAATGCTGTTAGAGGACGTGCTAGCGTGATGGCGTCACCAACTTTCTTTAATAAAACAAACTCAGTTTATAGTTACATTTAATGTTGTGGAACATCTGTGAAAAAAGTTCCCATTATCACTTACAGTAAATAAACACCTCGTTACAGAAATATTCACCATGTAAACGATTATAGTTTGTTAAACATCAGCACATTTTTAAAAATCTGTTTACTACTAGTCTTAAATTATGTGGAGCGTCTGCCTTACAAGTCCCTGTGAGGGAGTTGTTACTATAGAAGCAATAATGTATTAGAACAAATGCATTAATATAAACCTGAAGTACAGCTGGCACTACTGTAATACTGAGATGCTGTTATAGAAAATTAAGCAACACCTTTTGACCAGTCAGATTAGAGAATTCAACAGCACTGCGGTATAAGTCATAGAAGTCATACATCCTTTTATTTTGAGTTGTGCAGTCTGGGATGAATTTGAAGTTAAACTGAAGTACAGCCAATCCTAAGATTTCCATCACATAACTAAAATCAATGGGTGCCATACTGAGTCTTCTCTTATATGCTAAACTATGCATTAACTTGCAGAATCTCCTCTCGTTTATGCTAAACTATGCAAAACGTCTCAGGTTTGATGGCAGTGTGCTTTAAGGATTTGTGTGTATCGGTCAACATCACATGCATCCATGGCATTTAACTCACATTATCAATCACCAGTGACCTCAAAGACTTAGCCTCCAGCTGCATGACTCAAACAGAAGGATGCATGATACAGATTCTTAACTCGACACTAACTTACCGTCCAGCTGTTTTCTGTAGAGACTCCCCTCTGCACACGGATGATGTATTCCTGGCGATGAAAAGAGAAGAATTAAATAAAAACCCACAGAGGCATAACAATATGTATGAAAGGTAATGACTATGCACAAGCAGCTATGTATGTCTGCAAAGGATTTACTTCCTCATAGTTATAATTGGCTAAAAACACATTTGCACAATTTCCCCTGAAATGCCCAAACATGTTTAATGTGCTTTAGTTTTGTCCCAAATTGTTAATGTTACTGCCCTCATTCTTATACATTATCATTTCTGTAGTAACAGCTCATTCACAGTGACTTGGCCGGCTTCTCCACATAGTCTAAGATTTAAAAATAAACTTATTTAAAAAAAGAGTATTGTTATTTAACGAACATAATCACTGATATAGTGAGGATTTCTGTAGGGAAACGTTTATTTAACATTTAATAGTCTCCCGTCTCAGCACTTTGTAATAGTCTGTAGGTCTTCTGCCAAACTTTGCACTTTCCAGTTATACAGTAACATGACATGCCATGTTTTTTTTTTTTTTTGTCTTATTAACTTCAAGAGAACAGAAAAAAGAGGCTGTTGTCATTCTGAGGGAATGACCGTTTATAGCTTCTATAAATCTTTGATAACAAGAACTAGCTTGTCTTGTGGACGTTACACCACATTAATCTTAACTATAAACGAATAAAAAGTATGATGTGATGTTCTGTAATTACTAAAAAAATTGTTAGCAATCACTTTGGGGCGTGCTGTTATAGGAAAATCATCAATTTTGTGGTTGTAACAGTAACTTTGCTTTGCGTTGGATTACATCCCACCCCATCGTGGCTTATTTTCCTGTAACAGCATGCCCTATGGTGTTTTACTCCTTACTTATAAACATTAATAATACTGTAATGTTATAGAGGCAGCCATCTTGGACAACCTGAAATTCTTCATAGCACAACCCAGTGTCATTGTTTGAAGGTTGAATTGTGCAAGAAATCTGGAAGTTATGCAGATGATAGCGTAGTTCCACTTTAAACTTAAATCTGTAACTGATACTTTACAAAAATAGTTGGAAATTGAGATTATGTAGGTTATCATTGTCATCTGAAGCATGTATATAGCATGTTTAAGCATGTATACGTGGAAAATACTAGGTGAGAAGACGTTCATTACTTGTTAGCAAAACTAAAGAAGCAAACTTCAAAATCTGATCTTGCCGATCACCTACATTTGGTGTAAAGGAAACATTTGATTTTTGCCAACCTAGTCCTTTAACCCCGTGTAGTAATACCAGTTTGTTTGTGATTGTGACGCATTTGGCACAGCATGACTTAGAAGAGGGAAAGGAGGATAAATTGAAGGTCAAAGTCCAGCTATAACAGGCTCTAATGTGGCATGAACGTCCTTCATCTAGAAGTTTACAAACTTTTGCTTATCCCTTTTTGGCTCTGGGTAGGTTGGGATTAATTTCTGAAGGTAGTCACACAATTTATTTGGAAGCATACACTAACAAACTACAAAACTACATCAAAGAACAAGAGGCTTTTCTCATTACTGAGTAATACAGTGATGTTTTGTTCATTAATAATTCCCTGTATTAAGAGAAGAACATTTTGCACAAGTGATATTAAACATCACACACATTCTTGTGATCTGTATGTTTACATGCTGTTTTTTTTAGTGTGTATAAGTACATTATTTACAGCAATAAAGAGTTGCAACATGTAGGATCCTCAGAAAAAAACACACAGCTTACAGAAAATGTATATATATATATATATATATATATATATATATATATATATATATATGAAAATATAAATATGTGAAATGTGCTGTTAGCTGGTTGAGTTGTTGGGAAACATCGTGGCAGTTTATCTGCATCACAGCTTCCTCAGAGTTAGCTAGTCATCAGTGTTCCAGCAGGCTAATCATGTGAATGTCATATAGCTAGGTAGCTTCCCAGCAGGCTGTGTGTTTAATAATAAGTTACACAAACACGAGCACGACTAACAAATAGCTGAAACAAGTCTTAAAATCATTTCTTTAGCCAGCAAGCCAACTTGTTGCCAACATATTAAAAGACCCAGCTTGCTAACTAACCCGGCTAAATAGCTATACTTTTTTTTCCTTTTTAGCTTGGTAGTGCTGACGTTTAACGTTACTTAAACCCTACCTAATTGGCAATGTAGCTAATTTTCGTGAAATGAAATTGTCATGGTTACCAAGCTAGCTAGCTAAACACATTAACATGCTAGGTCGCTATGGCACTCACATGATTTAGCTAGCCATCACTGACAGCTAGCGTTAGAAAAAAAACTGATATTTTCAAAAATATTCATTTTGTCGCTTCATATTCAGTTTGTACAACCGCCTTTGAACCTAAATATAAATATTACGTTATATAAAAGGTTGTGTTGTGCGCAATATAGGAACATGCACAGGGCTCTGATCCAAACCGCATACTACAGAACTAAGTAGTGTGTGTTATGGAACCACAGTTGTCTTTTTGGCGTACTATTTTGACACACTATTTAGTAGAGTAGTATGCGGGTATGGGTATCTCCTGTTTCCCTTTCACCACACCTCGTTTACAATAATAATAATAACAATAATAGTAATAATATTATTATTATAGCTGCGTGTCGTGTTGGTGACAGTTTCATTTTAGGTTGTAATTTAATAATCAGGCTGTGAATTCCTCTTACCGTGTGAGACTGGAGATTCTGACTCGCTTCGATTACCGCCGTCAGCGACACCGTATCGTCCAGCAGGAGCTTCCCGGCCGCCGGTTTCTCCATTAAAGCCATTCCGCTCTGCGCCTGGCCTTAACACAGAGCAATCACTGAAATCCCACAGCTAGGAGACGTCCTTCCGATAAAAACACGCTTCATCTGTCATTGTGGCACAGGCGAAGAGGTGGACATGTATTTTACCGCAAAGATCCGCCCCATAGCGGTAAGAGCAAGAAAAGACACACACACACACACACACACTTGTGAGGACCTTCTACTGACATAATTAGAAATGCAGAAAATTAATGCTACCCCTTAGTCTAACCTTTACTTTTGGTTCTTTTATTATTATTATTATTATTATTATAAATAAAAGCTGTTGTTTTTCTAACAAAAAGCTATTTTCCTTGTGGGGACCAGCTAAATGTCCCCACAAGGTCAAAAGTGTCAGATATTTCTATCCTTTGGTCCCCACAACATACAAACACACACACATGCACGCACACACACACACACACACACACACACACACACACTTTTGTCTTACTGTCCTTGTGAGGACCTTCTACTGACAAAATTATAAATACAAAAATTAATGCTATACCTTAATCTAACCCTTACTTTTGGTTCTTTTATTATTATTTATTTATTTATTTAAATAAAAGCTGCTGTTTTTGTAACTAAAAAAGCTGTTTTCCTCATGGGGACCAGCTAAATGTCCCCACAATGTCAAAACTGTCAGATGTTCCTATCCTTGTGGACACACACACACACACACACACACACACACACACACACACACACACACACACACACACACAATATGTGATGGTGCCTCCTATGGAAACACATAAACAGAAGCAAAGGGTTCAAAAAGGGTGTGAGTCTCCCTCTTTCAGATAAAAAGAAACACTTCCATTGTGAAACACTTCCATTCACTAAAGATCTGAAACAATTTGATTCCCAATCCTATATGATTTATTCACAGCTGTACTGCCCCCACATGCTTTGGTTCAGTTAAATTTAACATACATTGTTGTGTTCTAGATTTGATTTTTGTTTGTAATGAACAATAATTTTCAAAGTATTTCTTTACTTTGTGTGTGTTTTGTCTGAGATTTGGTACTCCAATGTCTTAATGTCCCCAAATCTCCTTTCACTTAAAAAAAAAAAAGAAAAAAAAAAGAATCTTTCTTTCACTCTCACTCACACACACACACACACACACACACACACACACACACACACACACACACACACACACAGAAACATCAACTGGGGAGTATACATCGATTTTCGACAGCAATATTGGGTTTTAACCACTTTCCTTTTCTATTCGAACTGGATCTAGGCTTGTTAATCAAAGCAGCCATATTATAGACTGCTGGACGGACTTTCCTGTTGGAATCCATTCAATCTGCTTTATAAGCTCTACCAAATACAAAAACACAGCCTGTATAGTTTAGGACTATAATAGAAATATGTATTCTAATACAATACAGGGTATACAGTATGCACACATATACGGCAAGGTGACAAACAGGAAAAAAAGCTTCTTAGTAAGGTGATGGACCACTACGAGCCATCAGAACAGCTTCAATGCACTTTGGCCCTATCTGGAAGTTTACTGGGGAAATGAACAGTGTACTTTGAAAAGATATTTCCTGAGTTGCTGTTTTAATGATGGTGGTGGAGAGCACTGTTTAAAACATCAGTCCAAAAACTCCCATAGGTGTTCAATTGGGTTAAATCTGGTGACTGTTAAGGCCACAGCATATGATTTACATCATTTTTGTCTTCATTAAAGCATTCAGGTGAGCCCGCGTGCCCTGTGGATGGAGGCGGAGTCATCCTGTAAGAGACCACGCCCATCAGGATATAAACATTTCATCATAGGATAAAGGTGACTCAGCAAAATGCCTCCCCAGCATAACAGAGCCAATTCCTATAATTTGTCACCTGTGTGTATAGGTATGAAAAAAAAAACGTAAATATATTTTTTTATGTTACACAATATGCTACACAATATTTTGTTTTGTTGGAGCTGAAACATACATAATACAAGCAAAACAGCTTTGCCACAACAGGAAAAAATAGTCCAGTGATTTTGCTGATTACAAAATATTAGAGAAAAACTATTTATAAAGCAGGAAAAAATGAACAACCAATCAGTGGTGTTTGTTTATGTTGCAGGAATAATGATAATACCTACAATACTCTCAGAAAAGCCTACTTTAACAAATTACCTCAATAACCATATCATATGGTCAACAGCCACCCAAATCAGTATAAATGTGTGAGTTTATCAGTTAGACAAGTGTAAAGCTTTGCTTCCATTTTAAACATCCTGTTTTTTTTTTAGTAAACATTGTGTAATGTGGTCATTTTTTCCAACCTTTAAATTTTGCACTGAAATGGCCAAAAGTTTGTAGACACGTGACCATCACACCCATATGTGGGTCCTACCCAAACTGTTGCCACAAAGAAGCAGACAATTGTATAGGATGTCTTTGTGTGCTGCAGCATTACAATTTCCCTTCCCTGGAACTACGGAGCCCAAACCTGTTCCAGCATGACAATGTTGCCAAGGTTTATGTGGAGGAGCTCGAGTGGCCCGATCGCTGATCTCAATTCCACTGAACACCTTTGGGATGAACTGGAACGCTGACTGCCTGACTGCTAGCATCAGTGCCTGGCCTCACTAATGCTCTTGTGGCTGAATGAGCACAAATCCCCACAGCCACGCCCCAAAATCTAGTGGAAAACCTTCCCAGAAGAGTGGAGGTTATTATAACAGCAAAGAAGGACTAAATCTGGAATGGGATGTTCAACAAGCACATACACTATATTACCAAAAGTATTCGGTCACCCATCCAAATGATCAGAATCAGGTGTCCTAATCACTTGGCCTGGCCACAGGTGTATAAAATCAAGCACTTAGGCATGCAGACTGTTTTTACAAACATTTGTGAAAGAATGGGCCGCTCTCAGGAGCTCAGTGAATTCCAGCGTGGAACTGTCATAGGATGCCACCTGTGCAACAAATCCAGTCGTGAAATTTCCTCGCTCCTAAATATTCCACAGTCAACTGTCAGCTTTATCATAACAAAATGGAAGAGTTTGGGAACAACAGCAACTCAGCCACGAAGTGGTAGGCCACGTAAACTGACGGAGAGGGGTCAGCGGATGCTGAAGCGCATAGTGCAAAGAGGTCATCGACTTTCTTCACAGTCAATTGCTACAGAGCTCCAAACTTCATGTGACCTTCAGATTAGCCCAAGTACAGTACGCAGAGAGCTTCATGGAATGGGTTTCCATGGCTGAGCAGCTGGATCCAAGCCACACATCACCAAGTGCAATGCAAAGCGTCGGATGCAGTGGTGTAAAGCACGCCGCCACTGGACTTTAGAGCAGTGGAGACGGGTTCTCTGGAGTGACGAATCACGCTTTTCCATCTGGCAATCTGATGGACGAGTCTGGGTTTGGAGGTTGCCAGGAGAACGGTACATTTCGGACTGCATTGTGCCGAGTGTGAAATTTGGTGGAGGAGGAATTATGGTGTGGGGTTGTTTTTCAGGAGTTGGGCTTGGCCCCTTAGTTCCAGTGAAAGGAACTTTGAATGCTTCAGGATACCAAAACATTTTGGACAATTCCATGCTCCCAACCTTGTGGGAACAGTTTGGAGCGGGCCCCTTCCTCTTCCAACATGACTGTGCACCAGTGCACAAAGCAAGGTCCATAAAGACATGGATGACAGAGTCTGGTGTGGATGAACTTGACTGGCCTGCACAGAGTCCTGACCTGAACCCGATAGAACACCTTTGGGATGAATTAGAGCGGAGACTGAGAGCCAGGCCTTCTCGATCAACATCAGTGTGTGACCTCACCAATGTGCTTTTGGAAGAATGGTCAAAAATTAATATAAACACACTCCTCAACCTTGTGGACAGCCTTCCCAGAAGAGTTGAAGCTGTAATAGCTGCAAAAGGTGGACCGACATCATATTGAACCCTATGGGTTAGGAATGGGATGGCACTTAAGTTCATATGTGAGTC
Organism: Pangasianodon hypophthalmus; assembly: GCF_027358585.1. Taxonomy (NCBI): domain Eukaryota; kingdom Metazoa; phylum Chordata; class Actinopteri; order Siluriformes; family Pangasiidae; genus Pangasianodon; species Pangasianodon hypophthalmus. Next base: position 14,031,335 of record NC_069729.1, read on the forward strand.
AAGGCAGGTGACCGAATACTTTTGGTAATATAGTGTATGAGCATTATGTCCACAAACTTCTGGCCATATAGCGTACATTGTGTACATTGTGTTTATTCCCTTTAACACACAATAATATACTGAAGATGAATACATGAATGAATGAATAATATATACCTTTACAATAATATATAGAACCACTTTTTAGTTCTGTTTTTCACATGCTCTTACTTTATGAATAAATTATTAGGCACTGCAGTATAGTGGTAGTTTTAACTTCTCTTTTTGATACATGCAGCTGTGCACAGACTTACTCACCTGGAAATCCTGCCTGTGCAAGCAGTCACGTAAACAACCTCAACTGATTCAGGGTGCACAGGGAAAATCTGATTAAACCCCATGGCATTTCAAACATGAATGACTAATGAACAAGAACATCAATGTTCATGTGTTATAGTTTGTCTTATATGTCTTATACATAGTATATGTCTTATAACTGTATAACTTATGTACAACAAGAACATATACACATGT